>NC_085021.1:11409560-11777549 GCF_963692335.1 Osmerus eperlanus
TTTAGAGTCATGGGGTAAACTCTTGCCAAATTCACAGAATATACTGAGTTATAAATCCGTACAGCTGAAACACTGTACATGGATGTTTGATTGAATGCACCCCTAAAAACTAAAAAACCTATACATATATTGAAGGTTCATTGTTTAGAGCAAAACAATATGATCCCCAGAATATCACTTAATTGAATTGTTTAATAATATTCCACAATCCGGTTCAGCGCCACCAGATGGAGCGTGTTCACTTTGTGATGACACTGATGTACTGCAAACCTCAGCAAAGACAGAGAGCCTTGAAGTGGTGTCTACTACTACATGTTAGTATAAACTGACAGGCAGATATTAGTTGATGCTGTTGAGCGTTCCTGTCAGACATGTCAGAGGTGTAAGACTCGGGTTTAAATACAGTTCAAACACTATGCTGTAACTAACACTTTGGATAAGTTTGCTAAATAACATCAATTTTGTATACATTTCAACAAACTAAACGCTTTGTAGCCTATTTGCGGCACTTTATATTACTAGGCGACACTGCCAAATAAAACTTACTGCCCAATATCAGTTTCACCCATGGGGCACATCTGGGTGTCCATGCACATGTCATATGGTTATACAAAGCTGAGGGTGTTGTTTTTAAGGTCAGTAGGGGCAGGGAAGTGGGCTATGCCAGCGTGGGAACATATAATTTATGTTTTCTAAATTTAAAACAGCTCTGTTGGTATTTACTTGCAATTTATTTTTTCCTTTTTTTGAGCAGAGAGTGGAACCTGATAAGGACAGTGGTGACTTAAACCAGCAGGTGGAATGCCTTAGAGCATGAAATCACTTTAACAACGGCTCATGTGTCCTGTCATGAAGAGCACAAGTGATCACGTTTTTTTTTTCTTTTTGAAAGAGTGACGACTTGATCGGTCACATTTTTTCAATATTTTCAATATTTTTCCTATCTATGATCTTCGCCTTGTTACATAAGACAGTCCAAAGACCGACGAACAAGTGAGCTCACGTCTGTCTTGCTATGAGTCACACCAGCAAAGTCTGGCAGTTTTACTAAATTAACCATGGATATTCCATCCACTCTATAACCGTATCATCCTATCTTCAGGGGGAAGCTACAGTTATTACAGGATTCAGATCATTTGTTCATATCAAGTCTGTGTTGACTGCTGTGATACGGAGAGGTGGTGCTCAACAATACTTTTGCTCCAGATCATCCTTTTCCATTTATCTCTTCTTTCAATGTACTCAAGAAACTGCATTGAGAAGATTTGAGCGTGTCAGAGGGAAAGGTTCTTCATGTGCAGAACATTCAGCATACTTTACAGAACTAAACAGCTGCTTAACTCATCTCACTGGTCAACAGATGGTGGTCCTGTGCATGTGTGTTTGTGTGTGTGTGTGTGTGTCCAAGGTGGTATATGCATCAGCATGCTACTTGTAAATCTGATGTGGTTCTAGATCTTTAGATCTAGAATTCCTACAAGTCATAACATTTACAGTTTACATTTAGTCATTTAGCAGACGCTCTTATCCAGAGCAACTTGCAGTAAGTACAGGGACATTCCCCAGAGGCAAGTAGGGTGAAGTGCCTTGCCCAAGGACACAACTTCATTTTTGCATGACCGGGAATCGAACTGGCAACCTTCGGATTACTAGCCCGACTCCCTCACCGCTCAGCCACCTGACTGTATGGCTCATAAGAGCCAACCACCAATGTTACAAACAGTTGTGTCATTCTTGACATCTCAGTAAACCATCACTAGATTGAATGTACAGTATACTTTATGTGTATGTATATAGATTGCATGTATACAGTATATGAAAAAAAATGGTATTCCCCAAGAGGAACATCTGATCACCAACTCATGTTAATTGTCTCTTGTGTTGTCTTTATGCCAAATTAGTCTGCAACTCAAACCCGCATCTACCAGCCCCAGCTCATTTAGTGACTAATAGCTTGTACCCCCGGGAGCTGTGTCATGAATGTCATTACAAGGGCCATAAGCATTGCATTTCAGCCAAGACACTTAAGTATTGACTCAACCATTTATTGCAATGGAAATTGTTTTTTTTACTATGATTGTGTGGTTATATCTCAAAAGGAAATTCCCTCCCTTGAGCCAGCAGGCACAGCATGTTTACATTCAATAAAAAGGTATGGAGCATAAATCCTGTGGTAAACAGGAACAATACAGAAATAGACGGTTATAGGTTCTTCAACACAAACCATACTACTAATGTGAAAGCGAATACGTCAATGACTACAAGACAGCAGACTTCCAGGATATGTATCCTGCATACAGAATTTCGTACCATGCCCATATTCAATGTAGCTTAGCATAGCACGAAACTTGACTGGATATCCTACAAAGTTACGTTTTTCATTCAGTTCAACCACCCCTTGTGTTGTTTCTGTGACAATGAGAGCATGGTAGGTTGGAGTTTTTTCTTTTATTTTGCGTCAGTGGAATCCCTCTAGTGCGTCACCACGAGAGAAATATTTTTGAGCTGCGTCTACACGACCCGATTGGCCATAGTCTGTAAATATCTCCGGCTCTGCCACAGTGTGGATAACAGAACTGGGCGTGCCTATGACGAGACACACAATAAATGTACTCGTATAAATTTAATTCACAAGACTTCAACACAGGGGACGTACAATTTCTGATAAAAGACAAGAGACTGGGGATAATGACAGACTCATTGGAATACAGACACTAATTAATTTGCTGTAGTAGAATAAAACAGGTAAGCTTTACAGATTTTCAACTATCCATCAACTGTTCATGACTATACAATATCAAATGGCCATACCTGTGTATATGCAAAACTACATAACTTTTTGAGAGCATTTGATAATCGCAATCCAGGGAGGAAAGCACTCATGCATAGTGTACAAGTTTGTATCAGTTTTAATTGAATTATTAACAGGCAACGGTTGTTATTTGTGGATGGGTAGTGAGGGTGGTCAATACAATGTCCTAAAGGCTCAAGGCTTAGAACTCCCTAAGGCTTTTCAGAAAGCGTAAGTCAGACATTTTTGGGGTATTTAATCAAATAAAACGTTTCAACTAAATACCAATTAAATTCGTCAAGTCAGACAAGGAGGAGTGAACCAGCATTTTGTTGTCTTTTCCCCTTTACATCGCTCAGAATTGTTTATATCTTTTTTTTTTTACTTGAGACTTGTAACATTATCAGTAGGGGTCTAGCCTTTTATTTGCACCCACTAACCTTTGAGTAATATCAGATGGCATGTAGCCATCCTTTGAAAGCCTTCCTACTTTCTAGACATGTAGCTAGTGGTTGGGTAACCAGGTTCCAGGTAGTTCTGAAACATAAAATGCTGCATCCAAGGCATTCCAAGAAACCGATTTCTAGGCTTTCTGTGAGTAAAGATGGGGCTAACCTTACAAGACAAGCAAATAGTGATGAACTGTATGTCTTAGCATGCATTTCTATTTCTCTCCAACATTCTTAACTCTTAACTCATCTTAACTCAACAGAAATGATTTGTGTCCATCCTCTGCTACATGAGAATCAAAACTCAGAGTTCCAGAGTCTGGACTTTACTTCAAGGTTGGATATGGAGGTGAGCTGCAAACAAGACCCGCTCTCTGCCACATCTCTCCCAAGCATTGGTTCCCTGGTTGGCACCTACACGGACGAGTTTGATGTTTACGCATGTCAGGTCCCCTCTGCCCCTACTAACGCTGGAACAAATACTGGTGAGGACTCAAACTTTAAGCTGGACGACTTCCAAGTTTTGGGCTGCTAACCAAGCAGAGCATTCCAGATGAGCTATCTTGATGAGACCCTGTCCTCTGTAGGCTCAGACTATTTTGGCAGCTCTGTATCGGTTCTGTCTCCTACCACCCCAGCCTTCCAGACTCAGCCTGTGTCATCTTGGGATTCCGCCTTTGGGCCTTGCTCTCCCAGCTCTGGGTACTGGGTGGCCGATAAGACTGAATTGCCTTAGCCATCCTCATTCTTCAACTTCAGCTCAGCATCCGCAGAGGATTTATCTCTTCTGGGCCCGTCCCAGTTAGCTGATCAAGAATCCTTCACTCTGGCCCAGCAGCACTCTTCACTCCTGCCCTTCTCCCCTCTAGCTCTGGAGTCAGACATTTTTGATGGCCCTGCCACTATAGAGGTCAGCATTTCCCCCAAAGCTAGAAGCCCCAATAGGAATGAAGGCTGCTGTGCTGTGTGTGGAGACAATGCCTCCTGCCAGCACTATGGGGTTCGCACTTGTGAGGGATGCAAAGTAAATGGACTGCATTAATATAGCGCTTTTCTACCTTAACGGCACTCAAAGCACTTTACAATGTTTGCCTCTCATTCACCCATTCATACTCTCACTCACACATACCGACGGCAGCGAGCTACCATGCAAGGCGCCGGCCTGCCAATCGGGAGCAACTTGGGGTTCAGAGTCTTGCTCAAGGATACTTCGGCACATGACCTAGGAGGAGTCGGGGATCGAACCGCCAACCTTGCGATTAACAGACAACCCTCTCTACCCCCTGAGCCACAGCCGCCCAAAGGGTTTTTCAAGGTTAATAGCTTAATCTTATTTCTCACATCCAGTTATCTCTATATGACGTTGGTGTGTTAATGACAAGGGAGACAATAAATCCAACCTATATTATATTATAATATGTTTATTTCGTGTTTTGCAGCGCACTGTTCAGAAAAA
This sequence comes from Osmerus eperlanus, assembly GCF_963692335.1. Classification (NCBI taxonomy): domain Eukaryota; kingdom Metazoa; phylum Chordata; class Actinopteri; order Osmeriformes; family Osmeridae; genus Osmerus; species Osmerus eperlanus. The sequence continues at coordinate 11,414,257 of NC_085021.1, forward strand.
TTCTAAATATATTTGCCTTGCCAACAAAGACTGTCTGATAGACAAGCGTCGGCGAAACCGATGTCAGTTTTGTCGTTTCCAAAAGTGCCTTGGTGTAGGAATGGTGAAAGAAGGTCAGTCCCTGTATCCTTCAGGTTCTCTAGGTCAGAAGGAATATCAAAGCAACTCCCTTAATTTAATTCCTTCATCTTTCTCTTTACATTAGTTGTGAGAACAGATAGCTTAAAAGGCAGAAGAGGTCGCCTCCCTTCAAAGCTGAAAATAGTCCAGGGTCTGACACCCTCTGCTTCTCCAGTTAGCTTGATTGCTTCCCTTGTGAGGGCACATATTGACTCAAACCCAGGTGTTGGAAAACTGGATTACTCTAAGGTGAGAGTACTCCTATGTACCACAACGTATTTTAGTACACTGTAGGTACTAAAGATGTACACAATAAATTCAGGACATTTGCTTGTACTAACAGAGCTCACTTTCTTTCTTTCTTTGTCTGTCATATTCAGTACCAGGAAACTGTGGTTAACCTGTTAGATAAAGAAGACGCTAGTGACATCAAACAGTTCTATGACTTGCTTACAGAGTCCATGGAAGAAATTAGTAATTGGGCATTGACTGTTCCTGGATTCTCGGCCTTTGGTCAGGAGGACCAGGAACTGTTGTTGGAATCTGCCTTTATTGAACTGTTCATCCTGCACATTGCATACAGGTGAAAATAACAATTTGACATGGTGTAGGGTGGTCTATGAGTGTGACTGGTATATACACAAGAGCCCATACCATATGTGTGATGGACACTGTTGCATCTTTGTGCATATTAGCATACACAAACCAGAGTTGATTGCTAATAACCTAAATAGTGCTAACCAATTCACCTCTACTTCTCGCAGGTCCAACTCTGAAACTGACAAGTTGATCTTCTGCAATGGTGTGGTGCTTCACAGGATGCAGTGTGTGAGAAGTTTTGGTGACTGGCTCAATTCCATCATGGACTTCTCACAAAGCCTGCATCGTATGAGATTGGACATACCATCCTTCTCATGTCTCATAACTTTGGTCCTAATCACCGGTGAGAACTCAACCACACATCACTGGGACTGTATGACATTTAACCATAGACAGATTCCTATTTACCTACACTCACCTGTCTAACTCTCTTAATGGGCACATCAAACCTCAAACCAGTGGGGCCTCACTGCATGGTGTGAATATCTGCAATCAATCTTCATGCTAGACCCCAGCTGCCCACATAAGGCTGCAACTCACAATATCTCAGAGCACATGTGTCTTTCTTCTCCAAACTTGCACACCTATATGCACCTCCTATTCTCATTTACTTTAACAGATCGCCATGGTCTAAAGGAACCAAAGCGTGTAGAAGACTTCCAGAACCAGCTCATCACCTGCTTGAAAGATCACATCTCCAGTTGTGCCTCAGACTACCTGTCCAAGCTCCTAGGGAAGCTTCCAGAACTGCGGACACTGTGCACACAAGGCCTGCAGCGCATCTTCTACTTAAAACTGCAGGACCTGGTCCCTCCTCCCTCCATAGTTGACAAAATATTTCTGGACACTTTGTCTTTCTGAGAGAAAGAGATCAGAAGACTGTGACACTGTGATGTATATATCTTAAGTGATTTAGAAAAAAGGTAGGATGGAAAACGACAAACAATAGCTCTCAAAATATAAATAATGAAGTTCTAACTCAAGCTGTCAGAAGAAACTATCAAGACATCCATGCATCTCACGTAAAAATCTGTTTTTAATCGATGTTGTATTACAACAGCACTCCAATCGTATGTCCTTGTTGCTGTCAATGTTGGACAAACTAAACAATAGATTAGTGTTCAAGGTATCAGCAAATACTTCTTAATATCTTCTCAATTGTACAGTATATCATCTACCGTAAGAACTGAACCAGGGGCGTCGTTAGACCCTTTTTACTGGGGCATGTGCCCCAGTATGAATCTGCTGTGCCCCAGTAAAATCTAAAGTTTGATAGATATGCATATTATGAAACTCACAGACCGCTATGATAGCCTGATGAAGAGGGTGACCTTATAGCCAAATAAAACCTAACCCAGTCTTGTCCAGCCAAAGTAACTGGATAAAGTCACACAGTCAACTCAGATTACAGCAGGTATGTGAACAATGGAATGACAAGCTTTTCCAAGTCCTTCAATCATCCTTCGGAAAACATTTGAGCATTGTTTGTGGAACAAATCAGGTACCGTTTTTATCCTGTGAAAAATAATCAATATGCGGTCTTCAAAAGGACGTGTACAGGCTACTCCATTTATTTAGTATTTAGTAGTTACTGTGCCTTAGATCCATGCCTGGAACTTTCTGGCAACCTCCCAGTCAGACTAGGCATGTAGATGGTCTCAGGGATCAAAACGTGGACACATGAAGACATAAACCAGTGCCTGAAAATTGTAACACATTTTGTAATGAGTAACACAAATACACAAATGACAAACAACCCCTTATTCTTGCACTGCAACATATATCCCCCCTGGTAACATCAACTTATGCTGTGGGTATTCATCACATCACTAGTAAAACCACAGCTACTATTATACTTGAGGTCAGTTCACCTGACAGATAAAGGCTAGTTTTGTATCAAATCCCACTGTCAGTTGACTTCACATGTACATTAGTGATAGGTGTATGTAAAGACTGTACCTTATGTGATTTCTACTACTTTAGACAAATTAGTTCATGGGCTTCAACAAATAACGAAATATCCTCTGTGTTAATATCTCTCCATTCAGATACTTGATTTACACTGCCATCCGGTGGACATGAGATGCAAAGTTCACTTCATTTATAACACACCCACATTCTGTTAACCCTTGTGTTCTCCTCGGGTCGTTCTGACCCATCAGTCATTGTGACCCACCGTCGTATTGCGACAACTTTACCGCATACAAAAACAAAGTGAAGCATTTTCTTTTAACCGTCGGGCTGTCTCAGACCCCCCACATTGCGAAGGTTAAAAGAAAAGTATTTTTATTTGGTTTTGTATTGGGTAAAATTGGGTAAACACAATGATGGTTCGTTATGAACCTTTGGGTCATGTGACCCGAAGGCAGCACGAGGGTTAAGAGGTAGTGATTGCAGAATCTATTCAGCACAGCCAGAGAACCTTACCACTAACTCATTTATAATGCACCTAGTTCAGATAGCGTTTTGTGGGTTCCTTCTCTGACTGATTTAGGGGATATTTTTCCTTGGATGCAATCTCCTTATCAAGTCAGAAAGCATAAAATAACATTTTAGGACTATGAAAAATCTGTACATTCCCTTTTTTATCGTAAACACATATAAGGTTGACAAAGCAGATGGTCAGAAGGGTATGGTTAAATGTCATGGAAGGTAGTGGCCCTAATCTGAATGAATCTTCCTACCCCACTGCCCTCAACAGTGACTTTGCCTTGAGGCATCTAGAGCCCCTAGCTCTCAGCCATCATGAGTCATTAGTGCCCTGGTTTGTTTTAAAGAAATATGACTGTCTTTACAGTGTATAATAAAAGACAGACATAATAAAAACAAACCTATTGGTTCAACATGTCTACACTTCGCTCTTTAATTTGTATACACTCCACATTTATCAGTCCATGAATCCACAAAACACACTCCCATCAGTCTGTGTTGAAGAAAGGCAAGTCATAATCTCCACAAGGCTGTTCTTTTTGGATATGTAAACACCCTGATCAATGTGTGTTGTGTGAAGAATTCCCCTCTTCACCCATGCACTCATCAGACAATCTGTTCTACCACAAGGACATACAGACAACACACGTCTTGTGTGAGGAATAGGAATAGAATATATTTTTCCTATTCGCTTTTCTGATTGGGTCCGCCAACATCGACTTCAGAGATTTGTAGAGCAGACAATAATGAAAGTAATGCCAAAGTGTATTAGAAATAGTTTGCATTGATTCAATCGACAGTAAGTGCACACAAGTTGCAATAAGAACACATTGCAAAAATAACAATTATGCAGGTAGATAAAAACAACAACCTGAGGAGAAACAACTTCAAGCAAACCAAAAAGCATGCAAATTCTGTAAATGACAGTAAATTAGATCTTCCATGGGAGAACTTTTGGGGACCGTAGTCCAGGTTTTAGGCAGTGTATGCCTGGCTCAGGCCTGCAAAAGATCACAAGATTATAAGACTCAAGAAGGAGAAATCATCATCAATGATCATCAATCATTTTAATTTCAGGTTGATATTCTTAAAACCCATTGTCTGACCTGATAAATGTTGTAGACACACCCCATACAAAAGGGGTTTGTGTGACGTCATCGGCTTCTGAAAAACAAGCAACAAACAGCTACTGGGTCTATGTAATTGTGTGAAAATCCCAGTAAGGTGGGAGTATGTAGCTACCCTGGATTCAGTACTTATAGAAACATATCCTTCCTACTAACAACACAAAATTAACTGTATGATATCAAGAAACAAACCCTTTCAATAATACTGACCTTCATCCCAATCTTCATCAGTGTTTGGGTTTGTCCAGGTGCTGACAGGGACCTGCCATTTATTTTGCACCTCATTGCCCACTGAAAACCATGCCACAAGGTCAATCGCAAGGATAACAACATCCTCAACATTAGTGAATATAAGAATATTTAAATTAACAAACAAAACGGACAATCCTTACAGTCTTCTGTGTTAACAGATCTTCTGTCCACACAGTTAACAATATGATGTGACAACTCATGCTTGGGCATAAGGTGACGGGCATTAAAAGGACAAGTTTTCAATTCACTGGCCAGTTTTGGGTGGTTCTATGGCAAAGAAACAGATTTTAATTACTTGTAAGCCACTTGTACACCTTGTAATAAATGCTGGGAATACCCATTTAACAACTAACCTTGCTGCACTTAATCAGATGGTAGGGAAAGCGGCAAGCACGGATCTGATGATTCTTGTCGTATGGACACTGAAGAAGCTTGTTTGGGTCACATGGATCTGTTGCATCTATGGACAATGGTGAGAAAAATGGGGTAACCAAAACATCTGCCAACGTTGCATCAAAAAAACTACAGGGGTATTTTTGTTATAGCAATTTACCAGCCTGTTCTTCCCAACGTGGAACAGTTTCTGCAGCTGAGGTCTTAGTAGGGCTGCAAGTTGAGCCAAACCTGATGGTTGTCATTTTACTTGAGGGTTTTGTTTCCAAGGAAATCACCTAATGACATGAAGGCATATGTTTCAATTGAAGTGGAATATTATTAGGAGAGAAAAACTAAACTCAGTATTCAACACAAATTATCCTAGTGATGATCATGCATTACTGGCGCACTATTCAAACTTTGGAATAGAATGGATTTGAATGGAACTCTGAAATAGTCATCATCCGTATCCAGAGCAGAGCATGCTTTGGACTGTATAGCTCTACATTTTTATATATGACTAATAAGTTTATAACTCGCGTTTTTAAAATACATTAGGTTTAGCACGTGGCACCCACTTCGTAGATTAACTAGCTGACTGGACTCATAAACGGATGCTAATATTCAATACTTGACGCTAGATAATTAAGTTGCATTTCAGGCGTGACAATATGCTAATGGTGAACTGAGGAAAACCCCAGACTTATTTATATATACTAAAATTACCGATGCTCGAAATAAGCAAAAAGTTCAACAACTTGGCAATTCTTATAAGGCGTCGCTTTCTCTTCTTCCGGTTTTGATTTGCAGATGGCATTCAACTGTTAGCTGCGCATTTACACCGCCACCTACTGTGCTGGAGTGTGAAGCCAGTCATGGTCATGGCCAACCGCAAAACCCTGTTCCCCAACCCAACTAATGATGACAGCTTGAACTTGTCTGAACTGATGTCTACGCTAAAAGGAACATACAAAAGGCACATAAGAGCTCTGGAAAACACTGAGACCCTTGCACATTTTTCTTAAAATACAATTTCCACATTTACTATGGCAGCAATTCCATTCGAGAGTCTGTTGAATTCCAACACCGTAATGTTCTACTGAATGAGGTACTGATTAGGTGATCACCTAAACGTGCGAAGACAGTTCTAAACAGGCTCATAGGGGCAGGGCTGAAGTTGTGCAAAGCTAGAAAATAGCCCTTCATCACTGAGAAGCAAAGAAGAGCCAGGCTGAGGTTTGCAGAATACTACAGCTGCTTTCAAAACATGGTGCTGCTCTGTACAGGATACGGTGGTCTGTCTAGGGCACTAATACTGCATGGTTTCGGAACAAATGTGGTCAATTCCAGGACATATTCTTCCCTCAGAGCCACTTCTAAACCACGGTAGCTATTACGTATTTTTTTCCTCGTCAATCTTGTTTAACGTTAGGTTGTCATTGTGGGAAAGTATCTTTTAGGTAGCTACTGCTCAGGTCTGTTGTTGTCAAGTTAGCAATACATGTAGCTGTAGCAGGCCAGCATCAGATATCTCGCTAGCTTCTCGTTGGAAAACTTGGAATATGTCATGTAGCTATATATTGACGTTGTATACATGACCGTGGCAGTAGCCTACCTCTTGTAACTTAAGTATATAGTATATGCCCATTAGTGCCATTTATGGTGTGGTGGTCACATACAAGTTCGTTCTTGGTCTAGCCGGTGACAGTGCAGTACGAGCTTGCGACTAGCACTGTATAGCCAAAAATCATTCTAGCGGGTGCTGTGTTTCTAGCTCTAAGCCTCCTTTATGCATTAGCATTATTAACAACTTTAAACCCAACTTTAGTGAACTTTAGTAGTTATCGTATTACGTTCAACCTAAATGCACACTAATATTCCCAAATTATTCCGAATATTCCTACTACAGTACGGGTCATGTAAACAGTTGGATATTCTGAATTAGGCCTTGTATGTAGCATTTCTCGAAGGTAGAATTTTCCGATTTAGACATGTGGGATATGCCGATATTATTCTGTTTTTAGGAGAATTATTTGACATGCATTCGGAATAAGCGTTTCATTGGGCACTGGGTTTATCCCCGCAGTTTGCGACCTTGCGGTCAGCTCGCGTTGTAATCAAACAACTAGTTACTAGTTTATGGAAGCAAATCGTGACCAAAATGAAAATGTATTTCCAGAAATGCTTTTTCATTTTAAGAATGTGGCTGCATTATTTGACTCATAAATAAAATTAGTAATCAATCCTATTTGCATTTAAATTTTCTTCTTCAAGAGTGCTCAATCTTTCACTTATTTAAAATGAAAAAGAAATAGACATTTGAGATTTAATTTTCAAAACCCCAGCAAATAGATACCAAAATTCAATTTGAAATGTAAAATTTGAAAATTAAAATGCATTTCCAGAAATGCTTTTTCATTTTAAGAATGTGGCTGCATTATTGGACTCAAATTTGAAAATGAAAATGCATTTCCAGAAATGCAAAATGAACGAAAATGCATTTCCAGAAATGCAAAATGAACGAAAATGCATTTCCAGAAATGCAAAATGAACGAAAAAGCATTTCTGGAAATGCATTTTAATTTTGGTCACGATTTGCTTCTAGTTGAACTACGGCTGCATGTAAATGTTAATGGTACATTTTCATCAGCCAAACCTATGAGTAGGACTATTGCCCCTTACGGAATAATGGCAAACCCCGGAATATTGTGTGCAAGTAAACATTGTATCAATGGTTTATTTATTTGGAATCAATGATTTTTGTCTGTATATTTGAAATGTTTAGCCCTCTGTTCTCAATTCTGTTTTACAGGCTGTCTCTCTACAGAGAATACTCATTATCCAAAGCTAGGCAAGGAATTGGACGAGAAGTTACGACCAGGCTTCAGTCGGTTAATGAAAAGTATGAAGGCTTCCTTAAAAGGCGTTTCCCCCGATTCTACGTGCTCTATCACACCTTTAAGAAAGGTAAGATGAATCACTGTTTAGCCCCCCTTGTACAAAGTTGCTCGAACTTCATATAGACCTCGGCTAGTTTCTGACTTATATTCTCTCACTGGTATGTTTACATGGTATCAACAGGGTGACAAGAACTGACATCTGCAAATGTGCTTTTACAGTTTTTAAGTATACGCTTGTTTTGCTACTGTTTAGGTTTCCAGCTTCTTTTCCAAGATGCTAATGAGGTGAAAATGATCAAAATGAGGATGATTACTCAAAATATCCAAGTCCAGGACCTGCCCTATCGGGATATGGAGAAACTTAGGAAGGTTGGTTGAAGAATGAAGTTACACTGAAAGAGAATACGTTTTGTAAGACTCAAGTTCTCCCTAGGTGTATGCTAACTTCTACATTTGCGTTTCGTCAGTTTCGCAGAGACTTAATCAAAGGGATTCCGCTGGTGATGATCTCTATTCCTCCCTTTGCCAACTACCTGGTTTTTGTACTTATGTGAGTTGTATATAAAGCCTCCTTTGTCATCTTATCAGTATTCCTTTTTGATCTATATTCAGCTTACAGATCTGTCTCAAGTCAGTGGGAGTTGTAAGTAGAAACATCAACATAAAAAAATGCTTATGGCCCTAATGAAAACAATTTGAATACCCTTTCACCTCCTATATACCCTTCCTGCCTTGCACATTTCTCCCATTGCTCCATTTGTCTTTCCCTTTTCTGCTTTCCTCCCATCTTGTTCACTACCAGGTACATTTTCCCTCGTCAGCTCCTGATCCCCCAGTTCTGGACACCCCACCAGCAGGCAGACTTCCAGGTAGTGTACCACTCACACAGGGCCCAGCACTATGGGGCTGTGCTACAGAGACTTAAAATGGCAGGTTCCAATACCAAAGATGGACACCTCCAAAGAAACCTTCAAGACCTCTGTTCCAAGGTGGGTGAGGGAGTGCAGGTATATCCAAATGTTCCAAATGTATGGCAAAATCTCTAAAGTGATCCTTGTGTTCTAGTTTCTTATGATATTCCAACTGTAGTTTACAACATGTCATCTAGATTTAATTTTTTAAATATTCATTTAGGTGCAAAGGGGAGTACACCCCAATGGGTCTGAAATCCTTGCATTACGAGGCTTGTTTTCTGGACCCCCACTGGATATTAATAGACTGAGTGCAGATCATATGGTCAGTAAGCAGACTTGTTCCTTGTTCTATTTAAACACAAAGTTCCTAAAACCCAAGTACATTTAATCTTACACTAGTCTTGGGTATACAAACTAAAAACCTCACTGTGCCGTCTTTGACAATGCCCTCTGTCTTCATGTCCAATCAGAGACATCTCAGCCCCGTGCTTTTCCTGACTCATCGCCTCCCCTCTTTTCTGATTGGTCATCGTCTGAGAAGCCACACCTTGGAGCTGCTGCAGCTTGACCGTGCTCTCAGTAAACTAGGCCTCCACCAGCTGAGTGACTCTGAACTGAGACAGGTGAGCATTACTAATTTTTTAACCACACATTATCTAATGACATCTGTTTCTCATAACCACACACAGGTCCACACGCCCCATACACCTAAACTCTGTCTATACATTTGCGTGTGTAATCATACATTTGAAATATGAGTCATATTTCAAATGTATGATTACACACGCAAATGTATAAAGTTTACAATGTGACTGTCCAAGTGCTAATTTAAGACATTACATTAACCACTTCCTTCCCTCCTAGGCTTGCTACACAAGAGGACTCAATTCAGACATACTGAGCCTAAACCAGCGCCGTGAATGGTTGTCAAACTGGCTTCAGCTATCCACTCGTCTAAAAGGTACTTAATTTTTATAGCTGTTATTTTTACTTTGTTCATACAGAATACTTTGCTGGATATGTACTGTCAGTTCAATAATGGAGGATCAGGCTGTTTTTATGTAATTCTATCCTAATGCTTCTTTCTTAACTCTGATTTTGCAGAATCTGAGATCTCGCTGCTTTTGCACAGCATGGTTTTGCTCTCCGCTAACTACCCAAAGCACAACCACCACTGATTGGAAGTAAACTGATGAGCGATTTCACACATGCTTGATTGGGCAACAAGGGGTGTCAACCTCGGCTGTATACAAAGGAGGCATCACTCCAGTTAAGCAACAGGCACCTCTCATATTCAGAAGGCTAAACTTGAATGCTTTATATAGAACAAATGGTGATTGTGACAAATGTTATGGGCAACAGTTGCAATATTCCAGACCAGGCATCATTTCAGTCTGGGATACAATTGGGATTCAAAGATTGAGAACAGGTAGTGTTGTCAAAACAGTCAATGCCAACAATACATGTGTCCTGTTAGTTCAGTGTGTCACATGAGTCAGAAAGATTTGTCAGGACACATTCCAAAGTGCATTTAGGTCACATGTATCACTCCGAACACAGCTAGTCTTGCTGTTTTTTATAGTTGTGAAATTATTATTTTTTGCATTCCTATGAATTTCCTTCAGCTTTTGACATTCTCATACTGATGTGGCCTTCCAATTCTCCAGATCACAATCCTAATTGTTAATTATACGTGGCTTTGTTAGCACTTGGACAGTCACATTGTAAACTTTAAGGTTGCTCTGCTCTTGGTTAGACAATGAGTGATACTTAGAGAAAAAATATTTTGTTTTACCAACCTTTTGTAACTACTGCATATCTGAAATAGGGAGTGTCTTTATCGCTGCCTTCCCCAAATAACTGCAGTGTTTGAAAAATAATCGATTGTCAGTATACATTTGTTGGATATTTGCTATCAGATATTTCATGTTTTTTGCCCCAGGTTATTGTTTACACAAAAAACCTAAGATGGATATGTGCTGGTGTGGTTGAGTAAACTGAATCAGTGGCCTTCTGGTTTCATTTAAATCATATTTGGCAGGAGCTTCTTTTTAATGAGAATTTTTACATCTTGATGTAAAAAGACAAACTTGGAATGTAATTGAAAACCTTTTTAATAAAAAATAAAGTATCTAAGTAAATCCTAAGTTCCAAAGATTTAACTCACAAATGAGTGCATAGATTTAAATTTTAAATTACAGTTGAAAAAACATAACATTTATTGGGATATTCGTGGTGTAACAGGACCACATTTATGTTTATAGTAAGAGGAAGAAAGCAATAAATGTAGATTACAAAACCAGCTTCATGAATTTACAGTTTTTCTCAATTGCTAAGTATTTTTCGGGGGTCCATCTGATCTCAAGCACAAGTGTTCATTTTCACATTGCTTTCACTCACACTACAAAATCTAAGCATGTCAAACAAAAATGGTTAGTCTCAAATGATGCAAAACCCATAACTGCGACCCTCTTCTGTGAGCAAAACATTTTGCATAATTAAACCAGCAATCAGTACTCATTCATGCATGCAAGGTAGACTGTGAGGGAAAACATCCAGTAAACGGCTTTTTATTTGTATTAGTATATACAGAGGGCAGATAAGAATGTGTTATGACTGATGGAAAAAACCTTGTCATTAGATTTGTTTTGATTAAGGTAGTTGATTTTGTGTCATGTATTTTTTTTGTTCTGAGTGTGATTGAAAAAAAAAAAGAAGTGAATTATGTTTGGAAAAATGTGCTCAAGCATTTGAGAAAAACTTGTAAGTGTATTCCATTTGACAAAAGGAACACCATCCCGTGAAGTTGAGTCTGTTGAGTATCACATGACTTCATAACCACTTCGAATGCCCCTCATCAACATGCAGGCGAATATGATGCCTGTTACCTGGAACACACAACCACAACGGTTAGCAGCTGACAAGTCTCCTGGTGGTGGTGTACATGTTTGGGTGTCTCCTATTGGTGGTGTACATGTTTGGGTGTCTCATGGTGGTGGTGTACATGTTTGGGTGTCTCCTGGTGGTGGTGTACATGCTTGTGTGTCTCATGGTTTGCATTACAACCACCTACAGTATAGACACATCATCTAATGACGAGTTTAAATGTGCACGTTTGACTTACCTGCAAAAAAGCAATCACCAGTGCTGCAACTACGACCCAGAGGATGTTCTTTTTCAGCACTGCTTCCACTGCAGTCTGACATCCCTATAGACAACAACATCACAAAGTTATTCCTCCACTGCTTTGCAGTACTTTTTCTCTGAGGAAAACCAATAAAACCTCACCTTCTGGTTGACTGTGGCTGGATTATGCATGGTCCCTCTCCCACAGTTTACTGTGACGTTGATACAGCAGGAGTCCGGCACAGAGTTTTCATCAGGCCTGTATCTGATCCAATCAGCAGAGGAGTTCACGCCACAGCAATGCAACTGGATAAAACAACAGAATGAAGGTACAATACTAATAAGATCTACATGACATGAGTGAGCTGTAGACATGCTGAAAAGTAGGAAGAATAAAACTGGTAGGTGTGTATAGACACACCTACCAGTAAAGCAGGATATTGCTAGACAATGTCAACATTGGGAGACAAGACACAGTAAATATAACAAGCACAACACACCAACAGGATATAATGATATGTGAAGGAGTTACCAAAACAGGCAAAGAAGCGAGAAAGACTAACAGTGCATTCTACATTAGGACAACTTGTAAGTAACTGTGTAACATGACATCTCAAATATCCTGAAGTCACAAGACCATAAGTTTGGAATGGTGTCATATCATAACCAGTATTTCTACTCACACTCTCCTGCAGTTTGTCAACAGTCTCACGGAATTCTTTTGTGCCGTTGTTGTACTTTATGATTGATTCAGTCAAACCGTCCTTGACAATAACTGCCAGCTAGAGAGAGGAAAGCATATGGTGACCAGGTGAAATGAATTAAATGTAATAGAACCATTAATTAATCAAAAAGAATACTTACTTTGGCTCTAAAGACATATCCAGCAATAGCTGCACCAATCTCAGTTAAAATAATCAGGCCGACTAGGACTGAGAACTTAGGGGAGAAGAATGAAAAGGATGTCAAATGTGTTGTTTTTTGGAAAGCCAAATTGTTTTGCAGCCTGTTACGTTACGATGAATAGTTACTGTGAATAGTTATGATTGTTGTACATGGTAAATCTCATCTATGAACAGAAAACATTGTATGAATTACCATGGTGAGCATGCAGTTGCTCTCCTTCCAGGCTCCACAGCAGCCAAAGAAGGCAATGAAGAAGATAACAACTCCAATTCCAATGACAACAAGTGGGACAGATGAGGCCGATGCGTTCTGTATCACTGGGCTATTATGCATAGCCACTTGAACTAGAATTCCCAGTGTTATCAGGGCTAAGCCGCACAACTACAGAGACAATTACAGACATAAAGAAAGGTTTATAGAATTCATACAAATGTTTTACATTGTTAAAATCCATTGCATATGTTTAAAAGTTTATTTATATCAGACAAAACCGTGTGAAAGCAATTGTGTATGCATGATGAACTGGTCACAACTTTGGAACAGTAAATACTTTGAACATATTTGGCTTTGGTGTTCTCTTCTCATAACTCAAACATAGAACCCATCTAAAAAGTAGGACACAACTTAACAAACATGCTAAATTAAGGTTTTAACAAACTTACTTAAAAACAAAATAAGAATGGATTAAATGTGTTTTGTATATTAAGCACAAGTGCAATGTCGATTGGCTATGTAACATTTTACAGTACATTGTCATATCATCTACATGGGGATTCGTTTAATTAATTTAATCTCACTAATATATCTACCCTTTAATATATTTCCCAAATATATCTTCAGACTGCTTGAGGGGGACAAACAGTACAGCAGAGCAGTCACCTTGGAAACTTGATGTGATCATGTTTAAAGTATGGCTGTGAGCACTGGAAGTTTTATGTCAGTTGACCAAATATTTGGTGTGAGCTATGACCTCATATCCTGTTCGGGTTGTTTGCTGTTATAATGGGTTAATGGTTTTTCAAAGTAAAAAATGCTGATAACGTTTGTGAAGCTTGATCTGATGATTATCTGTGCCAATTTTGGTGAGGATCAAATCTTGTGGTCTGTGAATTAAATTCAATATGGTAGAAAATCCAACATGGAGGAAATGACATAATGAGAATCCAATCCTTGTTCCCCCTTCACAAACAATTGTTTTCAAGCATTTGTTGCACGTCCCAGAAGTGGAATCCTTAAGTTTAGAGTGCAAAACAGCCACACTTTAGAACTTTTATTTGAACTATGTTTAAGGTTGCTACTAGGTAATGGTAGGCTACCTGCTGCCATCGGAGCAAGTGTCATGTTAACTAGCAATGGCATGTGCGGTGATGCTTCTGTTGCTGGTAATGTCAATTTCAGAGCACTAGAGTGCAAATATTTCAATCAACAACTCAGGCATTCAAGTGGCACTGAAAAGAGCGTCCGAAATCTGTGTTGCAATTTGGTCCAATACATTCTGGTTCTTTATTTTGGCAACCCCAGCTCTAGAGTGCTCAAGGCACAGACATGAAACTTGGGGAAAAGAATCCGGGACTGTCCCCAATTGGTGTGCCAAATTTCTAAACTTTTTACCATACAGTTCTAGGGGCTGTCATACACTTCCTAGCTCCAAAGCTTTTCTGCTTGGCCCCCAACAAATAGAGCAGCAGGACGACTGTGTCTAGGCTTATCTGTACAAACAATGATTGTATGATACTCCAGGAACATCAGATTTCAAATCAAACTGGTCCTGCCACTTTTTAACCTTTTGATTAGATAGAACTCACGTCAAGAGCACCCACTGAAGAAACATACACTAAAAACAAAATCGCTTCCTGCAGTGAGCTACTGGTTCCTGCAATGGTTACGCATGAAGTGTATTTGTCAGGTAGATCACATTGTTAGAGATAATTGTTGTCCTAGGTTTACCAAGGTAAAACACAGCAGTCATTGCCTTTTACTGTAGGCAACACCAATGTAAATATTTGACAGGGATTTCATGTAAGGGAAGGTGGAGCATCAGGAAAACACACAGTTACAAGGATACCACAATGTGGCATAGTAGCATATGAAATACAAACTGGCATACAGAAAAATATGTCAATACTGTTAAGAATGTTTTACTTTCACATTATAAAACTTAAAAACAAGTATCTTCACCTGCTGTGTTAAATGGTGGAGAGCAATGCTTAGTGGTAACAAATCTAAATCTGCGTAAAGTCATAGTATCAGCAAGTGGAGATCAGAAAAAAAATGAATCTGGGCAAGTCACATGATACTGTTATAACACCCTGGTCACAAGATTAAGATTCCACTATTAGTCTCTTTTCTACCCCTAATCTCACTCATACCATATACAGTATACTTATTTTCACTTTAGCACTCCTCAGGTGTTAACATAGTTACAATGAATTTAAAAGTCATAAATGTTAACATTAGGTTTTCAAGGAGTGAACAATAAAACCCCGTATGATGAAGAAGTTAAAGGATGTGTGGGGGAGGGAACTGTTTGTGTGTGTGTGTGTGTGTGACTGAGGGAACTGTATGTGTGTGAGTGTGTGACTGAAGGACCACATATGTGGAAACAAGAGTGTGACATGCCGGATTATTGCACAATACAAATGTAAAAAACAAGTTTTATGAATTCATTCAGGATATAAAAGTGTGATACTCACCCAAAAGATGAAATTGAATAGAAAAAGTAAAAATTTGACACACTTCATTGCCCCTTCTACAGCCATGGTTAGTGATAATCAGGTCCCTAGATCAACACAGACATCAAGGCCATAATGTTCATGTCAATGTTCACTGTACATCTACAAGATACAGAAGGTGTCCCCTAATTCTTATTTCTATAACATGACGTACTTTTAAATAGTTGGATTTTACAATACAGAAGGTTTCCCCTAATTATTATTTCTATAACATGACGTAGGCCTACTTTTAAATAGTTTGATTTTACAATCTTTAGTGCCATTTATTTTCCTGTCTGTGTTGTGAATCCCTATCCCGAGGACAAGGCTCAATTTCTTACTCTTACACAGAATGTTACAAGGAAAAGCCTATTACTACTGCAGCGTACTGAAATGTCGTAAAGAAACAATGAGAAAATTGGATTATTGTGGCCCCTTCAATTCATGTTTGTCGGATAGGCTACAGTTGAGTTAAATGCGACATCTGACGGCGCTAAACAGCCAGAGGAAGTTCAAGACCAGAACAGAATGTGTTGCAATTTAATACGATTTGTTGTTACATTTGAAATATTTACATTTGTTCTACGATATTGAAAACACAACAAAGTAAAGATAGTCTAGCTTCCCTATTCGAAAAACAAATGCTCTAAATGACTGTATCTAACTTATGTCTATATTCTAAGTTTGACAATGAAATTCATTAGCCTATAAAAGGAATAACAAACAGACTTAATTGAGGTACGCCATCGCTTACCTTTATCGAATAGCTTGTATAAAAACAGTGTGCCGATGTGTTGACTGGTAGTCTACTGAAATAGGGAAATTTGAGGGAAATACATGCAATCGTCTAGTTCCTCCCTCTCAAGATCACCCTCCCCCGGATTCTGAGGTAGAGATGAAGGGCGTCTTTGAGTGATATTTTAAGTACAGGTGCTGGGACATTTTGTCTAATTTGTTCGGGAAACTGCGGTGAGATGGAGGGTAACCTAGGTGTTTTGTTTGTTTTATGATTCGTTTTTTTTTTTACTTTGCATAGTGTTAGTCACGGACATTACACTCCTGAACAGTAGGTGGCGGTATTGCACCCCTCAATGATGGTTGCAATCTTGAAAGAAGCCGCGTCATGACCTCTTGTGTGATTGGTCACAAAACCGGTTGAGAAAATAGGAAAGGGGGGTCGTCTCCAACTCTTATCATGGCGGGACACATGAAATGGCGAGGAGGATTTATTTTTCTGAGCATAGACATAATGTTTTTTTTAATCATGTTTGTATGTTTCTTTCAATGTTCAAAGCAAGCCTCAGGTAGGGTCAATTAAAAAAATCTAGGCTCATATATCTAAAATTGTGTACAATATAGCTAGAGCTAAAGCCAGAACTGAGCGACCATCTGAGCTAGCTAGCTAACCTACTGTAACAGTCAGTAGGCTAGCGGTGGCCTCGACGTTGCTTTAAGTTTAAGTTTTTGTTTTTGTGTCATCAGCTGACTGGCAAGTTTCCTGTTTGTCTGCTTTCTGGGGGTAGCTGAGAACATTTTATGACTTAAGAACATTAGTGACCCAAAGTGTTCACTGTTGTTGTTTGTCAGATTCAAAGCTACAAATTCTAAACATAGAAGATGGCCATCAATATGACAACAGTGGGTCAAATCAGTTCTGTTACAAAAATCCACGAGTTCCCGGGTGGAAAGAGTCTTGGATTACAATTCAGGTAAAAGGTATAGCTGGTTAGGTTATAAATATTTGTTGTTGATAAACACGGATTATATATGCATACTTTCATACCACTGATTATCATTTACAGATTAACTACTAATCAGGATGTGCAGCACAGTCCAAATTGTAAATGTTTTATTATTTATGGTTATGACAGATCAGAGTATGGAGCTCAAAAGAGCTGAAGGTGACCATTGCAGAGGACGAGGAGAAGCTGCAGGAACTGGACAGATTCAGTTTTTGGGGCATAATTCAGCACGTATTGCGGGAGCAGTCCAATGAAACCACCATCAGAATTAATCTATTTAGCAAAAAAACTTGTTTTAAGATTGCCCCTGTTGACCATAAAGCTTTATACACAGTAAAGCAAATCCGCAGTAAGTAAAGAGAAGGGTCAGACTGTGTCCTTGGGCAACAATTGATCCACAATAATGCAGCGTTGCTTATAGTTTTCATGTGGATAAGTGTTGTGGTCTTTGTCTTTTCTCTAGAATTTGATATCAATTTGTTTCTGGTGTTTTTGGCTGGGGTGCTGCTGTTCATCTTTGCAGACTCTCTTAGCAGGTAATAGATACAATGTTGAAATTCAAATGCGGTAGACCGGATTATCCTTTGAAGACTGGGTACATTCTCTGTTCTTCTTTCCTCTCTGTTGAACAGGAGCCAAGTGTTCTATTACTCTGCTGGCATGAGCACAGGCATGATTGCGTCCCTCATCATCCTAATCTTCATAACAGCACGTTTTCTGCCCAAGGTAGTACAGCAGGTTATACTGTATTAGTTTACGCATCTAGCCTACACAGCAAAATGTATGATGTTTACCCATCTATTGCCCTTTTTCAGAAAAGCCCATTTTATGTGATGATAGTTTGTGGCTGGTCCTTCTCCGTTTACATCATCCAGCTTGTATTCCGAAATCTTCAGCTTATCCTCAAAGAACACTGGCACCTGGCTTTTGGTGTGTTTTGCTTATACATGCTACCACTGAACACACACACCTCAAAAGAATACATATGTATTTTTCTCTGTTTATACCCCAAAATATTTTTTGTTGTTGTCATCGTTTAAAATCAGTTGCTTCATATACACATCTAAAAATACTGTCTTGTCTATTTGTATTTATGTGCTCTAGGCTATTCAGCAGTAGTGGGATTTATTAGTTTTGCTGTGTGCTACCGCCATGGTCCCCTTGTGGAGCAGAGGAGTATCAATATCCTGTCCTGGACACTGCAGTTATTTGGCATGCTGCTGATCTATGCTGGGATACAAGTTCAGCAAGTGGCCTTAGCCATCATCCTAGCAGCCTTTTGTGCCAAGAATCTGGAGTACCCGGTTTACCTAGCCCTTGCTACTTGGCGGTAGGTGATTACAGAACTGTCAGTTATAGTTTGACACATTGAAAAGTGTTATGTATATAAATGTAGTTGTTGTATTTTGCAGTAAAGTCAAGCCATCTTTTCGCTGGAAACCAGAGCCACGTCGTCTGTTGACTGAAGAGGAGTACCAGAAACAGGGGGAGGTGGAGACCCACCAAGCCCTGGAAGAGCTTAGGAAGTATTGTACCAGCCCAGAGTTCAACACCTGGAAGACTGTGTCCAGGCTTCAGTCCCCAAAGAGGTTAGAGTGGATTCCGATACCCTTGGATGTTTGTCATGCATCAGTGTCAACTTTTGATGTTTTTTTTAAGCATGCTAAGCCAAGTTCATTTACCATGCCCTTTCATAGAAAATTCCAAATGAATAATGACAGTATGGATTTGTAGCACAAACTGCTAAATATGTTTATCTTTATTGTGATGCACAGATTTGCAGATTTTGTGGAGGGCTCACCACACCTGCAACAAAATGAAGTGTCTGTTCACACGCAGGAGTATGGTCTTGGAGGAAGCTACTTTGAGGATGAGCTTTTTGCCACGGATGAGGATGAGGAAGAGATTGTGAAGGCTACAAAACCAGAGTGTGACTTTGTATGGAACAAAATTGACTTGTGAAAATATGACATTGCTGCAGTAATCTAAGTACAGATCTTAAACCCTTTCAGCTGTATTAAAAGTCTAGTAGTCACTGGATCACTAAGTTTGCCATGAAAAATTCAAATGTTTCAGAATGTGCTGTGAACAGTATTCTAGAACTCTGCTTTGAAGTATGGTACCTGCCAGTGTCCTGTTTTATGTCTGATGGACTCAGTGTTACCATTGAAACTAATTGTACAGAAAATAAGCATTCTCTTTTAGGATTTTTTACAGAGTAGTCATCTTAATGTTGACATTAAGCTGACTGCCTAATCAGTAGAAAGGAATGTCTATGACTCAGATTGTTTTTTATTTTGCTACATTAAAACGAAGCTGTCACGTGCCTTAAATCTGTTGTATTCAAGGTTTTGTATCGTTTTTTTCAGTTCCCTGTCAGGGTTGATGTAAATTGTCTCATTAGTTATTAGGCTTGCATTTTTCTTTATATAAAACAAGATGCATACAACAAAAATGGCCATTTGTTACAGACAGGGATTTACTGGTATTCAAAATGTTCACGATTGCATGTCATTCAAGTAGATTTTATTTTTTATCAGTAATGGCTTTTATTTTTTGGCATACGTTGTTTTATTTTCACTTTCATTTTAGTCACATTGCAATTTTGAAATAGACTTGACAACATCACGTTTGTGTTGTAAGATTTTATACCTGCCTTAAATGTAAATTATTAATGTTGAGATAATGAATGTTTTAATGTGTGTCAATAGTTTAAGACCTCACTTGGGGAAAACTAATAATGATACTACATTTGTACCACTAATTGATATTAGTCAGTAGTACCAATGAATGTACTCTACAAACAGCAGGGGGCTCAATTGCACAAGAGATTTTGAAGTGTAACGATAAAGTGCAGGTGTCAGGCATTTCAAATCAGAAGTTTTGTAGTGGTCAATGTGCATGCATTTTCAGAATACCCACTTATAATTGGGGGGAAACCTGAATGGCCTCTTGACTGCTTTTGAGATGTCCAAGTAGCTTGAACACCTGAAAGCAATACATAATTATGTTCTGCTAGCATTCCCTTTGGTCCTCATTTTTTTAAATACCATTCACTGAAATACCATATGAATTTTGTTGTGATAATTGTGACAAGATGGGGTAGTTTGCTTTGCATATAACCCAAAATAACTAACTGCAATGATGGTGCCTGAACATCCTAAGCCTATTGATACATGTAATCCATTGAAAAGGTGGTCCCTAGAATTTCATAGTTGGGGTTAGCTGACTAGGTGAGTCCAACTGATTTACCAATAAAACAATTAATCACATATTTTAGCTCTGCTAGGCTTTGCAGGCAAGTATCACGGACCTTCTCTTTGTTTATTTCTCTCCCAGTGAATCCCATGCAAATACTGTTTGCATTCCATACACAGTGGAGGCGATCCCAGATCGCAGCATTTATCTGTCAGCTGATATGAGAAATTAGGTCATTTGAATGTGCTTCCCAGGTACACAGATTGTTATGTTTTAGAACATAATCAAATTTACCTAGTGGACTTCATTTCCTCTGCACTACTTCCCTGAAAGAATGCAAACATGCCTCTGTAGGAAGACACTTCATCGCTGCAATGCAAACATGACCAAAGCACAGTTGGTGTGGGGGAATCCCTCACGCCTAACAGCACGTCACAAAGACTGGGATACCCCCCCACACATGTAAAGTGCTTGGAGTTCCCCAGAGTCCACAGCCCAACCCACACCGGCAATCTGAGAATGTCCATGCTTCCATGCAATGGGATAAAGGAAAAATTGAGCTGTTGTTCATCACTCTGAGCCCCTCCCCAGTTGGTTCCCCCCATCTGTAAAATCAAGACACCCCCCCCCCCCCTCCTGTTACAAAGATTTTTACCTCAGCGACTTCTCAGAATGTTGCATGGAATACACCTTCCAAATGATGTCTAGATCTGCAGATTTTGTGTTTTTTGAAGAAACTCAAATATCAGGTTTACCATTCATACAAGTCTTGACCAGATATTCAATAATACCAGTGAACATTAAAACAAACAAACATCAGATACAAAGGCACATTTACTGAGCACAATGATAATCTTTTAAATGCACGAATAATTAGAATCCTTATTAAGATTTTGGTCACCACACAACTGAAAATGTTAAAGGCAACACAAAAAAGATAGGCTAGGCTGCCATTATCTCCTGGGGTAATATAATTTCAAGACACTGACTGTTTAAGAGATGCAATTCACATTTTACTTGTGTTAGAAAACAAAACTGAATACATGTAATATAACCAAAAGTAGACTGAACACATTTACAGAAGGAATGTCAAAGAAACAATGAAATAAATCAGAGGCACTTTTTGCACATCCTAATCACAAACATACCTCAATAAGCAGTGCATTTTGTTGCATTTGCTTTAGGCCACAGTGGCAGCAAACTGTGCAACTAAATATCACTTGTACTTCCTTCATACAGGTCAAACCGAAACTCTCCTCCTGCCACTGGACCGGTAATGAGTAGTTCATAGAACCAATCATCCAAACACAATCAGTCATATCAGTACTTGTTAATCCCAAATATACGTACACCATGGAACTGGGGGAGTTTAGGAAGGAGGACACTGAGGAGGGACCCTGTGTTGATCAGGAAATGTGTGGGGTCGTACTTGGTGTAGAAACTGGCCAAAATATACCTGGAGAAAGAAAGGATCAAGATCAGAGAACCTGCCCCAGACTCAAACTTTCAAGACAATGCAGATCATGACCTACACAAGACCAAAACCAGTAAAACCCTCAAACAGTATAACATGGATAAGAAGAACTAAGTGTAAATTTGAATTCAATACAATTTAGTTATTCAATATGGCAAGGAAATCTATTGCACTGCAATCCTAAAGATGATTAGTATGGCACTGTACAGTAGGTCCTTTTGGGAGACACACACACACTTACAGCACAATAGGTGAGATGGTGAGGAATTTGCGAGAAGATGTGAACTGGATTCCATAGTCCATTTGTTCCCAGTGTGTGAGGAGACGAGCTTTGCCTTGGTCTGGCGTCTCAAAGGGAGTTCCCTTCACAGTGTGCAAGAACAAGTACATCACCTGTGAAGGGCAGATCACTCATGACATGAACACAGAACAGTGGCAGTGAGTTTAAAAGATTAAAACTTTAGTTTGGAAAAACTATTTCGGTTTACCAGATTATGGATAACATTTGTAAGGGTCCAGACAAGGGGTACGGTTAAGAAAGGGATGCTGAGGAGGACAATGTGAAGCACTGTGATCAGCAGCAGATAGGCCAGCCAGATCCCTCTACTGTTCATAACCCGTGTGTTGGGGTTCACCTCGCTGTGAGCCACACCCACATTCATCCTGAAGGAAAACATATATAATCCACTATAAAATGCAGCATATGCACTTAAAATTTCCCCAAAGCACTGACACTGATAGCTATACAGACACATCCACAAATACACTATGACATGACAACACAGGATAATTGTGGCATAAGCAATATTGTGAAACCACCTTCCAGCAAGTTTGTAATAACAGCCATAAATCAACATTTCTTATGTTGATTTGGACAGTCAACTAAATCAGATTCTTTAGAAATAGGAACTAGAATTAGAGAAAAAATAAGCCTGCAGCTAATTGTGACATGACAACAGGCAGGAAGTACAACGGATTGGTTTACACACTTCCTTCTACCACCACTAGTGAGGTAATCTGCCTACATAATCACTTCACCAAAAGTGAGGTAATCTGTCAAATATTGCATTTGAATGTCTGCATAGTAAGTTGAGTCGAGACAGAGGTGATTCAAAACGAACTTCGGCCAATGACCTGGAATTTAATTATGAATCGTAGTTGTGTTTACTTCCTTTGATGTTTACTTGTTTACTTCCTTTTGTATTCCCGGTGTTTATTTGCAACAAGAGCGTCTACTCACATCACTCACACTACACTTTCATAGGCCCAAGCCTACCCCAAGCAGTTTAAATCGACTATTAGCTACCTAACTAGCTATAGTTAGCTAACGTAGCCTAGCTCAACACGCTAACGTCCCGTTGCTGCCTGAGTCGAAAGCTGTTTATTATTTAAAAACTAAGATTGCCATTTTAAATCTGTCTACGGTTATTTTTCCATTGTTTTAATTATAAATATCTAGGTGGTGATTTGAAGAAAACAGTGTGGGTAAAAAATGTATCAATGGCAAAGGACTCACCTTCTATTAAGACCCGGAAATCCCTCATACTTTTAATCCCGCCCCTGTCTTTTTGGATTGGCTGTGAAACGTTTGACACATGATTTTAGCACCTTCCTTGCACTATGACACGCTTTAAGATTCGGTTTGATAGATATCATTTTACTATTTGACTTTTTCGTAACAATTATTTTACTTGTAAGAGACAAACGATGTATGTAAATATTGTCTTTACAAAAATATGTTTTGAATATTGTTCGTTATAAGTTCGTTATTGAGGAACTTATTTATCTAATTTCCTCAAAAGATGTATATGCCGTAATCTACTAAAACGATCAATTCTGCCTTGTCCAAACTTTTTGCTACCAATAATGACATATTTTTTTGGCATTTTTGCCATGTGTATAACAAACATTCAGCAAGCTCTCTCAATCCATTACAGGAATGTTTTGTGGAAAGCACAGCTTCCCTTCCTGTGCCGCTAAAACTTGGAAAATCCGGTAACAATGAATTAACAATGAATGGCCTATGGTTTCTCAATGATGACTTAAGTTCCTCGTCTATTAGGCTATCAGCTGCAAAAATATCTTGGGTGTCTGCATTCTGTCAGACTTCTCTCAATTGGGTAGTGATTGGGGTCCCCTTTGAGTACTAAATATTGTCTTTTATATAACCGAACCACTCAACCCTGCGGTTTTCAAAACAGTGCAGTCCCCATCAGTTCTAGCCTTCACATGATTCATTCAAATAAATCGATTGGAAACTAGCCTATAAGTCTTTCTTAATGCCAAACGTCTTGTTTAATTGTCAAGTGCCAGAAAATACACAAAACTTAAATGCATTTTGTTTATATAAATATCAAATAAAGAAATACATAGGTAATCAGATATATAATTTAAATAAATAGATCAATAAATATGGAGTGATAAATAACAAACACGTAAAGACATTACTGGAATACGATTAAACATAGCCTATGTCTAAAATATATTTCATACATTGTAATAAATAACATAGCCTATAGCCTAGGATAATTATTTCTATGATTTGTTTTGTAAATAATTTGACCACAAATGTAGACATTCATTGTTAGGCCAAACTAATACTGAAACAGCAGAACCAGTCTTTGATGGTTCGTATCTATAGATAGGCTACATCTATATACATCTTCCAGTTCCAGGGCCTTTGTGCTGTGCTGGATTACCAAGGGAAAAGACTCGTGCAACGAGGATAGAGAAGGAATACAGCCTGTTTATGCTGAATTCGTACAACTCTGACCGTTTCCACCTGTCATTGGAGCATTCACCAACAGGACTTTGTTGATTCACAGGGTGGGGCACCTACAAAATTATAGTTGCATCAGTTATTTCATATCTACAAATGGGACATTGTATCTCGAAATTACATTATATCTCTGTGATAAATTAATAGGCTGCAATAAGAGACAGGCTGAACGCAACTTAAGCGCATTTCTTACCTCTAACTGGTATATTAGATCATTCACTGCGCTGCTAACGTTCTTTGCAGCCACTGAAAAGTCATCATCTTTGCACTGACAAAGTGCTCTAAATATGCGGGAGTAATTCTTTAGGACAGCAAGTATCTTCTTGAGGCAAGGCTGAAGTAGAGAAAGAAACAAAGTAGCCTATTAGACATTTAGGATAGTGTCAAATATTCCCGACTGATTGATTTCCTAATGTTTAATTAGTTATGATCAAGAATGCATTTTAAGCAGGCAAAAGCTTACTTGTGTATTAGATCCTAGACTTTCAGGATCACACTGGTCTTTGGTATCCACCAGCGCAAGCTCACTTATCACATTTCTTTCCACATGAACCTGCAGAGCATGAACAGACACTGATTATTCCAAACAAACAAGCGCACAAGATTTCACAAAAGACATGAAGCATATTTTTGACCATTATTAGCCTACTGACTTACCATAGACTTGCTTGAAAGAATTTTTGCGATTTCATTTAGACTGGTGGCATTTTTTTTAACGTTTTTCCAAACGACTTCTGACTCTTGACTAGGTCTCAATATTGGAACGCTAAATGCACCTATGAAAAACCCAAAAAGAACAACTGTTGTTTTAAACTGCATGTACATGATTGCAAGTTATCTGTGCCTGATTTCGCGTTTCCTCTACCTTTATTGGATCTACCTTTATTGGCAGCTACCCCACATCCACAGCTAGCCTATGCTAAGGGAGTCCCAAGAATGACTCATATGCGAGGACTTTCCCGGGCCCGGGGCATCCTTCAAGTGAATGAATCCGCTAATAACAAAAGGGTAGTTTCGCTTTAGTAATAACGTAGGCTATTTGACACCGACTTGTCCACAGTAAACACTTTATTAATTTATTTGATCAACAATCGAACCCTAGCCTAAATTGCTTAATTTGTTTTGACAGCTCAAATTTAGCCTCTGGATGAGCCTATGGACCAAAATTTATTTTAAACGTTCATCTACACAAAAATGGCAAAACACTTTTTGACTTGTGGCTCTGTATTGCCCGAGTCGTGCATTAACGACAATAACGACAGGGTGCACAAAAAGTATCCTAACCTGACAGTAGTTTACAGTAGGTAGAATCAGTAGGTGCAAGAAAAAGCTCAACCAACGGTACAATAACAAATAGCCTATTTATAGGCTAAACGCGATAGGCTATATTGAATAACTTTCATATTTGAGCCACAGGTGTAGGTATAGGCTAACTGCCCTGACTAAGATTCCTGCATAAACACAACTTGGATCAAATTATCCCTGTTCCATGTCTCTTTTCCTTTATAAAAATTCCCATAAACCAATAGGCTATAGGTCTAGTGTTATTCAGCCTTCCTGCTTTGATC
Organism: Osmerus eperlanus; assembly: GCF_963692335.1. Classification (NCBI taxonomy): domain Eukaryota; kingdom Metazoa; phylum Chordata; class Actinopteri; order Osmeriformes; family Osmeridae; genus Osmerus; species Osmerus eperlanus. Next base: position 11,440,479 of record NC_085021.1, read on the forward strand.
ATAGGCGAATTTAACAAAGGTTTCATGCATAGCCTAACGTGAGGTGCCCTTATCGTATTTTTACAGTCATCATCCCCGTTCCTAAATTAAACTTCAAACATGTTTTAAAACTAAAACGACAAAAATATCAATTGATTATATATTTCATAACTAAATGCGATAAATTTGTTGATAGCTCAATCCAAATTTCTCATTAAAAAGTTCAAAGTTGGTGACTTTGTCGCACGTGTCCTTAAGGAAGTAAGTGAGGAAGTGAAATTAGGTTTTAGTCAGAGAGAAATCTTCCATATGATGAGAGTCAGATTACGATATGTAAACTTTCCATGTGCGTCTTGTCTATGTATCTTCTTCAGAAAATCTGTCAACGATACAGACTATCTGTAAGTGAAGTAAACAGGCAAATGCCCCAACTAGCCAAGTTATTACATAGGCCTACCCTATTCTTATGAAAACCCATTGTACTTTGTCGTAACGGGAATGTCTGTGTTCCTATTTAGTAGTAGACTGGAAAATTCCTCTTCTTTATTTTACATAGCCTAATTGATTAGGCTACCTACACCTGTTAGTGCAAGTTGTTATTGACGCATGGACATCTTAAGATAGGCTGATAGACAATACAATCATAAATTACAAATTGTCCAAAACAACTATCTTATAAAAATGAAATTACTAAAAAAGTGCGGACTGAAAAGACATTGCCGCGCAATGAACAGCCCAATGCCAAATCTATTGCTTCTGCACCATATCTTGACAATGCGCTCTTTTGAACGTACCCTTTTACTCCGGAAGAACTTTGTTATTGTTATGAATGAGGGGATGATAAAACAAAATCATTGGTCCACTGAAATCAACTAACTTTCATTGATTACTGGATGATGGGTACGCATAGCACCTGTGACAATTATTATAGCTATTTTGTATTTTACAATTTAAAATTCAGTGATAATGGAACAATTGAAGGCCAGCTTTCTGAGTAGCGAGCTGCTATGGTCAAGCTAGCATAGCAAGCTAATTAACTAGCTAACGCGTTAGCTAGCTACAGTAGCTAGCAAGTTAGCTTCGGTTTTATAATGTCAAATTTAGCTAGTGCTACATAGCTAAACTGAAATACTTTTATGTACAATTAACATAATCCATCCTAATCAAAGTCAGCTAATGACTGTTCAGAGCTAAAAACTTGAACCATTTTTTTTGCTTAGGCTGATTGTCCTCATTATGAACTTTGAGGGTCTTGATCCAGGGATGGGCGAATATACGTCTTCCCTGCATGGGAGCATGGAGCCGGGTATGGAGCCATCCATGGATCCGCGACTCAATCCCAGTTTACTGCAAGGTGTGGAGCTCGATTCAGATGGACTTGCAGTGACAGGAACTGAGTCTGTACATATGCTAGAAGGCATGTTCTCTGAGCTGCACAGTGTGGCTGCAGATGTGGGTATTCCCGTCACTGCTACTCATTTCGACCTGCAAGAGGAGCTGCTTTGGATGGGAAACCACAGGGTAAGATGATAAGGATGGAATATCGTTTGGGACCTTGCAATAAACAATTTGAAATCCAGCAGCTCGTGACACCAACATTTCTACTTCTCCCTACTTCTTCATAGGGACATGCTAGCTCCTTTTTTGGTTCCACCATGGGTCGCTACTCTTCTATCCAAGTGCACTCAACTGATGACATACGACACATTCAGAGCATGGAGACAGGGGTGCTGTTCCTTTCCAAGGGGAACCTCAAGTGCCTAACCCGAGGCGGCCTTGTCATGTTTGACTACCCGTGAGTAACATACAAGGTTTAATGCTGCTGTTCTGATCTGATGCAAATACTAATAACTGTTGTCATACCTTCAGAGGATTACTGCACCAGTCTCTACATGTATACATATTTTGTATCCGTATCATATCAGTAAAATTGTTTTAATCTCATAATATACTTTTTTGTGTTTTAGAATGGAGGAGGGAGCTGATATGCACGATTTGCTCATGACTGATAACAACACATTGATCATGGGTGGACTGCAAAACTATGTTCTCGAAGTTGACCTAAATACCGTGCAAGAGACTCAGAGGGTGAGATACTGGATATCCTTTGTAGTTCATGACAAGCATATTGTTTTTTTCATTCAGATATTTACCAGTCTTGAAGTGCTTTCATCGACTCTAATATTTTCCTCTAGTTCACCGTAGAGGAACCCGGGCTGGCTATCATGCGCCAGTCTAATCGTTTCTTTTTCTGTGGCCATACATCCGGGAAGGTAAAGACTTCTATCAAATCTGACATTTACTGTGACATTCCTGCCTCACACAACTCATTGCCTGTCATGAAGTATCTTATCTTTTATTTTGTGCAAAATCAGGTTACCCTTCGTGACGTGCGCACCTTCCAGCTGGAACAAGAGTTTGATGCCTTCTCTGGTAGCCTGTCAGACTTTGACGTCCATGGCAACCTCCTGGCTGCATGCGGGTTCTCTAGTCGTGGGATGAATGGGCTGGCGTGTGATCGTTTTCTAATGGTCTATGACCTCCGCATGATGCGTGCTGTGACTCCACTGCAGGTTCATGTGGATCCCCTCTTTCTTCGCTTCATCCCCACATACACATCACGCCTGGCCATCATCTCACAGACAGGTACCAGATTGGGAAAGTTTGCTTTGCATGATTCCTGTACTTTTGACAGTAGCATTCATGTCTTAAACTTAACATGGGTATAACAGAAGATATTTGTAGAAACTAAATAAGTCCACCTGATCAGAGATGATTGGTTTTCTTTGATCTTCCTCACCAGGTCAGTGCCAGTTCTGTGAGCCTACTGGGCTAGCCAACCTGGCTGATGTTTTTCACGTCAACACTGTGGGCCAGTTGCTCATGAGCTTTGACGTGTCGTCAAGCAAGCAGGCCTTAGCCTTTGGGGATTCTGGGGGCGGTGTCCACCTGTGGTCTGATGCCCCAGAGGTTTCCTTCAATGGCTACTCCAGGGACACTGAATTTGCCCTGCCATGCCTGGTGGACTCCTTACCTCAGCTTGACTGGAGCCATGACTTGCTGCCCTTGTCACTCATTCCTATGCCCCTGACCAGCTCAGAACAATTGCTATCTGACTGGCCTACCACTCTGGCCACCCCTAGCCCAAGGTAGCACATTGTCTTCAACACTGGTAACCTGCACACAGATTAATATTGTCTGTATATTTATACTGTAGTCTTACAAACCTGTGCCACATTTACATCTAGAGTTTACAAAAATGTTCTCACATTTTTTGTTTTTAGACGATCACCTGCCGTGGATCCAGAAATTCTGCGTACAATTAAAACTGTTGGTTTCATTGGTTATGCTGCCAATCCTCGCACCCGGCCCAGAAACCAGGTATGTCATTAAACAATAGGTGAAGATGCAGGGATCAATTGACATAATAATCTAATAATCAGTTTCTGTCATGCTCTTTCAGGTTCCTTATAAGATTAAAGAGGTGGAACTGGACTATGATAATTACAATCAGGTTCCTGAATCGCCTATAGGCCGTGATGAAGAGCCACACCTCTACATGATACCAAAGAAGTTCAGGAAGGTTTGTATCATCTTATTTACATTGCCACCATATTATGAGCCTGTACTCACCAATGCAGTAATTAAAAAATATTGCATACATCTTTTATCATTTGTATCTACCAGGTAACCATCAAATACTCAAAACTTGGGCTTGAGGACTTTGACTTTAAACATTACAACAGGACCTTGTTTGCTGGCCTGGAGCCTCACATTCCCAATGCATACTGCAACTGCATGATCCAGGTAGGAGTTGAAAATTGCTGTTAATTGGGTGTGCTCAAGCCTTCGGCGAGAGCACAACCTTTGTTCTCTCACATATATATTATTGGGTGTGCTCAAGCCTTCGGCGAGAGCACAACCTTTGTTCTCTCACATATATATTATTATTATTATTATTTCTTTTTGCCCCCCTAAAACTCAGTCAATATTTGGACTACATACACAACGGCGGTGTCAAAAGGTTCGTCTTGGTAGCGATTGAGTTGCTTCTATTGGGATTTACGTTCCGTTGCATGGTTTAAGTGGAAATTACGTTTTTGTGGCGAAAAGTGAAGCTAACGGTGGCTAACTTGCTAGCCACAGTCAATGACGCTACTTACGTCACGACTAACGTCACGAAAACTCGCGTGACTACCTCTAGCAGAACATTAGTTTAGCAGCTCGTTAACTTCTGGGAGATAGCTAAGCTAACTGCTTTACTGCAAGGGAGCTGGAGAAACGCCACAAGCAAAGAGGCCAGGGTGATAACTATTTACTAATTTTACTTTGTGATATGACACACAATTGTGACGTGTAATGTACAATATAAGCTGATTTTATTAAGGAAATACATCTACTTTCGGAAACAGTAGTCTACTATGTCACTGAAGTATTAGCATCATGACATTAGCCTCTGTTGGCCGGGCAACACATACTACATTGGTCTATGATGCATCTGTTTTCAATCGTTAAAATAAACATTCCTCACAAATACATTTTCGTTGTAGGATTTATTATGACATTACATTACAAGTAAACGATTTGTGGGTGAAATTATCATTACCTGTGGTTTCAAACCAGTGTTGCTCACTGCAACGCTGTAGCCTACGCGAGACACTACAAAAACATCTACACAGCTGTAGGAAGTCAAACGGCGACAGAACATGTTCGGCACTTACTTAAATCAAAAGTCTATCTAACTACTAACCTTAACTTCATTGCCACAGCCTAAACTTTGTCAATCTGTTCATGAAAATAATTAATTTCAGCCTAAACCGTACAACGGAACGTTAAATCAAATTCAACCAACGCAATCGCTACCAAGACGAACACAGCAGTAGTGTACTGTACTGTACAATTTACCGGGGCAGCTTCTCCACACAGGGCTATATCGCACTTGGCGTTGTTACTGACAATGATCGCTATCAGTGAGCTTTTTATGAAAGCGATTTTCCACTAAATAAATGTCAAGCTTATTTAAGTTTTTGGGGGCATATTTTCAGTTAGCAGATGGTACTGTTTGAATCGCGATTCCATCTTCTACTGCTGGTAACGTCGTAGAATAATCTTCAAAGGGGGTTCTTTATTCATGAATGAATGCAATATGAGTAGGCTAAATGCCTTAAAATATCACGAGAAGGGAAAAACTTAAAAGGACGTTTAAGTCATAGAGATTAGGTCAATTTTTACACCGGTCTGCCAAATTTATTCGTTTTGATTCAACGATGAGGCTGCCGCTTGCAGGGGATATGAGAAGACATCTATTTCATTCTACACTTCACTCGTATTTTCAGTTGTAAATGAGCAGCAAAAAAAATCTTTTAAATCTATGTAATCTTTATGAATAATAAGTATGCATTTTGCATTTCATACAGAAATATCAGTTGTAAAAATGTCATCCAAAAACGGACCCCTGTGCAACTGACGCAAGCAAGCACACCCTACAATTTCCCCAGAAATTGTACCCTCTCTAGTTTACTTTGGGTTACTATTGAAGATGATACTATTGAATTCAATGTTGTTTCCTCTTTTGCTTGTCTCTCTGTTAGGTATTGTATTTCCTGGAGCCAATCCGCTGCCTGGTCCAGAATCACCTCTGCCAGAAGGAGTTCTGTTTGGCATGTGAGCTTGGCTTCCTCTTCCATATGCTGGACCTGTCGAGGGGAGACCCCTGCCAGGTAGCTCATCGCCACTCAGTAATATTGTAAGATGAAAAAAGAGTAGTGTTGTTGCTGATTCAACCAGCTAGCTTCTTACATTTACATTTAGTCATTTAGCAGACGCTCTTATCCAGAGCGACTTACAGTAAGTACAGGGACATTCCCCCGAGGCAAGTAGGGTGAAGTGCCTTGCCCAAGGACACAACGTCATCTGGCACGGCCGGGAATCGAACTGGCAACCTTCTGATTACAAGCCCGCTTCCCTAACCGCTCTGCCACCTGACTCCCAGCTTTTTCCATTCCCATGGTAACCTCCACCCTTTCTTCCAGGCCAGTAACTTCCTGCGAGCCTTCCGTACCATCCCGGAGGCGTCTGCCCTGGGCCTGATCCTGGCCGACTCAGACGAGCAGACAGGGAAGGCCAGACTGGGCCGTCTCATTCAGAGCTGGAACCGCTTTATCCTCACCCAGCTCCACCAGGAGACCCAGGAACAAGAGGGACCACAGGCATACAGAGGGGCCAGTAGCAGGTAAGATCAGAGTTTTATACATAGTAGTGCAGTTAAATACCAGTTCGTTCAGCGATGGATGAGTTAGTCATGAATACAGGCAAACCTATGCCTGGTTGTCGAACAAACAGTCAGATATAATGGCGTTATGGTCATTTGTGTTGAGAGTCTCTTGCCGCTAACTGAGCTGCGTGTACTGCAGTGCCCTGGGATCCTCGGGCGAGTCTGTGATTGGACGGCTGTTTGGTTGTGAGGTTGAGAACAGCAGCCTCTGTCGTTGTGGCAAGGAGACAGTGCGCTCATCCCTGACCCTGCTCTTCACCATGCACTACCCTGAACAGAGTTCGCTCGGTGAGTGGTCCACCTCTGGGCTACACTAGAATTTGTTTTAGGTTTATCAGTGTGTTAATCAGACATATACTATACATGATTCCTTATCAGATAAGACAATCAAGGAGTATGATTTTGCTGAGATCCTGAAGAAGAGCATATGTCTGGAGCAAAGCACTCAGGCATGGTGTGAGAATTGTGAGAAGTATCAGCCCACAGTAGGTATCTCCAAACCCAAAAGTTTGTTTTATAAATCTCACTAAGACTCAGTGAATCCGTTCTTATGTTTTGTTCCTGTGTGCACACTTTTAGGTGCAGACCCGTAACATCCGCTGTCTCCCAGATGTACTGGTCATTAATTGTGAGGTGAACAGTGTGAAGGAGGCGGAGTTCTGGAAGGCTCAGGCAGAGGTGAGAATAGGAGAACACACCGTCTAATATTTGCCGTTAATATCATGTTTTTCTTCTTTAGTTGATTTGTCATACATAAGGTATAGGTTACATGTTAATCAGTCTATTTCTAATGTTCTCTCCACAGTATGCTTTCAATAAGGCCATAGAAAAAGAGGCAAATGAGCCCCCAAAGCTTAAGGAACCTCCCCCTCCCATCCCCACGGAGTGGTGCTTAGAGTAAGGAGGACTTCAGCTCCTTAAAAAGCCCTACCTTAAACAGAATGTATTACCTTTCAATAGTTAAAACGGAAACTGTTATTAACGACTTTTTTTCTACAAGGGAAGAGTTATGTAACGTGGAGGGTTTGACCTTTGACACGAGAGTGGAGGACCTGCGGCATGTCTGGATCCCCCTTACCCTGAAGATGTCCATCAGCAAGAGCCAAGGGCTGGAGGTCAGCAGTTGGCCGGAAGCTGAAGAGGTGAGAAATAGGATCCAAACAAAGCCTGCACTTGATAGACAAAGCCTACACTTGATAAACATTTTGACCTGATATCTGCACACGTCTCCATCCTCCAGCTGAGTTCTGCTGAGGAGGCTGAGGGGGTGTCTCTCTATGACCTGGTGGTCACCGTGCCTCATGTCCTGGATGCTCGCACTGGAGGGAACTTGGTAGCACACATCAAAGTAGGAGAGACCTACCACCAGAGAAAAGAGGTCAGTTGATTAGACTGACATTAGACCAGATCTTAGTCTGTGTACCTAAGGGCACATGGAGATGTGACCAACTGTGTTGTCAGATATAAATGCTTTTATTGAACAATGTTTGAATACTGATTTATATGTATTATATCTTTGTATTTGACTGTGTATATGTATTTGGACTTTTTCCACTGTTAGGGTGTCACACACCAACAGTGGTACCTCTTCAATGACTTCCTGATTGAGCCGATTGACAAGGTACAACTCTGTCCATCCACACAAATATTTTTTAAGGGTTTCAACCAGAACAATAACAAAGAAAAAATGTGTGTTCTAGGCTGAAGCAGCTCAGTTTGATGTGAACTGGAAAGTGCCAGCCATCCTCTACTATGCCAAGAGGAACTACCACTCTAAATATGACCTCCGTAGTAAGTTACACACTACTATAGAAGTAGGACCTAGACTCTCCCTTTAAGTAAAAACTCCATGCCTCATTATACCCTGTATCTGATAACTGTTCCTGGTGGCTGTCCTCTTCAGTTAAGAACCCTATAGAGGCCAGTGTGCTGCTCACTGAGGCTTCTTTGGCACGGAAACAGAGGAAGAGTCATGCTACTTTCATCCCTCTAATGGTCAGTGAGATGCCCCAGGCTGGAGACTTGGTGGGGCTGGATGCTGAATTTGTCACACTCAACCAGGTCAGTCTGGCGTTAGATACAGTCAACACTGCGTTTATCTTGTATTGTAATTTGTATTGATGCTCAACCCTACCCTGATTATAACCATTTAGTGTTGAGGATGAGTGAAAAGGTTTTAGTCAAGGACTAGGCTTAATCCATGTCTGGGAAACTGGGCCTTAAAGTTTATGGATAACTTAATTTTGTTGACAGCAATATGAATCAACCAAAGAAGTACAAACCTCAACTTTTAACGACTGCGCAAAACCCTCTCTACGGACCTATAGCATGTAATTCTTTGTGGACCTATAGGAGGAGGCAGAGCTGCGCAGCGATGGCACAAAGTCCACCATCAAGCCCAGTCAGATGTCTGTGGCTAGGATCACATGTGTGCGTGGCCAGGGTCCTAACGAGGGGGTGCCCTTCATTGATGACTACATCTCCACTCAGGAGCAGGTGACCTTTTTCTCTGTCATTGTCAGAGATACTGTACAGTATAAAGGTGTAGGGTCAGAAGTAATCCACGTTGGTCTGTTGTGCTTGTACAGGTGGTGGACTATCTGACGCAGTATTCAGGCATCAAACCAGGGGACCTGGATGCTAAGATTTCCTCCAAGCACTTGACCACTCTAAAGTCAACATACCTAAAGCTGCGCTTCCTCATTGACACCGGAGTGCGCTTTGTTGGGCACGGCTTACAGAAGGACTTCCGTGTTATCAATTTACTGGCAAGTGTGACTATTGGAATCTTTATATTCTTACATATCCCTGACTTAACAGCAGGTAAAGTACCAGTGGGTATGTTATATTTATAATACCAGGTGTATTTTCACTGGATAGCAGTGAAAGCTAACCTTTTTTATATTGGTTGCAGGTGCTGAAAGACCAGGTGGTTGACACTGTTTACCTCTTCCATATGCCCCGGAAGAGGATGATCTCCCTGCGCTTCCTTGCCTGGTACTTTCTGGGTAAGAGTTGTCCCTTCTTACGCCTCTCTGAGTATAAGCCTGCTGTAACTAAATACATAGGTTTTGACGTAAATATTTTCATGTTAGAAACATAATTATATGATAGGAGACCCAGGCGTCTGGTCTGCTTGTAGTTTTATGATTTAATAACAGGCATCCTGATCCTTGTCTCTAGACCTCAACATCCAGGGTGAGACTCATGACAGCATTGAGGATGCTCGCACCGCCTTGCAGCTTTACAGGAAGTATCTGGAGCTAAGTCGTGGAGGCGGCAATGATGAAGTACGGAAGGTGCTAAAGGGACTGTACGAGAAAGGCCGCAAGCTTGACTGGAAAGTCCCGGACTGTGACACAGGAGATGGTCAAGGTAGCCCAAAAAGTACGAAGATAACATTGCATTAGATTGCATTCATGTTAATGGCAGTCTCAGTAAACACAAACGTCAGTCATCTGAATGATCTGTTGGTTCACAGGTAATGCTGTCTTTCCCTCTGTGATGGGGCTGTGAGCAGTGCTTGAAGATATCCAAGGGATAAAGAAATTCAAGTCAATTGTATTTCCCCGTCGTTTCCCCGTCGTCAGTCAACTCTTTTTCTATTACTATTTTAGAGCCTCGACTGTGAGCCAGTGACGCGTTTCTTAAACCGTTTTCACACGTGGTTGTCCTGCCTGCCCGAACATCATATCATTCCTGAGTTTCTAACATTATTGAAACAAAGACTGAACAGTGTTGATTTGCAATTGTATGGTATTATTTGTCCTTTATAATTTGTTTTGTGTTGTTGAGTGTGGTTGAACATTATGCTGTCATATGGGCAAAAACATATGCATTTGTATATGGAGTGTCTCTGGTGCATTTTTGTATCCATAAGGTGTGTAATAAATGTCTGCAATACCTGAAGATTCATTGACAGTATGTTTTTGAATTCCTTTTATGAAATCAAACGTCATGTTAGCTCTACCCCTGATGTTACTTACATAAAATCACAATATAAAACATTCACAGCATGGGCAGGCATGCCTTTGATTATCAAAATGATTACCACATAGTGACTAATATTATTATGTACTCCTTACAAAGCTTTAAAATTTATAATTTTATTTTCTCAGCATTGTTAAGTCGATAAAAATATGTATTAACCCTTGTGTTATCTTCGGGTCATTCTGACCCATCAGTCACTGACCCACAATCGTATTGCGACAACTTTACCACATACAAAAACAAAGTGAAGCATTTTCTTTTAACCGTTGGGCTGTCTCAGACCCCCCACATTGTGAAGGTTAAAATAAAAATAAAATTATTTGTTTTTGTATTGGGTAAAATTGGGTAAACACAACGTTGGTTCGTTATGAACCTTTGGGTCATGTGACCCGAAGGCAGCACAAGGGTTAAGTCATTGTATGCACTTTTAACTTGTCTTAAACTACCACAACACTGCAGTTGAAGTCAGTTTCCAGATGTAAATGTCCCTGAGTATCCATACTAGAGACACTTGTGGACTGGAGAAGACTTCTCTTTCAGTATGTAAGTCTTACATACTGAAAGAGAATACTGAAAGAGAAGTCTTCTCCAGTCCACAAGACTTCTCTTTCAGTATGTCCCTGAGTATCCATACTAGAGACACTTGTGGACTGGAGAAGACTTCTCTTTCAGTATGTCAGGTGGCTGAGCGGTGAGGGAATCGGGCTAGTAATCCGAAGGTTGCCGGTTTGATTCCCGGTCATGCCAACTGACGTTGTGTCCTTGAGCAAGGCACTTCACCCTACTTGCCTCGGGGGAATGTCCCTGTACTTACTGTAAGTCGCTCTGGATAAGAGCGTCTGCTAAATGACTAAATGTAAATGTCCCTAAGTATCCATACTAGAGACACTTGTGGACTGGAGAAGACCTCTCTTTCAGTATGTCCCTGAGTATCCATACTAGAGACACTTGTGGACTGGAGAAGACTTCTCTTTCAATACACAGAAAACATCTGTCTTGCCTTCCAAAGTGGGACACTCATCCAGAAATGTAGCCATTTTCCTATGATAAAAATCAGCAGCTTTGGGGACTTTTCCCTGGTTCCATGTAATCAGGGAAGTCTTAACTTGTATTGAGACTCTTGCCTGTGAATAATGGATTTTGACATTGCATTGGAGCATTGACAGTATTTAATGCATCTTGTTTGCCTTGAATAGTGAACAACAACCATTTTCCTCGTTAAAATGTAATGTCAATTTGTGTAAAATGATCTGCTGAACCTCTGCTGAAACTGATGAGCCTGTGATATTTCCTGTTTTGAGTTTCCTCTGTTACTATCAAATGGCCAGTCAAGTTTTTCCTGTGTACATATTTGCATCATCTTTGAGGTCTTGTTTGAACCCTCTGAACTTTCATTGTCCAACGGTTTCATCTCTGTTGCATCACTGCCTGTGTATTCTCAAAAGTAGATTTCAGGAGATTATTAGTTCTGGTGTGAATACTGAACTACTTGTGCTAAAAAACACTATTAGTTTAGAATGACCAGGCTTAGTTTTGAAAGATTGTGCCAGCTAATGTGACTTATTCTCAACACTATCAGATTAGTATTCACATTCATTTTTTGTATTTGAAAAGTTGACTTCTTTAACAGGTATTCCAGATTCTCTGAAACAGCAGGACCCCTGGGTAAAATGTCTCTGTCTAGGAGTTTGGAACGACAATCCATTCAATTTAGTTCAAGGGATACATTTTCATTTTCATCAAAACAATGAAAGTTATACTACAATATAATGTTATTGTACTTTTATTCAAACAACCGATATGCCACGGTAACAAGCAATCGTTGTGTCTGGATAGACTGACTGTCAGGGTCTCCAGACCTGGAGGAGTTCATAACTGGGTCAACAGCATCCTCTGGTGACCATATATGGTAACATAGTTGTGTTAATGCGCAAGCAACATATCAGATCTCAGAGCGCTCTATTGAGAGTTGTTGTAATTAACATTTTCTTTAGAAAGTCTAAACAGACAATTTCCAATTTCCATTGAAATAAAATTTAAAAATAATCCACAGGATGGAATTATATTTGAGCTATGAGTTATAATCCATCGTTTGACAGGGTTCCTGCATGTTTCAGGAAGTCAATTTAAGACCTTTTTAAGACCACAAAGATTGAAATTTAAGACATACACGACGCATTACCAAAAAAATATTCAAATCAAAGAAATTCTGAAAAATACTTTTTATTTCAATGAATTCAATAATTGAAAAAGCCTTAATCTAATTTACAGATTACAAAGGCACAGCAACTAATGTGATTACAAAGCAATCACATTAGTAACCTAACTTAATTTCATTCAGCACTAGGTACTATGGGTGGGGGGAAAAATCGATTCACATATGAATCTCGATTCAGTTTTCTAGCGATTCACAATACATTTTCATGTAAGCATATATTGAATCGTAATTCCATTGTGACTCGATTTTTTATCGAATAGTGACCCCAAGAATCGAATCATGAGGTACCAAAAGATTCCCACCCCTAATAGACAGTAAACTGTACATTTCTGTTTAATATTTAACCGTGTTGCAGGAATAAATAAGTCTATTCAAGAGAAGTCTACCTTTCGTCATTGTATTTTGTGAACAGTTCTTAGAAATCCTTCAGCAAACTTTCACTTGTTTTGTAAGTATGATTATAAGGCAGAGTATTCTGTTTTATAACTTGGCATTAGCAGAAACAAAACGTAAATCTTCCTTTGGCATTTAGTAGTGTCATAAGGGCAATTACAACGTCTTGTAGAAAGTAACTTTGCAGGAAATCTCTGTGGCTCAGTGGGTAAGCATGTGTACCATTGAGTCTTCTGCCATACATGGTACCCCTGGTTCAAATCTAACTCAAACCAATTGATAATTTAACTGATATCAGTTAAGTAATATATATATGTTAACGCAACAGAGTGCAAATTATACAATGATAATCGGGGGGTCATCTTCTCCAGGGCGTAAAGTAATATTTACAATTACAGGTAAGAACGATATATAAATGTATTGACCACCCTGACCTATTGTTTTTACCTCTTTTGGAGGGGTCTTAGTCTTAGTTAGGGGGTCAACAATTTTTTCTTCAAACCCTGGACTCTAGAGCTCCGCTTTGTAGGCTACGACTCAATTTTTTGCTACTTTATAATAATTTCTGATTCAAATGAATGGGTCGTTATCCAGTTCTGCAGAAGCCTGCTTATGACCATTCATTTGAATCAGGTGTGTTGGAGCAGGGAAACATCTAAAACATGCAGGACAGTGGTTCCAGGGTTGGGAACCACTGGATTAGAACATGTACAACAGAAACAAGACACAAATATATATTGCAAACATTATTTTATTTATAGTAAATGAAAAGTGTGCCATTCATGTGTAGGAGACAAGGGGCAGAGGAGAGAAAGAGTCCAAGTGCTGCTTGTAATGAAATGGGTAGGAGGGTGGGGGAGATGTCTTTGGTCCATATTTGGTGGAAGGTGTGAATGATTTAGAGGGATACAAGAGAAGGCACTTGAGTTAACAGATTTGACATTGAGAAAAAGGACATACATCTTAGACAGGAAGAAATGGACTCATCTAGAGGTAAATCCTATGCTCAACATGAATATCATACATAGTGCCCCTTGTGAGCACACCACAATTATATAACTACTATGTACAAGGTAGATTCAGAAAAGTAAAACGAACATGGGAGAGGATAGAGAAATGCACTACTCTAATCCACAATATAATTACAAGTTATTTTACAGGCCAAGTATGTAAAAAAGGCAGCAACTCAGACAAAAATGATCTCTTTGGCGATAACCTATATCCCCATAGATGGAATGTAGAAAAAAAGCTAGCTTTGAAATGGTTAATCAAAAAATGTGTGTGTGAGGGGGGGGGGGGGGATATAACTGATTAGTGATATCCCAAGTAGAAATACACAAGGGGAGGCTAAATCAAACAGGCCCAGCATCTGAGAAACAACACATAACCATATGATTCTGGGGAAAACCACCAGCTTTCTGTATCAATGAAAAATGCTCTGTAGTGCATGCATCTCCAGGAACAAGTAGTGGGAATAAGACTAACAGTGCAGAACTGAAATGATGCTAAACCTACAAACAGGGTGTGTACAACTTGGCATTATTAAAAGTACAGGAACATTTCAGTCATTTCTGGTCCAATACTTTTGGCCCCTTTCCAAAAATGTGATGAATTATCAAACTTGAACTGTCAAAACTATAATCCTACAAAAAGATCACAGCAGTAGTAATACCCATGTACTTTAACATAAGTCACAGCGACTACATATTGATTGGTTGCACACAATTCTTTGCAGCTAAACAGCACTTCTTTCAAAGATAAGCAGATGTTGCATCACTAGGGATCACTGTAGAAGAAGCGTTGGTGAAGTATTTCACTTGATTTTGTTCAGATGTAATTGAAATTCAAGGAAATTCAATCCATGCATCAGTCACCTCAGTTTTACAACTGCCCGAACCTGGTCAGCTTGAAAAGTTCTTAAATCGGTCTGAAAAATAATTTCAGATTGATCACATTTTCACCCTATACAATAAGTGTAAAGTGAACAAACCGTATCAAAAAGGGGAAGTAAAAAAATTCTTAACATCACAACTAATAACCACACGACTGTCAGCTTTAAGTGATATAATCTTACAAAAGTGTGTTTGTGATGTCGACATCTGTGTGTCTAGGAAGGCAAAGGTGAAGTTACTCTGTGATAGAAGGCAAGCATGTTAAATGTGTGTTGTTTGAGTGTGTATGATCCTATATGTACGAAACATCTAAATGTAAATCTGTGTCGATGTATTAAGTCCAAATTGAGGTTGTGGGAAGCGTCATTTGTTCTCAAACTTTTAACTTAAAAAGTGATGTGTAAGAATATGTATCTAATTAAATTAGCTCTCCCTTGATGATACAACAATAGAGAAAAGGCAAGAACAATGACACATAACATGGAGACAGACAGGGAAAGCTATATCACTGCCCTAAGGCAACATTAGGATGACCACAGATCACCTAGTAATTAATTATTGATTAAGCCATCCCAACAAATAAAGGTAAGGTAGAGACTGTGAAGGCAACTGTATTGAACTCCCTTACTGAAAGCCATTTGATATGTCTATGTTTTTAAATAAAGTTTAGATAGTTTGTAGTGTTGATTCATGACACGTCAGCCAGTGACCAAAATTCCCATAAATGCTAGAGCTACTACCAGTGTTTTTTTTTTGTTTTTTTTTTTTAAACTAATTTAATAAAGGAACCGAACTGGTTAGATTGGTCTGAGCAAAACAATAAAAATAATATATATATAACAAATACAATCAAAACTGTTATGCAAACAGTGTCTGAGCTCAATTGAACTTCAGAAACCTCTGAAGTAGCAAGAAAGACTAGGACCAAACAGAATCTATGGAGAAAATGAATTCATATCTAAATTAATATCCCCAAAATAAAAGTAAAACCATTGTATATTGGCCTGTATACACATACTAATGATGTATAACAATAGTCTAAATTACTAAAACTACTACTATATTGGCCGTGGGAAAACTATTACTCCCTACAGATTCCATCTGGGCATACACAACCAACACAGAGGCTGATAATAGCAACCATTCACAAAAGGGTAGATGGGAAGCTGCTACATCAAAAGGCATGAGAACTTTTGCTTTATCTACTACCAAATAAAGATATTACATAACCAAGGTGCTCTTCAAGTTCGGAGGATGAATTAGATTTACCTACAGGTGGCACTACAGCTCAACTGACAAACATGTAAACTTGTATTTTATTCTTCATTAACTGGAGTTAGTAGGGGAGGGTCAGGAAGCGGGTCATTGAGGGTCGAGTGTGAGGGTTAGTAGAGGGTCTGGACTAGGCAAAAAGGTTTCTGTGTCAGGGGATGTGTGTTCGTGGAGGCCTTTGTGGTAGCCCATTGTGAGAGGGGCTTTCTTGGTGGTAGGAAGATGTTGTGGAGTGAGATGGAACTCCTGTGGTGTTAGAAGCGGTAGAGGTGTGGGCTGTAGAGCCGGCACCATCACCCTGTCCCCGATTACCCTGGTATCTGTAGTTTGAGCGGTTGGGGTTTCGGTCATGATAGGCACCACCGTTATACCGTGGACCAGCGTGGTAGACCTGGCGCCTGTTACCTTGGAAAATCTGAAAATACAGAAAAAAAGAAAGTTAAAACTGATTCACATGCACTACAGTATGTTCATAATATAGAGACAGCTTTATAGGTTAAGGTTGCCTTCACTGTCACCTGTTTGATTGGGTGAATAGGGTGATTACTGGAACTCTGAGACTGGGAGAGGGACAGGGTTTCCTGGGATCCTGGGCTAGTGATGGAGGAGGAGGTGGAGCTACAGCGGGAACGGTTAGAGTAGCCTGTCTGAGGGTGGTACACTGTAAGGAAAAGGAGTCAAGACAGTCCCTCCATTTATTTTGGTAAAGGTCAGAGTGCAAATACAAACTGAAGACAGGAGACCTTCTTTATGCATAGAATAAAACAGCTGTAGCCTCTACTTGCAGGTATATTGCCTCCTGCGTGTAGAGGATGTTATGCACATAGAACTTCACAGAAATGTAAGAATGTCGTACCTGATCCAAATTCTGTAATGCTCAACTTCAGGGGCTCAAGCTCAAATGTAAACTTCACGGCCTTTCCCAGGTCCTCATCATACTTGCGTTCACTCACAAAGTGCTGAAACCGACAGATGTGACCGTGCACAATTAACCCACAGACATTTGCATTTTGATAACTGACAAACCATAAAGTAGCAAACATACCTTAATGTCTGCACGCAGTTCCGTCAACTGGTCCTCAGACATGGATGCTGATTGATCAGTTAGCCTGCGGAGTTCCTCTGCTCTCTTTTGACGGCCGTCCAAGATGGCCACTGAAAGATATGCATAGAAAGCTCTTAAACTGAGAACTGAAATTCTCGTAAAAATACGGGTCTACATTTTTTCTGATGCTGTACATCACATTTATACAAAACAAACTCCCCGTCCCAAGAAAGAACATGATGTGTGTATTAGTTGCTGCTGAGTCAACTGGCAAAGTGAAAAGCTGTCCCAAGAACAGGAAGGAAATAATAAGAAATATCACATGCATCAACAGAAGTTGAAGCATTAGATGAGATAAGGGAAACGTCTGTTGAATTTGGAGGAATGCTGAATTTGGTATCGTTAAAGAACTTCTCCCCCACACACCTCAGACAAAGACAGCATTGGGCCTCCCTTGACACCTGACACTATTCACTTTTCTCAGACCTAGAACACACAAAACTCTACACTGGGAAGATAGGATAAGGGAATGCCCTACTTCAGGAAATATGCAGTCTTGCACTGTCATGTTTCACTACAATGAAGACAGGCAATAACCTTGAGGACACACCTACACATTTGAGGAATGCTCATCCTCCATGTTCAATGAGGTGGATGTAACTTCATATAGCCATACAAATGCTTCATCCTGAGGAAACTGAAAAACAACCTAATCCCAAAAGGGGAGTTTCAATGGGTTCAGTCTACGCTTAAGTGTTATACTTACTAGCTTCTGCTTTCACCTTGTCCATCTCTGACAACAGAGTTACTTCTCTGTCCATGAGACTAGAGAGAGAAACAAATGAGGACTGAGAATCAGATAAAGATGTTTTTCACAGGGTCAAAATGGTTGTTTACATTGAAGATAAGTTATACCTTGTACTTTGACTGCAAAGAAACCGCATTAGCAATACACATTACTATGCCATTGCTTAACAAATTAAGCAGGCCAGGCCAAGCTGTTTAGTTATTTAAAATTATCACAAACACTCATCAGTCATATTCAAAGCCACCTATGTCTAAGTTTTGTAAACTGATTTTTTCATAAAACACAGCCCTCTTGTAATCGCCTATTGTACTCTAGTGCAGAGGTGAGCAAAATGTACTTTGATTCTTTGATGGACACTGGACCCTTTGAAAGAACTTCAATAACTGCTCAGATAAACATTCTGCCTGATAGGCATGTCAAGTTGGTTTGTGTGTATATAATTTTTTTATGCAGGTTATTTTAATATAACCTGCATCTAATTCATAAACTGATATAATAAAATAATATGTACCAGCTTTGGAGTTCAGCAAATGTGTGCTTCATCCTCTTGATGGAGGAGTCCATCTCCTCCTTGACCACCACCCTGTAACGTGTGAGCGAGGCTGTGCATCTCTGCAGGTCCTTCATGGAGCGGTCGATGTTGGGAGCTGGGAATCAAAGATCAGGGTCAGAATTGACACAAAGATTACTGCACACAATCTTTTACAGGAGATGACGTGTATCAAGGGTATCAGGGAACAAAAGTCTGGCAGACAAACCGATCTTCCGTGCAGCAGATGATCCCTGTTGGCTCTCGTAAGTGGGGAGCTTGGAGGAGGGGGCTGAGGAATGAGAGTTTGAGCCTGGTCTGTGACGGAACTTGCTGCCTCGAGGACCCTGGTGGTTTCTCCATCCTTGCTGAGACGTAGGGGTTGAGGGGCTACTTAGACTCTCGGCTTCAGCACCTACAAATAGACAATGCCATGTAGGATAGATCTGTTCAGATGGACTAAAGCAGGGCTTAAAACAACTTTAAATTATAAAATAATCCAAACACAGGCATTCCCATTGTGCCAAAATGTCCACCATTAAAACAAATACCAGTGGTTTCTGAAGTAGCTGGTTCAGAGTCCAGCTCGGCTGCATCCAGGGAAGCAGAGTCCAACTGCTCGCTCAGAGAGTCTATCGAGTCACCGTCAAGCACTGAGCCATTGGCATGGAAACCATTCACAGCCTCCTTGGTCTCGGCGGGTGCTGTAGCCTCGGCTGGAGCAACCTCAGCTGAAGGCTCTGCCTGGGGCTTGGGCTTCTTTTTCTTCTTAGGCTGAAAATTGACCATTTTAAGTGTGGAAGAAATTGGGATTTCCTGTGTGCTTACACTAATCACTAATCAATAGAACTAGTCATTGGATACTAGTTAGTACGTTTATCATGTAAGCTTGCTATTAATAACAGTATATTGTGTCTATGTGTCAGGTTAATAGATGTTCGGGGTCAGGAGAAAGTACTGGCTAAACGGTCCTTGTCATGACTACAAGGAGAGCTCCAACTATGAACTCTCTGGTGTGAGAGTTGTCATGTGTTGGGAGCAGTGAATCTTTATCTCTGAGACTGTTGTAACGTCATTCCTGCCTGACTGTCACAATCTATGTTTACATTCTTGTGCCCTATAAAAGATGGTCCTCCGGCTTTCAGAGCTGAGAGAGACATGATTGAGACCTAAGCCTGGTGTTGTGTGGTCATTTATTGTCAGAGGTCTGGTTTTCTCTCCCAATCTGCAGATTGATAAATATGTATTAAAATCCAGAACTTAACTGAACTTAGTCACTCCGTTTATGAAGAGACGGACAAAACACTTTCTTCATCATAAGTGAAAAGGATTCATTGTCATGACATCCAATTACTTTTTAAGATCAGAGTGCTGAAAATATGGAGCTATTTTCCATGTCCCTGGATGAGTGCCTTTGCCTTTTGAGAAACTGACTGAAAACGGAATTTCCAAACTTTGGAAATCCTCCAAAATTGAAATAATACTTAGTTGAAAGCAATAAGAGTTCAATTACATTCCATACCATTAGATTCCATTTCAATCTGTGAAATACAATTTAAAATCTAGAATGACTACATTCCCTATTCCTAATGAAACCAGACATGACATGAGTCACATGACAGATACGCACCTTCTTTTTACCAGTGACGTTCCACTCTTTCAGAATCTCAGCTGCGTTGCCTGAGGGGAACATGTGAAGAATGCTGCCTTAATCACAGCAAATATGTGTCATGTATGGATATTACCTTTTTTCTTGGGTACAAGCTACATGTCTTGAGAATCAATATTCTATCTGAATGGCCTGAAGTGTAAAAATCATGTAGGCAGCACCTTTGATTTACAATAATTAAACCTTTAACTTTGACATGCTAACCCATTTTACTTCTGACGCACAGCATGTATAAAAATAGGTAGCCTGCACAATAGAACACGTAAATAGGAAGGTGTTCACCAAACACACAGGTTTAGCTTGAGTCATACATTCATTCAAGACTGGAATCTCCATACCTTCTAAAAAAGCTTGGACGGCCTTATCAACACAGTTTTCAAAGTGCTGGAGGACCAGCACAATCTCATTGTTGCTTTTGTTGGGAACAACTGCCCTAACAGCACTGATCTGTGAAATATAGAGAAGTAGTTCAAATAACATACCCTTTGGGGGTAGCATATGGAAGTTAAACAATTATATTGTATCTACACAACTGTAAGCCACTAAAGAACCAACAGTGGAGCTTGCTTTGCATGTGATGCTGCTTACCTTTTCTTTCATTCTATCAAAAGTTCCTCCCTGGGACATGGCCATTTTGGAGTGTGTGTCAAAGACAACCCCAGAGGTATCTGGGAGGGAAGAAAAGGAAATGTCTCCAAGGACTCTTTGCAAAACTATTCAAATGCTGAGGCATGTCATCAGTAGCATCAAAACAGGAGGAGTGTTTCCTGGACTCAGATAAAACCTGCCTGAGAACACCTTACTGTAAGATCATACCTACTCTGTATAAGAAACTGCTATAGGGGCTTTACTGAAAATATTTCAATCCCAAAATACATGTGATGATATATTTATCATCACGTGTCTTATTTGTGTCTCCTTTGCATGTTCATAACACTTTGTTAAACATGTAGAAGTAATGAATACAGATAAAAGTATTGAATAAGTATTATAACCCTTTAATCTAGTCAGACCCAGTTAAAACAGTAAAACTACATTTTACAAAACATTCAAGATGGGGTGATTGTGGCATATACATTTCTATGGTTTGGTATTCAAATCTGACTGATCTGAATTACCCAAAACCTAAATAGAATTTGAGCCGGTAATAACTGATATGGTCTTAAAAAATAAATCAGTAAAGGCTGGGTTTATGCATCATAGGAAAGAGGAAACTGCCCTATATAAACTAAGCTTAATAAGATGAGAAGCAGCTGAGTCAAAACAAAAAAACATGTGGGGTGACCATCAGAATGCTTGAGGGCATTGCCTCATCATCACAAACCTCAGAGCTGAAACTATCAGCCATGCAGCAAATAAGACACAGAAGCCTTTTCATATGAAAAGTAAGATGGACTTGAGGTATCCCATTTGTAAGGTATTTGTATAGGTTTCCAATGTGGAATGCATTAGCCTAGTCACTAATTAGTTTAGGGTCCATCACTTGCCAAACAAAAAAATCAAGTTGTCAGCTTTCTAAGAACATTTATATACTTGCAACAATAGTATTATGATAAAGTACAGTACAAAAATAGCAAAACAATGTGACATTACAGAATACATACCCTTTTGGCTGTTTTTCTTGGCCATCTTGTATGTTAAGGTTATCCTAACAACTCCTCTGGGCACTCTCTAAATCTTCAGTTTTAACTAGTTCCTAATGGAGACTAAGTGTAGTAAATGTTCTCTTCAAATTCCCTCAGACAGGATGCCAAAAAAGCTTTACAAAGGCAGAGGGAGAGGTTGGAGCAGAAGGGGTCAAAAAAGGCTTCCTTCAGTTTGATTCAACTTTTCTTTCTTGTTCACACAGATCTGGGTAGAAAAAATGAATGGATGTAAGGGGGAATGAGAAAGGTGTATTGCTTGCTTCAGAAAAGAACATTTAAACAAGGTCTAGATGCAGAACACTTAAATTACAGAATTATGGTAATACTACAGTCAAATGATATTTCTAAAGGTCGTCAAGACTAAAATATGATGCTGGTCAGACTTTATAAATATGGCAACATAAGCCTAGGTTATTCACGTAACCATAAAATGGCAGTAATGTACTAGGCAAAACCCCACTTGCTCTGGTCACAAAACAAGTGATGAAAAACAGATTTTAATAAATGACTGTCTGGCAGTAGCACACTTTCCGACAATCTGTATTCAATAATGTTTTTGGCAGCAGTGCATTTTCAGTTTGGATAAAAAAGGCAACATGGCAAAAGTGCAGTTAATGTATTTCTTCAGTTCTAGAATTTGCTTGGAGCCAAATTAGTTTTGTTTTCCATCCAGTCCTTGAGAAGCTTGAACACCGCCTTCAGCAAACTGTACCCGTTTCAAGAGCCAGCTGTTTCCCGACTAAGGTTTCCCTTTCTGACCCAGTAGGCCACGAAAAGGAAACTTAAACTGTGCAAACCCACGCCCATGTCATTCTCTCTTCACATGTCACAGTCTTGCAAGGTGTGCAGCTACCACACCTTTGCACACGTCAAACACAGTAACAAGTGACGCCCGACTTTAAAGGTTTTACGCGTATACTGTATATGGAAACAATATGTTTATCAAGAAGGATGGTGCTTGTATATTCAGGTGCACCACATGTTGATTTAGGCAAAAGCTTGATTGGGGTTGGATTGGCGCAGTTGAAAACATTGAAAGATATTTCATTTGAAGATGAAAAAAGTTATGTGACGTGAGACCGAATTATTCTAGAGAGGCATTTTTGTTCATTCAGGCGTATAATAAAATATAATGACAGTGACAATGTACTAAAAACAAGGTTAATACTACTGCTCCCCTGAATCAATGCATTTAAGCAGCCAGTTTGCCCCACAACCGCAAAAGCAATTAATTCGTCTCATCTCATGAGGAATGTACGTTAACTAACAGCCAAGCTAACTAGAGGCTGCCATTATTTCTAACTAACCTAACTCTGCGTAGCCAGTAGTAGCTTACTAGAAATTGTTCTAGCAAACCCACACAAATGTTTAAATGAAAAAGAAAAGACTACTACATCATCTCAAGCCGAGAATTTTCCTATGCCTATCCGCAGTTCAATGGAACTGATCATTCCTAGCTCGCATATAACATCTCTGAGATGGCAGGAATGGCTGGCCTCGATTTGCAGTCACCCTGTGCTTGTCACTTAGCAACGCTTTGCTAGCTACACTTAATGTAGACCAGCTCTAGGGATCAACGTTCACAAAGTAGCTAAATAGGCAGCCAACCGTACCTTGTCCCAAACCAGTCAGCAAGCTAGCAAACATATGAGTCTATTCAAAAGTTAGTTAACTGTGTTATATAGCTTACAGTACCTGCTAGCTCTTTAATTACCTAAGGTTGGCCAGAAGCCGCTAGGTTTTGTGAATACAAAATTAGCTACTGTAGTCTAGCCTTGGTAGCCTAGCTACTTAGGCCAATTGTGTAGCGTTAGGTAGACAGTCAAGTATCTTATCTTGTGATATGTCTAGGACTAGGTAAACTGATTAACTTAATCTCTTTCAAGGAATACCTAACAAATCAGTTCAATTTATTGCACCGCAGCAAGCTACCGTAGAGTAGTAGCTAACTGGCTAATGTGTACTGCTGCAAAGCTAGCTTGCTATCTGACCAAGACATCAACGTTATTCGGGAAGCTGGTTAAATTACTGCAATATTAACTAACAATAAAACAAACCATCAGTCTAACAATTAATTACATTAATTTGAAACGTCCGTATCCTTACCTGGCTGTCTTCCAGACAACGATGGAAAGTCGTTTGACTGTGGACTCCAGTGTTTTCCTCAGTATGATCCTTTAAAACTCCACGTCGTCATTTCCGAGAGTAGTGTGGAGCTCGACAGATGTGACGCGTAGATTAGTCAGCTCAAGTGCCAGTAGGAATCGTTTTCAAAGAACACTTAAAATCATTCAAGTTGATAACGTTTTTTTTTCCTTCTCAAGATTTGTTGGGACACACTGCGTGGTTTGGTGGGCATTGTAGAATTTTAGTATCTACACTACTCTATTATTATTACATTTGTGATTGTTATAATCTTATAAATTCCAATAGCATGGTTTAGTCAGCACTTCCATTACAATTTCACAAAACGAATTTATTTTCGCCGTATCACAAACCAATGTCAAATCCACTTGCATTGTATGGCTCACCTCTGTTGGGTTGTATATTTAAACAGGCTATTTAAAATTCTGTCTTGCCCTAATTTTTCTCACGACTATAGATAATTGACAGGACTTCTATTACGTCAGAGGCTTAATTTCAATTTTATTGATATAGCACAATATTAAAACAACACCAGTCGATCGATGTGTTGTACAGTGTGTTCACAAAACCCCAGTTCTGATATAAGTCGGTATGCCGTTCCAAAGTTTAAGGTGAATTCGTCGTAAACATCACGATTATGGTGGTCATTTGAATTTCCTTTCTTTTGAGGCTTTTAACAAACCATAATTCACCACTGATAACATACTTGTAATTTTTTTTTAATTATGTATAGCGAAAATGAGTTTGACACATGAAAATGGAGGACATCCAATACCAACATGACCCAGGTCTGGCAAGCAAACTGACTGTATCGCTTTTGCCTAGTTTAATAAGCCTACAAACAGTACATTCCAACGAACGCATTTTGTTGGAAAGTTGATGGCACAAACATCAGCCTACATTACATTCTAACGGACGGTGGATGTCAACAATGGCAATGCGCAACTAGATGGTGAAGTGTTGTGGCAATACACTCCTGTACAGTAGATGGCGATCGCAACCCCTTTCAGTTGGATGCGATCTGCCAATCAAACTAAAGGAAAAAAGTCGTACACGCTACACGTCCAAGATGGCAACCCCCTATGTGACAGATGAATCTGGTAGGGCTACATATCAGACTTTCCTTGACGCAATTGTTCATTGAGTTGAACATATGCATATATGTAGAATTTAATGTGACATACTAGCAAGAGTTTAATTGTTGACGACCAGTGGTGGCTGGCTTGCTACGTAGACTAGCAGGAGATATTGCTACCTAGCTTACTTGCTACCGTTTTTTAAGGCAGCTTGCTAGGCTAGCTAGCTTAGTGATAACTTGCATTTTTTTGGATAAACAAACACTGAACAAATAGATTTAGTGGACCTGGAGATTAACTACATATTCAAATAATGTTCGTACAGTTATTTAATTGTAAAAACACTTTAGTTAACTAGTCAGTTGTGCTAGTAAATTAGTTGATGATGTAGCTAACCTAGTGCTAGCTTCATAGTTGGCTACTAGAAACGTTACTTTGATGAAACAACTCGTTCGTGTCCTGATTGTTCCATTGATTGACTAGTTAGATGGTTGGGTTAGCTACAATTGATGGGACTTGCATGATTGTTGGTAAACCTTAATGCATAGTTTTTCCCTCTCAAAACAAGTTGTATCTGTGATATACGCGCATGCATCCATTGCGGGTTGATAACTACAGCGATTTTGAATGAATAGCTGGGTGTGGGAGGCTTGCTTAGGGGAAATTATCAGAAGAATCAGTGTCAACCAGCGCGACACCTGTAGAGGGGAAAAATTGTCATACAGATCAAAAATAAATCTCTCATGCAGGGAAGTACATTGCTGCCACACAGCGTCCAGACGGAACCTGGAGGAAACCTCGGAAAGTAAAAGACGGATATGTCCCCCAGGAAGAGGTTCCTGTGTAAGTGGTTCATTCCAAGCAAGGACGATACTGCAGGC
This sequence comes from Osmerus eperlanus, assembly GCF_963692335.1. NCBI lineage: Eukaryota > Metazoa > Chordata > Actinopteri > Osmeriformes > Osmeridae > Osmerus > Osmerus eperlanus. The sequence goes on from NC_085021.1 coordinate 11,466,296, forward strand.
TGTTATTTTAACTTCTCTATTCAGCTTTATGAATACCTTTGGAATATTATGTGGTTTTCCTAGTATGACAGTGTTTATATTGAAGCATTCTCAATATTTTCACATCATGACAGTCTTTCTGCACTGGTCTGTTTCTGTGTTTTCAGCTATGAAAATAAATATGTTAAGTTCTTCAAGAGTAAGCCAGATCTACCACCAGGAATGAGTCCAGAGGACACACATCAGTCCAAACAACCACAACAGCCAAGGATCCCTGGAAGTGTGGACAGAGATAGTGAGATTATCGGGCTTTCCAAGACAGCCAAACGTAACATCAAACGCAAAGAGAAGCGCAAGCAACAGCAGGATGGTAATGTTGACGTGGGGACAGTGATAGATGCTGTTGAGAATATGGCAATATCGGAGGGTGATGATAATGAGAAGCCCTTGCAGAACACGCCATCCTCCCCTGCTGGGACTTCTGATGACCCCATAACAGCATTAACCGAGAAGGTTAAGAAGATCAAAAATCTAAAAAAGAAGCTGCGACAGATTGAGGATTTGCAGCAGAAAATGGACTCTGGTGAGATCAAGCAGCCCACAAAAGAGCAGCTGGAAAAGATGGGTAGGGCCAAAGTCTTACAGGATGAGCTGCAGCAGATTGAGAAGGATTCTTGAGAAATTGTCAAAAGGGATACTGTTGAAAACACAAACACCCAGGTCTAAAATAAAGGGACTTTTCCCTTGAAAATAGTCTGTTGTTTGTTATTCTTAGCCAGTCAACATGAACTCTGCAATTGGAATGTCAAGTGAAGATAATTCACTGCTCAAGTTATTTTCACAATACAGAATCACAGCACAGAGTAGATAATACTTTTATTTTTTTTATTGTACAAATAAGTGGAGATATCTGTATGAACCTGTTTTTTTTTAATGTTTTTTTTTATATAAACTTGGACTGACTCTTGGCACACAAGTACTTATAAAACAAATTGCCTGTGCATTGGTTATTGTGCACTTTCATTTTTATTTTATTTTTTTACATTAAACCGACTGTTGAGAAACTAACTTTAAATGTTCCATATTAGAGTTATGTATTAAAGATTCACATTTTAAATACCAGAGAACCTGATTTGGGCTGAATCTTAGTTTGATTTTAAAAGCTGTGTGATTGGATGGCTTGAAATGCAGATTAAATACTTTCATATTGAAGAACTCTGTAAGACATCTGGTTATTGCATTAAAACAGTATACTACAGGATTATTTATAAATGGTTGTCTTGTGGTTCACTAGAATCGTCACTGACCCTTTGGCCTTTTTCATCCGTCTGTCAGTTGATTGAAGAATACTTTAAGGTACAGTATCCTTTGATATTTGTTAAAACAACAAATTCCAGTTCACTTATACATTTTGTTTATAAGAATGTCTAGACTTATGGTGTAGACTATGCTATTCTGAATTCAACATGCTTCTCCAATGAAAAATGTTTTGTTGAAAATCTTTTATTGGTATTTCAATAAATACATGGTGCTCTCTAGTGGTGAAAGTGGATACTACTGTGGTAGTTTTAACAGTGCTGTTGTTTAACACACATGACATAAAATGGTATTCTGAAGACTGTGGTAATGGGTACTTTGTATGTTATTGTTTTGTATTGTACTTAGATGTAAATGTTGTAATTGCTTGTTGTCCATGAGTGGTAATGTGGTTAGGTGTTGTTCTACATAGTGCAGTTGCTCATAAACAGTTTTTCAATGTGAAAGGTGTTATTATCCCAAAATATAAAGCCATGTATAGTAAACAATTCTATAATTCATGTTACATGTTAACCACAAGTATCTTGTATGAATACCAAGGATACATTTTGTGTTATCTAATGCTACATTTGGCCCCATCCAATATACCCTGCCCAGTTGTGTGAGATTGGTGTTACACAACTCATTGAAAAGTTCCGGCTGTGTCCGTGACTCAAATGAGAAAATCTAAGATATATTTTGGATTATGTGTATTTTGTGATTTTATTGATTTATCTTGACTTAAGAGCAGATTGTTAGTTGTCTTTCTTAGTAGAGGTTAAGATTGGACAGATACACTGATATTGGCTGGGCAAATGTGAGTAGGCGTTCACAACATAATGCTGTCAATCTAAAGGATTTATTTCTTCCTTAGAAATCCAACATCACATTCATAATGGTTGAATTATGCGGTTTCAAAGTAGGTCTCTGAGGACACTAGATGGTATAAAACTGCAGAACAAAGTTACAATGTAAAGACTAGAAGTAGGGTTGAATGGTAGACTGGAGCGTAAGAGAAAATAGATGGATACATACTAGTTTGGACAATGCAGAGGAAGATTCAAAGATAATCTTACATTCTCTTTATAAACACAGTGGACAGGAATAAAAGTGTTATACTGTAACGTTTGGTCAGTATTCTCTACAGCACTTGTTATGAGTGAAAGAAGGCATCAGTAATACAGAATACCAGTAACTGAATACAGAATGGAATATATAGTGCTTCTTTTCCTGCTGACCACGCCATCATCCGTCACCCTGAGCATTAATGAATTCACAGGGGCCATGGTAAGAATGCAGATAAAATTCCAAGTGACTTGTACTTAATTGCTTATATTACTGAAGTGCATGCATTCTCATGAAATGCATATCATTGCTGCACAGTACAAATAACAACCATATCAAAGAGGATCTTTACCAATGATCCTCTACAATGTCTTTTGATGCCAATTTTTTGAAGACCTATGATTACCTGCATGTGCCACTGCAAAGTAAGAATCAAAATCATCCAACTGAGAATACAAAAGTTCTGAGGTGAGCATCATACACCATCATCAAAATGACTAAATGTAAATGTATCATTTGATGCTCTTCATTTAACTGCATTGTTCAGGCCTTACCTGGAAGAAATTCAAAAGCAGAATGTCTATTGAAATTGACTAATTATAAATTTTGTTTTTACTCAGAACCTTTTGGAAAGCAACTGATGCACCAATCTCTGGAAAACTTAGTGCAACAATAAGTCAGCCTCGTTGTGGTATTGATGACTCTTTCAGCAACACATCCTTAAAATACCGGGTGATGGGTGAGTTTGGGTATCAAGATCTACCAGTTTATAGTGATTTTATGTGATACAAATTAGTTCACTGTCTCCGGAAACTTTTTACAGATGTATATTTTGAACAGGTTATTGGAGGAAGAAAAAGCTGACCTACCGAATTTACAATTACTCCCGAGATTTGGGCCTAGCGAAGACACGTTTTGCCATTCAGACCGCTTTTAGGTACTGGAGTGAGGTGTCCCCACTAAGGTTCCAGGAGGTGCACCAGGGAAGAGCAGACATCAAATTCTCATTCCACAGGAAAGATAAATCATGTCCAATTCCCTTTGATGGGCCAGGTAAGAATGTTTTTGACAGATCTCTACAAGGGTCAACTGTCTGTCTGTGGATACGTGAAAGAGTGAAATGTTGTGAATTTAGGAATAGTTTCTACATCATCTGATTTACAATACTACTCTTACTTTTAGGAAAGGTGCTAGCCCATGCAGATGCTCCTGAATCAGGCATTGTGCATTTCGATGACGATGAAAAGTGGACCGAAGGGAAGGATTCTGGCTTTAACCTGAGGATTGTAGCAGCACATGAAATTGGCCATGTGCTTGGCCTGGGCCACTCACAGTATTACAATTCGTTGATGGGACCCATATACAAAGGATATCGGCCCAACTTTAAACTACATCCTGATGATATACAAGGCATTCAAGCTATTTATGGTATGATTGAATTATATTTTATTTTTATTTAAACGATATCTGGACCCTATTTTTGTCTGTCATGTTATAAATGATACTTTTCTTCTGTTCTAGGAAAGCCTGTCAAATATGCTCGTGCGTCCAGGAATACTAGTCCAGTAACTCCAGCGGCAAGACCTCCAGATCTCTGCAAGGCTACCATGGATGCAATTATGTTGGGTATAGTAAATTCCAATGAATGTCAGATTTTGCCGATTTACAGGCCATGAGTATTTAGTTTGAATTCAGAATTTTTTTCTTGGTCCTAATCCATCTAGGTCCTTTTCGCAAAACCTACATCTTTCATCGCCATTATGTGTGGACCGTGTCCAGCACAGGCAACAGTGTGCCTGTCCTGATCTCTGTGCTCTGGAAGGGTCTGCCAGGGAATCTGAATGCTGCTGTTCACTCTCAGAGGACTAGGAAGTCCTACTTCTTGAAAGGTATTTCTATCTCTTGAAACAAGTATTTTTGGTTGATCAATGTTGCTATAGAAATAATAAGAATGTTATTGCCCAGACACATGACTAAGTTTGAGATGTGTGATGGTTGCCATGGAGATATAAACTCTGTTTGTGATATTGTTTATGTGTGTGTATCTCAACTTTGTATTTTCAGGGGACAAAATTTGGAGGTATTCAGGCTTCAAATTGGATCATGGCTTCCCTAGACTATTGACCAACATCCCGTCTAATGTCGATTCAGCCCTGTATCTCAACAGGAACAATAAAGTGATCTTCCTCAAGGTAAGGATAAAACCACCCTCTGAGTTTACCTTTATAAGTCAGATTAAATATGTACGGGTTAGTGTGCCTATATATTGTGTTGGTGTGCCTATATATTGTGCCTATAACCATGAATGTGGTTAGTTTACCTATCTTTACATGTCCATTTTCTAGGGCTCTGTGTACTGGCAGTGGGATGAAAATAGAGCAATGCACATCAGTTTGTACCCCAAACCCATCTCACAACTCTTCTCTGGGCTACCTGACAACACAGAGGCGGCCTTCGCCTGGACAGATGGCTACATGTACTTCTTCAAAGGAGACAAATTCTGGCGCATAAATGAATTCCACCCAACAGCGGATGAAGGCTATCCTCATAGCACAAGACAAAAATGGATGTTATGTGATAGGTAGACCACCAGAGGTCACTCTCAGTTCAACATATGGAGGCATGATTTGCTTTTATTTCTAAGATTTTACAGTGAGAAGAATATTTATTTTAAAAAGTTTTTGTGACATGCATCTTTATCGTGTACTGCAATAACACAATACAAAGTCCCTTTTGTGTTTTCTACATGAACTGATAATGAAACCATGCTTTAAATTCGCGTAAAAAATTGTTGTGTAAAATATAAACTATACTCCAAACAAAAGTTAGTTTTTCAATGAATGTAACTTATATATTTGTATAAAACTCACAGGACAATGCTTAACAGACCACTCTCATGGAGACTGGAAGACACATAACTGTAGATATCTGTTCTGTCCAAAGTCTTCTGACCAGTCATGGGGATTCCATCATGGGCACAACTAGTGATTTGGTCGCATGGAGAATACCAGTCAAACTGGTAGGTGACCCCTAGGCCTTCAGATCCTAAATGTGGGTGAGGAGGCTGAAGATGTCAGATGCACCATGGAGCCGGTCTCAAAGTCAAAGTCAATCATTGTGTGTGTAACTGTACTGATGCTGCTTGAAGATGAACTTGTCCCCATCTGGTGCTCACGAAGGCTCTGGAGGTAACTCTAGATGAGAAAGAAATATACTCTTGTTTATACAAATTCTCTATGTCAAGGATGACTTGATGAAGTCTATCTTAATATTATGAAAGTAGTGTTCAAAGTTTTCTCAAGGAAGGTAATCATCACTTACAGGGGCCAGGACATCCCCTGCATAGCGCTTGAGGGGTGGAGGCTTGCAACGGCGGTGTGTTTCCTGTGGGCGTCTCCTGGCCTCTCTCCTTCTGATCTGCGTTAGTCGAGCCTGTTTCTTCTGTCTGCTGCCAATGTCTTTGGAACCCGTAAAATCAAGCAAGAGATATGAAGAGAGTGTTTTGTTTAGCAAACAAATTGTAAAAGAAAAACTGAAAAAGTGCTTCAAGGAATACAACTCTTGAAGAGGTATTCAAGATTCAATATTTGAGTTTGCACCTCACCTTTGTGAGATAATCCATGGGTTGTGAGCTTCCATTGCACAAATACACCCATCAGACTAAGGACAGGGGATATTCCTATGATCGCCCAGCTGAAACAGCACAAAGGGCTTACAGGAACTTGATAAATAATGTTGTATAAATGCCGAGCTAGAAGAGACATCTCAACCAGGTGGTCAACACACATCATCACCACAAAGGCACCCAATACTGAGGTGGTGAGCACAGTAAAGAGTTTCTGCCACTGCAGTATGAGGATGGCACAGAGCACACTTGTGGCCAAAAGAGCGCTTAGAGGCACCCATGCTGGAGCAAGGCTGTAATACTGTCCCACAACCAGCACGTTGGCCAGGGTGAGAAGGCATCCCAGGTGTAAACCTGTGAGGAAGAGCCCCAAGGGAGTGATGAGCATGGTCACCAGACCACACAGAACACCCACACCGAGGTTGATGCCTATCTTGGTTACCATCCCCACATGATTGTCCAGCACAGGCTCTTTATGGTACACCAGACAGACAGCTGAACATCCAAATACAAAGCCAGACAGGAACATGACCATTTTGAAGAGTCTGTAACCTAAGGAAATAAATAAATGATCCATAAAAACACATCCTGTTTCAGCCCAGGTGTCAGTGAAGGATATCACAGTAAGCCTACAAGACTATTTATTCCACACACTTGAAGACATCATACAATCCAATGGTGGCAGCAATGGTGTCTATTGTTTTTACTTTGGAATCTGTGTATTTTAGATTTCCGTTTTTGTCTTATATTACTACAGCACACATCTAACTGAAACAGTAGTTAAGTCCTCTACTATCATCTAACATGGTCCCAAGTTAAGTGTTTTGATGTGGCTGTGATATTATCATCTCCATCTCTGTCAGCTTGAGGCACATTCACCCTAAACCCCTGGCAGATCCCAGACACCTGTCCTTTTACAGTTTAAGCCTTTCATGAAATGAGGTTAGAGTAAGAACATGTTGCTGGCTAGTAGAATTTAATACAACTTTGACTATTTGTTTGTTGTTGTACTATAGCTCTATCATATGATAGAGCTCTAGTACAACAGGCCCTGTTTGGTTGTAATTTATTGCATATCAGTACTATTTATATGTAAGTGATCCATCTGTGACCTTACCCAAAAAGCAGTAGATGAGCCCAAACAAAAGGAATGCGGAGCAGATAACAGTTGAGATGAATTCATAGTTTCTTCTTATCACAAGATCACATGTGTGCACTCCCAGGCCTCTATTATCAGTGACAAATAGGGAAGAGGGGTCTGCCATTTTGGAGCAGAAGTTTGAATAGTGTACTGGTTCAGCAGTTATGCCATTTGTGTAATCTTGTGAACATCTCATTGAATTAGTCCAATAATAAGGTAGGACATTTGTGTAATTATGTAGGGACTGGGCTTTGGCTTGCTAGTTGAAGACAAAATTATGGAATGCTGTGTAGGTGAGGAAAAAGGAAGTTGTGAATCAGAGAATGTGAATCAGGGTGTTTCCTGTCCAACACCTGCAACAAAAAGACAAAACTGTTAACTCCACAGGCTGTGCCAGGCTCTGTCAGAGATAGAAGATGATAACAGGGGCATCATTTTCTTAGTCACTTGGTCAACAAAAAAAACTCCTGACCCAAACCATTGTTTTGGGTCACAGATAAAATGTGCAAGACCAAGCTATACAGTACATGTATAGACTTAATTAGATTAATATCTAATTATATATCTAAATATATTGGTATTTGTCTTTAAATTTCATGAATGGGAAGGTCTCACCAACCCATTAATTGGCAACCCTCCCTCAGAAAGGAAATAGAGATGTTCTCTTAGTCTCAGTTTGACTTCCTGACCTTTGCTATAGTGCAGGATACAGACAGGGAAATGAGACGTGGCTTGATGTCGACAACACTAGTGAACCTCATTGTTGTGAACATGTGGTAACAAACTCAGTTTTATAGAACAATGCTAAGCAAACAAACACCCCAACAATAGAACACTGTGTTTCAAAATCTGAAAGAGGAAATAACAAGCCTACAAAGAGTACCACAAGCCTCAACACATCTGTCATGAATATTAGTATAATAACAACTATTTAGTAAATTGATCATCAAAGATGAGAATATACTCCTGTCATCTAAACCCCTTGAAGGTAATGCTTATTGGATATCCAATTTACATGTACCAAAAAAACAAGCAAGATAAGCTATTTCAGAGCAGAATGGGGTTGTGACAGGCTACATTTAATTATTTCAGTCTTTGACCAATTTTTGTGCCCAATAATCATGGCCAATGGAAGTTACTGCAAGGGTCTTGTTTCTGTACACTGACTAATGTGAGGATGCCCTGGACTGGCTTTACACAACCATCAAGGGTCAATGCTGTATTCTCTGTATAGCCTTATTCTGGATGGCAACGAAAGTAGTCATCTACTTCAGATGACATGTAGACCTACTTCAAAGGACATTAGAGATTTTCAAGTGGATCCCATGGATAGCAAATTGAATTAAAAGATTATTAGCTCACTGGAGTGACGCTCGTGCCCTCATCCAACCTGACAACCTGCTTGTAAAATCCCGACTTGTACAGGTTGGTTCAAAACATACGCAGAAAATCTCACGTTCCAACGGATTGATCAATGATCCATACTTTTATCACTATTAAATCCTAACTTTCAGTAGGCTACATTACAGTCTAACATTTAAATTATTGACTGACATTTAAAACTACCCTATCATTTGTATAAATAGCCTATATATAAGCCTAAGCATTCAGGAATAAGCATTAAAAGGCTACAGACAATTAATGAAGAGCAGCAGTGCGATGGCTGAATTTCACATTAATATTTTAACAGGCGGTAGGATCTGTAAATACCTAAGATAAACTATTGTAAGGGTTTAACTCAACTTTAATATTGACATTAAAAAGTAATAAATCAGACATATTGTTCCTTTAGTCTACCTAAGAGTTGCCTGACACATCAGACCAAAAAAAAGTTATATTTGTGACCATGACTGATGACTGAAAATGATCAAAAGTGTACTTCAAATCTTACCTGAAATAACACAGACCTTGGTCAGAAGCATAGGCTACGTGAATCATGACAAAAATAATCGTGAAGGGCCTAAGTCCAGTAGGATTTTGGCATTAAATTGTGTAAATCAGACCATTTCAATCTTACACTGTAGCCTATCACAGCCTAATAACCCGACGAGACGGTTAAAATGTAAATCTCCGTCGCATCTGTTGACATCTCACAGTTTTGGACATCACTACGAGATTGGCTGCTACTTCTGTCCAACACTTGCAATTCAGTGATGCCGCGAGACCAACGGTAAATTCAACAGTAGAGTTTTTCGATTCTACTGTCCCATGAGCTTTAATCGGGTGAATCGTGGGAATCGTGCTCACAACGCTGTCAAAATCTGATCATTTTTATTGCCATTTTGTGTAGTCTACTTAAAAAATAAACCTTAAAATTAAACATTTGTGGGGGAACTTGAGCGAGTTTGAATGTGCATGTATTTGTCTTTGTCTTGTGTCTTGAGGTCCCCCTCGAAAACGAGATGCTGCATCTCAAGGGGATTTATCCTCCAAACAATAAATACATTTCAAAACATTTGTCATAATTCCCATGATACTCTCCAATGTGCAAATGTATTGATTGAATGACAAGACACCAACCGAAAGTCTGTAAAAGCAAATGGAATGATGAATGCAGACAGATTTGTTACATTTTTTATCCACTTGGTGTCTCTGTACTTTCATGCTCCAGCACTTATAGTCAACAGAATCAACTGATGATACGGAGTCAGATTTAGGTTTAGGCTGTTAGTTATATTTTAAACTCTCCTTTGATATACGACATTTCACCATAGCCTATTAAAGAGGACTTTGAACGTTTTAAAACCATGACATTTCCCTGGAAGAGATGAAAGCTGCCACAATTGCCTGTGGGCACTAGGTCGGTTAAACTGACAAAAGATTGTAGTATGAACCATACCTGTCTGAAAGAAACAGTTTCTTTTCCTTTCACTTGTTCTCTTAAAATATGTAGCCTTCTAATAGACCTAAATGAAAAGCGAAAATGCTTGCACTGTATAGTGTAAAATAGAAATTGCACTAATAGATAAAAGGGTGATGTGTGCTTCTATGAAAATACCTAACCATGTCTTTATTCTAATATTTCTGCCTCCAGTGTAATACCATATTGCATTATTTCAAGATATTTTGTAGATATTGGTAAGGAGTTTTGGGATATTGGTAATTGATAATCACATATGTATTATTGCATAAGAGAGATGTTGATATAGGGAAGTACACATTTCAGTATATCATTATACCAAAGGTACTGTAACTCAGATAAATGAGTTTTAGTTTCAGACATTGTGAAGACTTATAATGAACAGCAAAAAAGGCACTTAAAAACCAGTGTAGACTAATATCTTCTATTAGACTGCTCTGTTGTACACTACACCATATTTATATTGAAAGTTTGTTAACTGAAGAATCTGCAATGTTCAAAGAAGTTTAACATAGCTTACTATAAACAAGTGAAGGGTTAGCCACTGCCATAAAAATTAAGCCAACACCATGGGAAAGAGTAGATTAAGAATGACAGCAGTGGGTGGTTACAGACTGCTGAGAGATTGATCTATAATGATGTCAAAATCACCAGTGAAATAGAGCTGTCATGCAGCATTAAGGTCTTTTAGTGAGAAGCAAATACAGATGTTTTGAGCCACAAAGCCTTCTATCAGGCACTAAGCATTTATCGCTGCATTTGCAATAATTTAGCAAGTCAAGTCAGTTTATTTATAGAGCACATTTAAAAACAGCCAATGCCGACCAAAGTGCTGCACAAAGTCACCAGATAAGGCCAAACAACAATAAGTAGGAAAAAACACAAAAACAACACAATTACAATAAGCACGAGTGACCCTAAACTGACTGGAAAGCCAAAGAATAAAAATATGTTTTAAGACGAGAGAAATGTTTTTACAAAAATGTTTGGAAATTGGATAATGGCAAAATATTACTCTATGAGAGGGTAATTTTTGACACCTGTCAAATTAGTCAGACTGGATAACCCATGACTGCTGAGACAGGAGAAATAACTGTCATTGCTCAACAGCATGATTCACAGGGGCATCATTTTACGGCTTATCACAAATCACATGTACAGTAGATATACCCATGTCAGCTGCAGACCAGTGACAACATGTTCACAAAATGGAACAACATGGGTTAACCTGGCATTGGTCATAGCCAATAACATGGATCGTGATTCATTGATTGGTTTGTGTCATTTGAATGGGTTGATGGCCAAATAAGCACAATAACAATAATATTATGTGTAACTATTATTATTCAGGATATTGGAAAGTATCCCCTTTAAAGAGAGACATAAAAATATAATCATATTTCTTCTCATATTTTGGCTGTGCTACTTATCTCCACAATCTCAAATTCAATAAATTATCCAGAACTCTCTGTGTTGGGTTATTTATTGCATCGCTGATTGAAAAGCTGAGAATATTGATTAACACTGACCATTTCACCTCCATAAATGGAATGTGTTTTTCACCTGAATGGCCTGAGTGGCCCAGTAGAGGGAGGGTAGTATTGAGTCTATGAATAAAAAATGGCCATAGTCAGAGTCAACAGAAAATAAATTCAGTTGGATGATTCTGATGTGTCATTCTATGTTCCTGAGGTCCAAATTACACTTGGGTTGTGCTTTATGTGGAGGACCTGTCTAGTCTATCTTGAATATGTGGTTGCCTTGTAATTTAGCTATTCATTTGTTAAAGCTGTAGCTAGTAAAACAATTACTTTATTATTGTGCAGATGTACATCTCAGGAACTAACTCAAAGAACTGCAAAGATTTTTGCAGTTTGGCACAATTTTGTTAATATATTTTGAGATTAGCCTTGTTTGTCATGCAGCAGCAATCCAACAATGCCCTTGGGCACTATGCAAACCACATTTGTATTTTTTGTTGGCCTACTTAAAAAAAAGTGAATACAGTATGAAAAAACAATTCTGTCTATTAATAAGATAATAGGGCTGTCTATGTGCCCCAAGGCAAATTTACGTTTGAAATGATCAGAAAGATAGTCTTTTCTTTCTGACAGGCAGACAGACACAACAAAGACTTTCATAAAGTTGTAAAAGGTCCATAGAAATCACATAACAAATAGTCAGTCTCCTCAGTATTTCTTTGACTCTCATATATAAAAGCATGAATCATCCACAGACCATGAGGATGCAGACTTGATCTAGACACTAAAGTCAAAGCCCTGTTGGTCACACTACTGTACCACATGCTAATTGTACAAATTGTACAAATCTATAAAATATTTTTCTATAGCATGAGCGGACTGAACTAGTGGTATTTTAGCCATGAGAAATACAAATTCTTTGAACTTTTTAAATCCATAATTTATCTACCAATTTCTGTATTTTTGTATATCATCAAAGCCAGTGATGCTTGACAATACATTTTGTAACCATGTGAATTCCCATCTATGTTCAGGTGGAGATATTTAATAGTGGAGCAGCTATGGATGGTCAGGTTTCCTAATCAAGAAGGGGGAGAGAAAGTGTGCATGATCACTCTAAAATACAGAAATTATGGATTGTACTATATCAATGTGATTGCAAGGACTGTTTTCCAAATTGCAAACACATTCCTTTGCATCAGTATTTAACATCATGATGTAAATGATAATGCAGGGGTGAAATATGAATTGAAAGTATGGCAAGTAGTTCCCTTTAAGACCAAGATGAGATATGCAGCTCTGTGATTTATTCCTCTGGGCTCATGCTTGGGGAGGAACAGACAAATCGCCCATGCCACACACACCATTACTTTATTCAGTGACAGGGGATAGAAGCAGAGGCCTAGCTCTATGTCAACCTTGCGCTGTCTCATAGCAACCACCCCTCTTTACTCCCACATCAAATGAGCATTGTCATGTTAATAAAGACAGAGGAAATGTGTTATGAAGAAAAGACCTTCCCACAAAAGCAAAAAAAGGTTTTAGTTACACTACTAATGTTTCTGATGAGCTTCAATGAGATGTGATACCCCATTGGTCAGTTTATATTTGGATTACAGATATAAATATTCATACAATGTTACGACACTTATTGTCATTTATTATGTAAATAAACTTAAATCCTCATCTAGATATTTGAATTTGTTTGATTAGCTGTAAAAGTTTTTTGATTCTAAATTGCCTTTCACCAATCAAGAATACTTTGAATAGTTTTCCTTTTCATGGTAAAATTACATCAGCCTTTTGACACTTAGACTATGTAGTGGTGGTAAACCATCATTATTATAAACTCTCAAACTCAGAGGAGTAAGAAAGTGAAGTGTGAGGAAGAGTAGGAAATACTGTTTGTATATACTGGACTGGTGTTCCTTTAAGACTTCTTTTTCCCCCTCCCAAAAGCCCTTTACTTAGATGTACGGATCAAAGCTAATACCTTTCGCATGTTATGGAGTACATATAAAAAACAACCATAGTTACCATGAAGAGATCATGAAATGGAGTTAGGCCTGAAAGGGTTAACTAAAGTTTGGGAGGAAGGTGGCACACCAAGACTCCTCCTTCTCCAATCAAACTAATACGCATCAGCCCAGTAAAGCACGGAAGAATGCGACCAAACTCCCCTTGGTCAATTAAGAGTTCTGTATAAAGTATCTTCCATTCCTCTGGTCCCTGTGCTAGCATGTTGTTGTCACCCTCCCACCCTTCCCTTTCTTCTCTGCTTCTCCCTGTCATCTATTCAGGCTTCCCAGGGGATCTGCTTGAGCTGCTGCTCGGCCGTGACCCATTAGGACTCTCCGCCACACCCCGAGTCCATGCCCGGACACCAGGCCCGGCTCTGCTACCGGCCTCCTCCACCATCGGGCTTGGCTCTGCTACCAGCTCTGCTTCAATAAAAGCTATCTATTCAATCTATGGTGTGATTACTGAACTTGTGAACACAAGATGTGATATGAAACACAAAATGGAAGGCTAAGTAACATATGCATAATTGACATAAGCAGAACGTTTCTTGGTAAATGTTGATAAAACCCTAAATAATTATGAGCGATCAAGAGACATCTTGAACAAAGAATTTTGAGAGTGATTGTCTGTGGTATTACAAACAGAGAGTCATGATCTTTGTTTCCTAGTTTTAAACTTAAATATGAATTCTAATATGAATGAACAGAGAAATTTCCATCTAGGTTAAGTTGAGTCCTCAGAGTATACACTCTGTGTGGTCCAAAGCTTTCCGAGATTCTGCATAAAAAATTTAACTTATCCTATTGATATGCAAAAAGAAAACTAAATAGATGGTAAACATATTTAATCACTCTCACTTGAATTTTTCACTATGACTAAGTACAATAAATATTTATTAAAAAGGCATGTCGTTTTCACATGAACCACATAACAAAATAATAAACTTATTATTTCACTCTATTTGTAAAATAACAAATAAACTTATATGACAGTTTGTTTCTGTTACTTAAGTGAAGGATATTTAAGGGTATGAATAATTTGTTTTCAAGGGCGGATTACTGAAAATGAAAAAGAAAACAGACTCTTCAGCAAGTCATAATGGGCATCGTGAAATGATCACAGAATGATTCACCTCTCAACACAGAATAACTATTGTTCGCCTCTGGTAGGGCTTTGATTATGCCGCTATGAATCCTAATAGTTAGGAGGCAGAGACCCTTATGAAGTAAGAGGTGAATAAACGTCCTCTATGATAATAACTCTGATATGCTTAGTATACTGATCATGTGCAACAGCACACAGCATTGTTGTCATGGTGTGTAAAAACAGAATGGCAAAAATACACAAGACAGGTCTGTGAGCTTATGTCAATCATTTGCCCGTTACTAGGATTTATATAATATGCTATCTTATTTATGTTACATATAAAAAAAATATTTCATGGATAAGGATTCTGACATTAATTTGATTATTATTAAGACTTTTCCCATTTTTTACAACGCTGTTCCTTACTAACTAACTATTACTACCATAATTATGACCTTTACTCTACCTTTACATAACTGTGAACTGATTCTGGATTAAAAATTGAAAGTTGTGTGCCTGGCAAACTTCTTGGTATAGCCTAAATTAAGTACATCCTCACATATTTCTTGATTGACAGTTTGGTTTGTTTATTTTGTGTTTCAAATGAAGCTTCAGCCTCCTGTTTTTATAACTACCTACTTTTCCTTGTGAGATATTCCCTTTCTCTCTATACCCATGCTACAT
Organism: Osmerus eperlanus; assembly: GCF_963692335.1. Classification (NCBI taxonomy): domain Eukaryota; kingdom Metazoa; phylum Chordata; class Actinopteri; order Osmeriformes; family Osmeridae; genus Osmerus; species Osmerus eperlanus. Next base: position 11,481,535 of record NC_085021.1, read on the forward strand.
TTGGGATTATATGTAGTCTCACTGATGGGAAAGACTCTGTAGCACAAAATGGGGTCATCAGTGTGTCTCTTTGCTCCAGAGAGATTGTGTATGAAGATTGGAAAGGCATTATCCACCCTTGGATAAAAGTGTATATGGTGAGATTGGGAGAGTAAGATCCTTTCTAGTGCTTTGTCCTTATGGGAGGCACTCAAAGACAGAGAGAAGTGTTCTCAGGGAAGCTAGTTTCATTTAGCCCCAGAGAAATCGTTATATTTTAAAAGTTGCAAAAGCATTGCAAACTAAATGAAATGAATGTGTATCAAGTGAAAAATGTATGATATATGTTGTCTGGAACAGCTTGAAGGACTGCAGTTGATAAGCTACTGTTTGACAAGTGGCATGTGGGCTTTTGATAACTCAAGATATTATAGCAGAGAGAAGAGCCTCAGGGGACTTGATCTATGGGAAATTTTTGTGATGACTGAAAGCCTCACGCAAACAGACCAGCATCCATCCTTTTGGTTGAACCTCTTCATCACTTTCACCTAGCAATATGCTACTGCAAGGAAAAATAACTGTAAAATTACATGATAGTAGAATACATCCCTTAATAAACACTTTCCTAAGATTCGTAAAAATTCAGATACACTTGATAATCTGAAAGACACTATCTGAGTTGTTTGAATTAAGAATCAACATTTAAAAAACAAACCCTCATAAAGTTTTTAAAAGTGCATACGTTGTTGGTGGTGGATAAAGGTTGTTCCAATGCAAATAAGGTCTGAGTGAGCTTAAAGAGAGTGGACTGGTCTCTCTAATGTTTGGACTAAGAAATCTCCCAAAATCTTGAGAAAAACATCTGGAGTCTGTTTGGGGTATTTTTAGATGATTGTAAAGTATGTCATTATTATTCTTTTGCTGTGTGAATCTGTATAAATCTTGTTTTTTTTAATTAATTGCTATAATCACTGAGCCTGCAACAGAGAACTCAGCTCAGGGGGTGTCAGCTCACTGGCAAGTATATGTAGCTTAACCCTAACCCATTGGCTTGTATACATCTGTGGTCTGACAAGTCCCAGTATAGAACTGCTACTTACCACCACAGTACTTTCACAAACAAACTGACTCAAGACGGGGTGGGGAGGTGGATGGATGGGGTAAGGGGTGGTGTAAAGGCAATACAATGAAAAAGTAAAGGACTATAAGTACACTCTGTCTGTATTCAGTTTACAAATGTAGTTTAAGAACCTGATAAATCTCACTTGTGTGTGGGATTATTAACTAAATATATACTATTTAATATGCTGCATATATTATATAAAAATGGAAAATAAAATTATTGATGAGAATAAAAAATCCTGAAAAAGGTACCACTGCATCTGAAAGTATTTACACAGGCTACACATACATAAACAATTCTGATAACACTCTTTTTTTGTGTACTTTGGCACAGTTGGATACAGAAATATTCAGATGCTATTGAAGCTCTGTAGTAGGTCGTGCTCAAATTGATGGTGGCTGGTCATCACACAATTCATGTCCTCACTCTAACCCTATTAGTCATAACACCAATCCAACTTTCAGGGGGACTGAATGTTGGGCTACTGTTCCACTGATAGGTTTAACTATTTAGCCAGTGTGTTGCATTTCAACACAGGGGGACCTCAAATATAGCATCACCACACATCAGCAGGCTTGATGGTGTGGGTGGCTAGTATTTGAACTGTCGACTGAGTTTAACCATTAGTAACAGTCCAGTAACTCTTGGATGAGCACACTCACTGAACTTGGGAGGTTTACCAGAACCTACAATGGACATGGGTAGGCCTGTTTAGTCTATTGTTACCAACATGAAAAATAGTTTGATATTAATATTTAATTGAATAATTCCAGGATTATTATTTTTGGGGTTTAAAGGTTTAAAAAACACCACACACAAATGTATACTGCTTATATACCTTTTACTTTGATTCATCAACTTGAACACTAAATCATAACAACAAGTTTCCCAAAAGTATGATGGCATTTGACTGATCCTGTCCTGAACATACTTTCATATAGTAATACTGCAATCAAACACATATTGCACAACTGTATCACCCACTTCAAGTGTCAGCATGGCATGCAAAACAAATTAAACAAGCAACATTTTCATGTTTAGTGAAATATTTACAAACACTTGTAAAATAACAAAATATAGTACCTAAATACTCCTACTCCTAAAAAATGCTACTTTAAATGAAACAAAAAACAACACCTAAATATTAGGTGATACACAAATGTAGAAATGATATCTGTATCTGAGTGTTTACCAGTAAAATAACAGCAATAATACTACACAAATCCTTTTTACACACCATAAAGTCAATTACACAAGAATGGCCCCTCTGTAGTGTGCAACATAATGTTTCTCAGTGTGTTTGTCACAGGGCCAGACAACTAAGCATATTTTGTTCCATGTTCTGGCAGGGTGTTGCCATTTCAACAACTACACAATAACAGACAGCTCTCATAATTTCATAATACGTCTATATTATGTTAAGACCCTGGGCTTGACCATACACTGGAGCTTTAAAAAAAGGATGGATTAGCCTGTATCAAGCAATACTGAACATATTACTTGTATCATTATTCTTATCTGTAAAGTTGACCCTCTTTACAGTGTTTCCATAGCTACAAGCATCCTCCTGCTCTGTGAGAGGTTCATTACTTTCATGGGAGGAGTCCTTAATGACGCTATAATACACTGGCACATTGTACTTGTTTACCTTCTCTGGACCGTGGCCTGGACACTTGCAAAGCTTTTTAAAGGCGCCGCGGAACTTCTGAGACATGAGGTTGTAAATGATGGGGTTGATGGCGCTGTTGGTGTAGATGCACATCCGGCAGAATAGCAGGAACCATATGTCCGTGTATGGTGGGTCCATGAAGGAGTTGACCACCACCAGTGTTCGGTATGGCATCCAGAGCAAGGCAAAAAGAATAACTACCACTGCCAGCATCTTTGTGACCTGCAGCGGGAGTAGGAAGAGAAGGCAGGATGTTATAACATCACAGCGTTACAGGTGTCCCTTAGTTGCTGGTCCCCTGACTCCTGAACATATGTGACCATGAACAATTAATACACCTTAGAAGAAAGAGTGCCGACGTGCCTAATCAGGTTCGTTATCTACTACCTTGTGTTAAACCCACACTAATAAAAACAATAATGCTCAATCTTGAATGGGAATGTGACCAAAAGTAAATGACCTGATAGCTGTAAAAATAGCATTCTCTTTTCATCTGATCAGGTTCTGTTCAATTTACCATATGCCTTGATGAATTAATGTTGAATGCTATTTATGTCCGTTGTCAAAATAATTTGAATAAAGTTATTTTGAAATAATTATGAAGAATACGAATTGAAATTTTATAATCCAGTTTTACAAAGATTGTTGAGTAGCTTTACTTTCAAGTGAAGCAGGAGCCCACCTGTTTTCTTGAAGACACTGCGCCCTTGTTAGACTTGCCCGATACCTTGACAGTGCTGTTGCTGCGCCCCTGGTGCACAGAATCGCCTCTGTCGTTGACGTTGCTCGGCAATGGGCTCATGAAAAGAATTCGTGCAATGAGGCCGTACAGCACAGTTGCCACAATCAATGGAATAACGTAAAACAGCGTAAAGTCTAGAAAGTAAATTGGCATGTAAAGGTTTCTGGAGACACGGTAACCGCATCGGACCATTACCCCATTGGCGTACTCAGTTTCCTCCGTGTCCACTAAAAAGAACCACATAATGCAATAGAGCGACGTGAAGATCCATACACACGCAATAATCTTCTTTGCCCTAGACACGGTGCAGATAAATTGCGCTTTGATAGAGTGACATATTGCAATGTATCGTTCAACAGTGAACGCTGTGATCGAGCAGGAGGACACGTTAATGCCAAGGTATTGCAGGTATGTTATACAAAGGCATCCTGCGTAACCGTATAACCATGAAGCAACCACATCCGAAATGTTTGGCAAGCCTGCAGCTAAAAGCACAATAAGGTCTGCTACAGCAAGACTGACAAGGTAACAGTTGGTCGGGGTCATCATGTGCTTGGTTCGCAGCACAACCAACACTACCATTATATTTCCTGCTATTCCAACACCGCATATAAGTATCGCAAGAAAGATAGTAACAATCTGAACTTCAAGAGGATTCTGTGGCATCTCTTTCAGTTCTGTATTATGAGTTGCATTGACGGTTGTAGCGACGAATGTGTGGTTGTCCATGGTATCAAAATCAAAAGCTCTCTTACTCAGTCTTTATTGTCCCACAGAAACTCTGCAAAATAACAGAAAAAAAATTGTATTATTTCATCCGTCGCTCATTTCTTTGTATAATAATTGCATTAACCTTTTTGGATCCATACTTTTAATATTAATCTCTAATTAATAATAAATCATACACTTGCTTAATACACAATGCTTAATTTCAATATCAATACATATAGCAATTGACAATTATTACAGTCATTCTACTCCTTACCATGGGTTGGAGAAAGCTAAGTTTAAGGTGCCACCTCTTTAGGTTTAGAAAAGTCCAGGTTGATCAGCCGACTGAAAAGAAGAACTGTAGCCTAACAGTCTCTCAGCAGTGTTCTAACCACCTAACCTCTTAAAAAACTTGTCTTTCTCTCTCCCTCTCCTGCATTTCTGTCTCCCCCTCTCTATCTCCTTTCTCTCGCTCCACTCTCTTTTCTCACCATCCTCGTCACAGGCTACCAAGTATGTATTGCTTGAGAGGGATGAAAGATAAGACTCTCTATTTTAGGTGATGCATGTACTGTATATTATTCTCTATGCTCAACTTTCAGCTTGTCGACAGTCACAACTGCAGCATCAGGATGAGGATCAACCCAGTACTTAACCATTGCATCTATAGACTAAAAATAGACCATAGTTAATCTCTCTGAACAGTTTATTTTATTATTTTAGCATTGATACTGGGAACTGAAGCAAGTACACAATTTCTGCAGCAAAGATGGGAGTCAGGTGGCTGAGCGGTTAGGGAATCCGGATAGTAATCTGAAGGTTGCCAGTTCGATTCCCGGCCGTGTCAAATGATGTTGTGTCCTTGGGCAAGGCACTTCACCCTACTTGCCTCAGGGGGAATGTCCCTGTACTTACTGTAGGTCGCTCTGGATAAGAGCGTCTGCTAAATGACTAAATGTACAAATGTACAAGATGTTGAGATTGACTTGTTCCTGTGAATACAGTGTATTCTGCAGTGAGAGGGACACGGACAAATTCCAGGTTCAATCTTACTGCATCTTAGAGCAGTAGGCACATCTTAAAGAGCAGAATAAACAACTCAATTAAAGGGGATGTAATCACTAACAGGAACAGTGCAGTCCCCTTACTTTTGCTTCAAGGCACTGGGACTATGTGTTGTCCTCTGGGAGGATTGTCTGCACAGCTACTGGCTGCCTGATGATGCAGTGGATGCTGCATAGTGAGCCTTAAAAGCTTATAATGAAGCCTTTCGGCCAGCCGACCTCATCACATAGAGGAACCTCATCTAGGTCTTTCTCCATCTAAAAGAGCAAATTTTAATGAGCCACTCGTGGCACGTATGAGAGCACTCTAACTCCGCCAGATGAACAGAACTCTTGATGTTGATTCTGATGAGGTAGGATGCTTATCATCAAAATGACTTGCCTTCCAAGCTCAAACATATAGACAGGTTCTGTATTTAGTCAAACTCCCATGGCAGAGTCTTACACAATGCCTATTTTTGGTGATAGGTTTGTTTTTAAAGGGAAGTGGGTAGCGAATCCCCCTGTTTTGTTGTACCCTATAAGAGAGGATACAATCAGAGAGAGGAAGACTGTGAGGTGGGAGAACCAGAGCTGGTCAATCAGGACATTTGGGCAGTTTTAAATGTTCAGCTAATTTCATACATTTGTATAATTTTTCATGATAAATCATACACCCACTACAGCTGGTCCTAGGGAAAACAGCAGAAACATAGCTGGGACAAAAAGTGCTTGTTTGTTTGGTTGTTGTTGTGGTGTGATGGTTCAGTAAGAATAATTCACTTATGTATGTCTGGAACAGTTTATAATTGAGTGTGAAAATTGTTAACAAAGTGGCGGTTATTCAATTAGACCTATACATTAAGCTTATCTAACAAATGTATCTGTAACTAATATACAGTAAGCATCTAGCAAAGAAAATTGTAATTGTAATGTAAACGTAACATAAGTGTTAATAAAGATATTCAAAGGAAAGCAAAATGTGAAGTTTCAGTTGAGCTGCCAATAATGTGGAATGGTTATGCAGAAAATAAAAAAAATCAGTGTGTAGCAGTAACAGTTAATGTCAAGAAATATCAGATGAATAATTCATGTTGTCTAGGACCCACAACAACAAAGGGTGTTATCTAGTCACAGATGCCTGAGTTTTGAAATACACATTTTGGAAAAAGAAAGAAATAGGGCAAAATGTTTTTTTATTAAAAATAGATGAAAAACTATTCTATTAATAATCTGCGATGCTAAAATTGTTAAAAGCCTCATGGGAATTCAAATCTGTGGTGATGAAAAGCACAGGACTTTATAGGTTTAGTAAAATACAGTGTCACACAAAGACAGAATGTTTTGTCTGTCTCATTCAACACCTACTGTGTAGGATTGACACCTGCTGTCCTTGAAATTGAAGTTACAATCATAGTCACTTAGTGACACCTAGTGGGATATTAACTTTATGACATATAGTGAAGATGCCCAGTGAGCAGGAAGTTCTCATAAAAACACAAAATATTATCTCACAAATTGCATAAAGTTACTGTAATTGGACAACATCGAAACAACAGATACTGTGTGTGCAGCTCAAGCTTGGGCTCTCAGTTTCACATGTGTTTCTTGATGAGAGGAGGCGGTAGAGTGGTGCTCTGTGTCTGTCTATGACAGTGACTCACTCTTGCACGTTCTGTCATCAGGTGGCACTTGGGATGAAACACAAGCTATTGACACCGTGTTGATAATCATGACACACTTACAGTACCACATGACCAGTACTTTCCTGTGCAATTGTAATGTGAAAAAAACCTTTCTTCTCGTATCTTTGCTTTACTTGTATTTTCTTTAGTAAGAAATCCATTCTTTTTTCCTCATGATTTCTGTAAAAGGATGCCGTTATTGCTCTGCGCAGTCTCCTGGCGTAGATCTCCAGGAATACCACAGTGTAGCTCAGCAGGAAGAGAAGTCCTAGCCAGACTCTCACTTCCAGATCTGGGGATGAGAACTGTGGATCACACAGGAAAGACGCAGGGCTGAAGGACTCCTTATAGCCTTTGTGGAAGTTTATCAGCTCAAACGCCACACATGGTTTGGTAAGACATGATGCAGGGACGTAAAACTGAATCTGTTGGAGAATAAGATAACTTATCATTGTATGTTGCATTTATTGTTAATGTAATTTTTGAGTTGCAAATGTCATATGTATTTGTGACAGTATAGTAAATACAAAGTGAAATGGAAATTATGATTGATGTTATCTTACCACATAGTTCACACTCATGTTGGCAAAACTAGCTGGAACATCCAAAAGCCAGGTTTCTATTTTGGTAACTAAATAATACACAATGTGATCCAAAGCAATTACTAAGATAACTGCAGTGAAATATAAACTCACCACTACAACTGAAGTCAGACATTTAGAAAATTCCTCTTTTGTTATTTTACAACCAGCAGAATTAACTATATTTTTGGTGGCAGTTATATGGACTCCATTATTAGATGCTTTTTGTATTAATTTGTTTGTAAGATACACATTGTCGAATTTAACTGATGTAAGATATGAGCTCAAGTAACAGGCTGAGTCAATAATCAAATAGATTATAAAGACAGCAGCTAGAATCCTGTTTGATACAAGTTTACACTGCTTTAGTAAAGCATTAGCATGTACAAAGTCCATCTCAACCTGCCTGCTAATGTTGAGAAACCTCTTTTTAACTTCAGAAACATCAATCTGTGTAACCTCATCAAATGTATTCAAATTGGTCACCAAATCTCCCAAAAGAAATAAAGGATTCTGTTTTGCTGTAGTTGTTTGTCTAACAAGCTCCTCCTTTGCTCCAATTAAAATGGCAGATGAGTTTAACAGTGTCTGTGCAAACCCCTCAGAGGTGCACTTCACAATGTGCATCACTGCTCCTACGTTGATGGTTATGTTGGGGATGATGTTCAACACTAGCACCATCACAGAGGTTGAGATTACTAGCTTCCGGCCCTGTTTGGTGCAGAGAGTTGGTAGCATCATGGTCAGAACACAACGCAGAGGATGGAAAAGGACAGAGAGGAGAAAGATGACCACACTGCAGATGCAAGCAATGATGCCAGAGGTGTCTGGGTCATATCTCAAGATAGCTGATAGCCAGCGGAAGAGAAGTGCACCAGTCAGCACAGCATTTGTGAGGCACAAAGACAGCAGGATCATGATCTCCTTGGCAACTGGAGTCGGCTTTGAGTAAATATGACAGAGGTACAGCAGGGTGCTTTTTAGGGTACCTTGGCAGGATCCCTTGCTGAGGAGAAAAAAGAGGGCAAGTTCAACTATACTGAATAACAAAATAATTCAAAGAGTTCAGATTTCAATCCTTTTTTTGTATGCTGCAATTAACTTATAAGTGGTTAAATGTAATTTAAAGACATACAGAAGATTAATTTATGTACAAAACTAATCAACATACATGGCTGTATAACATGGTACATAGCATGTGCTACATCATTCACTCACACATAATCATATGGTCATGTCATTGTTAACCACAAGCTAAGACAACAGCATCTTTCTCTAAAATACACTTTGGATAACACATTAACATTCAAAGTATTAAATAATACACACAACCCACCTTGGAAAGGCAAACTGCATAGACCTCATAGTGGGAAGGTTCATCTGAAAGTAATTGCATGGATGTTTGAGTTGGGCTGATGTCGAAACAGGAAGGTCTTAGGCTGAAACAGGAACCTCTACGGTCACTGTCACAAAGATATGTGTGACTCAGTTTCTCAGACATGAGTAAGCCACACTTGACCTGTCATGTGAAACTGATAACTGAAGGATTTCTGGAATAATCTAGAAAGAAGACACATTAGATAACATGGTCACGATTAATAAAACACTAAATCCCCTTTTAGTTGACATATATATTATTATTAAGTAGGTGACAAATTCCAACATCAGATTATTCTATATGTGTGTTCTGACCAACATCAGATTCTTCTATATGTGTGTTCTGACCAACATCAGATTCTTGTTCTGACTCGAACACTTGGGTTTCTGCTGAGTTAACCATGTGCAAGACCTTTAGAGAGTGAGAATTTACAACACCCAACTGACACTAAAAGTTATTTACAGCCCCATTCTCTTCTCAAAAGTAGGTTATCAAATATATTTTTTAATATCGTAAGTTTTCAAGATGAAGAAGGCCCATCAAAATATTACCCATGTCAACAATTAATGCTTACCTATATGCATTTTAACTATATTTATTTTTATTTCTCTTCATATTATCAAATATAACAAATGTTAATTGATAATACTAGATATCCTTAATAAATTACAAATGGCATATTACTAACAAAAAACATAATTACAGTAAAATGATTCACCACACTTATTAGATCAAATGACAAATTATGGGTTAAAACCGCATACAAGTCATCCCATAGAAATAGTTAAGATTGAAATCTAAACGAAACCATTGAAACTTAAGTAGGTTTTCATTGTGACTTCATTGTATCAATATTTCAATTAACAATGAACTGCATTGTTGTCTTCCCCAGTCAATGAACTCACCACGCTTCTCACCAAAAGGTGCAGACACAATCAGCAGTGTTATACTATTCATATATAACACTAAAGGGAAACAAAACACCTAAATGAGTACAGACAACATCTGTTTTATTCAACAACGATTCTCCATGCAACACAACCAGGAAATACTGCATGTGGGATTAGCAAGTAGGCACACTTGCCTGAAGAGATCATTTTTACACAAAGTTTACTTTCAGACAGATCTAAACAGTGCTACATGTGTAAAAGCAGTGTGAAATATGTTGAGTGGGTCTTACAAAGAGTCTTACAAAGAGTTGTGAGACTACTCTTATCAATACAAATGTTGGCATCCGTTTGATGTCGCACCTTGGTCACTTCCACTTCGCTCAGTGTGAAAATATAAATCAAATTGAAAGAAGAAACAAGAACCAAAAGGACAATTATGTTCCAAACAGTTCCATTTGAACTGATAAATATATCAATACAATGATTAAAATTGTAATTGTAATGTACAAAAAGTTGGGCAACTTTAATCCTCTTTCCAGCTGCCCCTTTTAGATCACAGTTAGAATATCTGGACTCCCTTACTCTATTAGCTATGATAGTGTTGTTTCCGTTGTTAAATTCACATAGTGCTTAACAACAGATTGCACATTGTGGTGATGAGGTGGTTTTTACCAGCAGGGTGCTAGGTTTGACACTCACAGCCTAACTACACTTCACAGTTCAAGATGAGGCAACAATTCACTGTGATGAGAGCTGCTACACCACTAGCAGTTCTCGTCTGACTCTTGATAAAGTCTTCAAATGTGGACTTCCTTAACTTCCCTGCTTAGCTGAGTCACAAAGACCGTGGTGTAGCACCCTGAAGGCCATGGCAGAAAAATTATGGTATGGTAAAGGGACAGGGCTTGTGCAGTTTCCCGACATCGCAAAAATGGTGGACTGAAGCCTGACAACTTTTTGCAAGTATGAGAAGCCTTCAGGTGACTGATTTTTGCTCATTTTGAATGAATAGGTAACATTTTGATATACAGTTCAATGTTGTGCTTTTTTGGCCTCTTAAGATCCATGATGGAAGATGTCACAGAGTAGCATTGAAGGTTGGTACTGACAATATATGTATATCTATGACAGCACTGGACATGTTGGCAGGGCGAGCCCAGTCAGGATAACTGTCCAAACTAAACATGGCAAGACCCCAAGTGTTCATGGCCAAAGACACTGTCAAAATGCCCAAAATGTTCATTACAAAGCCAGTTTTCACCTGAAGATGGAGATAAGAAACATGTGTCAATTATTTATTATATAAGTAACTTGTACAGCCTGTACAGCATAGTCAAGTACTAAAACCAGAAGAGACTTACCATATCTTTAACCTCAAGATGTCCTGAAGCGAAGGCAATGGAGTTAGGAGGCGTGGACACTGGCAGCATGAAAGCAAATGAACATCCAGTTGTTGCAGGTATCATGAAATAAAGGGGGTTCACTTTGACAAACTTGGCCTGTGGAGAAAGTATATTGTTAATGTTAACACACAACACAATTAGTGTAGGAATCTTTTTAAAAGATTCTCCAGATTGTTAATTGTGAAACACAATTAGTAAATACACCAACAATAAAACATGAATGCATTTCTGTTATTTGCTTTGTTTTTACCAATATTGCACAAAATATCACATAGGGTCAGAGAGCTACGATAACTGGTTACTGATAACCTTGGTCAATGTTCAACAGAGATGCAAACATGAACAACAGCTATTGTGTGAGTCCAACAGGTTCATTAGCCATTTGACTAACACCTTAAGGTCAATTGCTGTGTATGATTTATTGTGGATAATCTCCAACTCCCCTCTTGACAAAACTCCCACAGCAACTAAATACTAACCAGTTCAGCTATTACAGGCAGAAATATAATAATGGTGGCAGTGTTGCTGGCAAACTCTGTGAACGTGGCCAGGAAGCCAGTGATCAACATGACAGCCACCGCAGGGGGGACCTGGGCCAGAGGCTGAAGATATCTTCCTATCCAAGCAGCCAGTCCTGACTCCTGCAGGAATGAGAGGATGACAAGGTGTAATGTATCTAAAGTCACATGACACATCATAAACATATATTGTGAGGTGACAGGTTCTAAGCAAATGTTTTTATTTTAGATGTCATATTTTCTATTTTGGGTGAGTATAGCTCAGTGGTAGAGTATTTGACTGCAGGTCAGAGGACAAAGGTATGATACCTACTCTTTGTTACTTTGAATTAAAGCATCTCCTAACTACAAATACATTGTTGTTATTATTATTTTGTTTGAATCTGAGAGACGGAACTACCTCACAGCCCTTAGCCATAGCAAAACCTCCTCCCAGCAGCAGAATGATGTTCCATGGAACACACTCCTGGGCTTTCTTCCAGGACAGGAGAGGAACATATGGAACATTTGATGCTGTGGCAAGAAAGCTACTATTAACACAACTAATACATATTCTTGTAACAACGTTACTCTTATCAATAATTAGGATTATCCTTTTGGCCAGTTGGCCATATTGGATTGTATACATCATCACAATAGTGTAATAAACCACAGCTACACAGCTGAACCTATTGTACAAACTAACACTCAAACACACACACAGAGCTAACCCAACACTGGCAGCCAATTTTTCAGAGATTAATATAATCACACAAACAGAGGGCCTACAGTCTCACCTCACAACAGGACACAACTCAGACTGCCTAATCTATGTCATTAACATTCCACAGCTTATTTACTTCACAAAACCTTCTATACAAGCATGCATGCCTACCAACTTGAAAGTTACAGAAATAATAGAACTGGAAATTGTCATCAGTTTCATTGTCATGGTTGTAACCCCTCCTGTGGCAATACTCTGCACTGGATTTTGACAATTGCTTCCCCTCTACCTGCTTATACCCCTATACCCTCTCTAAAATCGTAATTCTTGTGATTTGGTAAATAACTTAATTAATTAAGTTATTAATTAGTTAATTTCCATTACCAACCTTGAGAATCTCCCCACCACCTGAGAGATGGCTTCTGGGAAGGAAAGAAGAACAGCGCCGTGACAATGATCATTCCAGTAACTGCATCTGACACATACCTACAGGGGAACATTGTTTGTGAAGAAGGCTGCACCACACTCCTGGAAACTGTGAATAAAAGCAGCTTCTGGTGTTTTAGTGTCTGGTGGGCACTTACCCTTTGGTGAAAAACACAGACCAGCCAGTGACAAACTTGGGATCTCTTGTGAACAGGAGAACGCCAAACAAAATAAAAAAGAACAAGATTGATCCCTCTGCAAAACTAAGATTGAAAATGGAAAATAAAGGTCACTATTGTGGTCTACAGTACATCTGAAGCATTGTACAGGGGTCTGGACCATATGTCCTCACTTTAAGGGTCCAAGTTTTTGGTAGTCTTCATCAATAACTGTTTGTGCTTTGGCTTCTGCCTGTGCTCTTTGGTCAAATTTCTTCACACACAGCCTACACAGAGAAAAAGTACATAATAAAAAGTCACAATATACAGTACCAGTCAAAAGTTTGGACACATTCTGGGAAAATGTCTCCAAACTTTTGACTGGTACTGTATTTCTACAGGAAAACACCGTCTAATCATTACCAAAATAAGAAATAAATCAAAAGTGTATGCCCACATGTATTAGAATGTATAAGGTGCATGCAACATCTGTTTGTCTGTTCTGTTTGTTCCTGTCTGCACAGATATCCCTAGACCAAGTGGAGACCTTAACATTAATAAGCATAAGTTTTAAATAAAATAAAAAATGGTATATGTTATCATCACCATACCGTGTGTTCAACCCCCCAAAGAGAAAAGCTATCCATATCCAACTCAGAAACAGGAGTATCACCATCAGGGGGAAGGCAAAAGCAAACCAAGATCCAAAATTGATAATGTCACAATCTGGAAAGTAGCTGAAAGAATAAATTATTGTTAAGCAATCAAAACAGTATGCTGCATTTTAAACACAGCTATTTGCCAAAAAGATTCTGAACTGTCAGAGATACGGTCAGTATCACACTGGTAAGTCAACTGGTACTGTATAGACTCCTCATTTGAACTGCTCCAAAAGGGTAAAGGTTAGAAAATGTCCAAGAGCCCATTTGGCGGAAGCAGGAAGGACCAGCACCCTGTACCTTTTCAGTTGTCCAATCAGGATTAGGTTTGGTGCTGTGCCCGTCAAGGTGGCAGTCCCTCCGATGCTGGCAGCATATGGGATACAGATGAGGAATCCTTTCCAAACCTTCATCTGATATTGTGATTCTGATCTGATCTCTTCAGGAGTCCTCACATCAACCTGCTCCATCCCATCCACTCTTTAGAAATTACAAGACATATGGAGAAATAATTTGTACCAGCCACAACAGACAAGACTGTCTGTTGACCAATCAGTGTTGGTCAAAAGCATTGTATGCTGCAATCCGAAGCACAAACTGTAGAGAAACAGTAGCAAACTGTTCTCTGTGAAGATTTAGAAACCAAATAAAAGCTAAGAAAATTCAGGGATTATTACCCAAATTGAGACAATGAAGTATGTCATAATGGAGACTCAGGTAGAGTGGAAAGCATGCATGTAGTTATAATTACTGATTTATTTTAAGCACAGAAGTTTAAAAAGCTTGTTTTTTAAGTTTGCTTTCTTACCTGTCCATTGACAACTTTTGCTTTTCTGATGGCAGTGCATGCAATTTTACTTGGGACTGACCTGATGGATATTCAAGTGAACAACTTTAGTTGGAAACTTTCCTACACAATTAAGACTTTGGTGACTAGGTTTAGACTATGAATTACTTCAATACAATTCAATAAATCTTTAATGTCCCCAGAGGACAATTCTGGTGCAGCCTAAAAAATACAAAAGAAACATACTGTACACACAACCACAAAAACATAATAAACAACAAGTAATAGCAAGCACCCAGTTTCCAAAGTGCAATGAGTAAAAATAAGTCTGAATATTACAAAGTGCAACAATTAGAGGTGGATTATAGTTCATGCTTTATGGCATCTTTTGCTTTAGAATTGTTTAATATTGATATAAAACATATTTTGATTAAATACTTAATTTATATTCCTGTTAGACCTGTTAAATATATGACTTGAACTTGAACTTGACAAGGACAATAGATTACCTTTTCAGCTTTAACTAACTTCACATCCATTGAACTTACTGACATAGAACAGGTTGTTCTCAACACAAAGTTCACATCCTAGGTTACGCATTAGAGTTCCATGTGGGGTGGACACATGTCGAGAGGACAAGCCTCAAGAAAATACAACATTCCTCTTTGTTTTGGAAAATGGAAGAGGGTTGTTTGTTTTTGTGGTACCACAGTGTCCCCCTCTCCTAAGAGTTGCATTGCTTCTTTTATAATTTGGTTGTGTCATGCCAGAGATGAGCTCAAGCACATTCAAGTAAAGAGTGATTTGCCACTGATCTGATGGCACATGCAGAATCTTAAGCCCATCGGATTTAATATGAACACACACATGGCCCCCCTGGTTTAATTCATAACAGGTCACATGATGTGAAAGCAAGTTGTCCGTCTCCACTAATGGCGTGGAATCCATTTCTCTCACGACATCTGAACATCAACTCACTCTCAGGCTCATCGATGTCCTTGCAGTTCCTCTTGAGTGTTTCCAGGTCCCCAAACAAGCTCTCCAGAATGGCATTGGCGATAGGTAGCATCATGGCAGTGGTGGCAGTGTTGCTGAGCCACATTGATAGGAAGGCTGATGTGATCATCATTCCTAAAATTAGCCTGGTAGAAAATGTGGTTTACAGACATAAATTAGCAAGGTGGCAGAATTGGCTATTGACGTTGATAATCAATATTTTTTTATGCAAGGTTATTTAGCAAAAGTAAATATGTTAATTGTGTGAAAGTCTTGTTTGGACAAGTAAATATATTGAGATGTTATTTAAAATATACCTTTACACCAGACAGTCAACATCTCTAGAGCACATGCAAGAAAACTGTAGCATAGTTCTTCTCACCAGGCTGGTTTTACACCAACAATCTTCAGGACTTTCAGCGCTATCCTCCGATGCAGACCCCAATGTTCAATAGCTGATGCCATCACCAGACCACTTAGAAAAAGAAAGTTGGTTTCAAGGAAGTATTGGGGACAGACCAGCTTGGAGGGAAGAATCCCCATAGTTGGAAATAGGCAAACAGGCAGCATTGCAGTGACTGCCAGGGGAAGTGCCTCTGTGCACCAGAACACAGCCATCAACAGGACAACATAAAGACATTTTCCCTCCTGAAAGAGACAAAGACCAAAAAGTACATTTAAGTAAATTACATGTCATATATGAAGATTATGAAGTGTTGGCTGATCTAATGTGCATTCAAAACGGCAGAATCTATGATCTGGTCAACAGGGCGTATGACATTTAATTTACATTAGAATGATTACAATTATAAATGCAAGAGGACTGAATTTAATTCTAATGCAAATAGAAAAAATTACGTTATTATTAAGTTTTGTTAGTGACAAAGTAAAACAGATCTAGGTCTATGGTTTAGACAAAACACCTAATACATGTACTAAATAAGATTGTATGCATTATATAATGCATTGTCTTATGTGTTTAAATGCATTATGTTGCAGAATAAAAAATAAATTGTATATAAATAACATCCCATGTACAGTATCCACCTACTTTTTCCGGGAGACCAAAAATCAACGGGAGAAGAATTAGTGGAGTCAGAAAAAGAATAAGTTGTTTCCGGACGCACCATAGTTTCTTAGCGATCACTGACATTTCCATCTCAAAGAAGACTGATGCTGTTAATTCAATACTTGATACCCGTTTCCACGTTACACTGCAGAACTTTGAAGAATCAATCTTTTTATCACTTTCCCTCCGCAGTTTTACTCTCTTGGCGAAGATTAACTATTCGCTTACAGGTTAACTCCTTGCGCGGTGTAAAACATCTTGGACTGTTTGCATAGTAACTTGAGGACTTAAATGCTTTTGGGAATGCGTAGATACTGACCACTGATTCTTTGTTTTCCAACATTATTGCTAGTACCAGAATCAGACAACAGCAGCTCAGTGACCTCTCAAAAAATCAACGTTTAACCAGCCTACTCTATCTTTTTATCCAGGGCTAATTCTTTAATGAAACGTAATTAAGTCTATAATAATCTTACCACGAATGCAGGACATTGCAGAGTCCTGGTTGAGAGCATCATATGTTAGTGTACATTTTCTCTCACAAACACAGATGTAGGTTTATGAAATGGAGTTGATGCGTCCAGGCTGCTTCTTTTTTACAACAGCCAATTAAATTACCTTGTTAGTTGAAGCCAATCAACAAAAATTTGAATGAAATAACATTATAATTATCTTTTTTAAACAAGCAGATTAACTATTCACATGGCTTCTTGATTATTTGAGCATCAGGAACAGAGGATCTGTATGTCTGAAATATAGCATTTCAGAATTAAGAAGTCCAAGTGTTGTTTAATGATTACAACCAATATACAATTATTATATGCTTTATTAAACTAGATTATGAAAGCAATGCTGAAAAGGTTTGTGAAACGTGCAAGTGCATAATTGTGGAGCATAATCAGAATGACAAGCCAGGCCTCAGTGAGGAGCAGGTTAGAGACAGAGTCATCCCTAGCCACAGGCAGAGGACAGGGCATTATGGGTTGCCTTTACCGAACAAGGAAGTGCTCCTTAGCAACCATACTGTCTATGAGGGCAAAGCTCGAGGTATTTAACTTATAGATTTATAGAAAAAAAATTATAGTAACATATAACAATTATTTCACACTTTATTGATAAACAATGTTTACACATAATTCGCAGTACAGCTAGTTTAAATAAAAGCTTAACTGTCAAGAATGGGAGGTTAAGACTGGACTCAGATAAGATCATTGACACCTCAATTTCTAAATATATTTAACTGAAATAACATAATTTGGGCATTTTATATACTCAATCTCTAGTATAGGCAATACTGTGCATACAAGTTTGTCTCCATGTTTAACCTCTGTGTACTGGATGTTACCTATCATCTTTGGTTGCACCAAAGCAAGTGTCAGTTGAATGGCTGTCCAGCCATCTCCAAGGAGGATCCTAAACATACATTAGAGGACTGAACATGCTGAGTGTAAAAGTCCTGTTGTGTAACGATAACTTGAATGGAATGAACACTGACTGTTCTGAAGGAGAAAAGGTTAAAAAATAGTTACGACTATATGTTCTGACAAGTTACTGTACGTACTGTACATAAAAAAGAAGCACAGTCTTAAATGTGTATGTTTACAGCTACTATCTTACAATTTAATGTATTTTTATTAAAACCAACATAAATTAGAGTGCTCTCTGAACCCTCTTTATTGTGTTCTGAGTGTTGGTTGTGTACATAATTGGGTGTGCTCAAGCCTTCGGCGAGAGCACAACCTTTGTTCTCTCACATATATATTATTATTATTATTTTTTTTTCTTTCTTTTTGCCCCCCTAAAACTCAGTCAATATTTGGCCTACATAGACAACGTAGGTGTCAAAAGTTTCGTCTTGGTAGCGATTGAGTTGCTTGTATTGGAATTTACGTTCCGTTGCATGGTTTGGGCTTAAGTTAAGTTTTTGTGGCGAAAAGTGAAGCTAACGGTGGCTAATTTGCTAGCCACAGTCACTGACGTTACTAACGTCACTACGTCACTAACGTCACGAAAACACGCGTGACTACCTTTGGCAGAACATTTGTTTCGCATCTGTTAACTTGGGGGATAGCTAGGCTAACTATAGCTTTACTGCAAGGCAGCTGCAGAAACGCCACAAGCAAAGAGGCCAGGGTGATAACTATTTACTCATTTTACTTTGTGATATGACACACAATTGTGATGTGTAATGTACAGTATAAGCTGATATTATTAAGGAAGTACATCTACTTTCGGAAACAGTAGTCTACTATTTCAGCTGAAGTATTAGCATCATGACATTAGCCTGTGTTGCCCGGGCAACACATACTACAGTGGTCTATGATGTAGTGTTATCGGTTTTCAATCGTTAAAATAAACATTCCTCACATATACATTTTCGTTGTAGGATTTATTATGACATTAGATTACAAGTAAACGATTTGTGAGTGAAATTATCATTACCTGTGGTTTCAATCCAGTGTATCACTGCAACGCTGTAGCCTACGCGAGACACTACAAAAACATCTACACAGCTGTAGGAAGTCAAACGGCGACAGAACATGTTCGGCACTCCCCTTACTTAAATCAAAAGTCTATCCAACTACTAACCTGAACTTCATTGCGACAGCCTAAACTTTGTCAATCTGTTCATGAAAATAATTAATTTCAGCCTAAACCGTACAACGGAACGTTAAATCCAATTCAACCAACGCAATCGCTACCGAGACGAACACAGCAGTAGTCTACTAGTACTGTACCGTAGTAGTACAATTTACCGGGGCAGCTTCTCCACACAGGGCTATATCGCATTTTGCGTTGTTACTGACAATGATCGCTACCAGTGAGCTTTTTATGAATGAGCGATTTTCCACTAAATAAATGTCAAGCTTATTTACGTTTTTGGGGGCATATTTTCAGTTAGCAGATGGTACTGTTTGAATCGCGATTCCATCTTCTACTGCCGGTAACGTCGTAGAATAATCTTCAAAGGGGGTTCTTTATTAATGAATGAATGCAATATGAGTAGGCTAAATGCCTGAAAATATCACGAGAAGGGAAAACTTAAAAGGACGTTTAAGTCATAGAGATTAGGTCAATTTTTACACCGGTCTGCCAAATTTATTCGTTTTGATTCAGCTATGAGGCTGCCTCTTGCAGGGGAAATGAGAAGACATCATATTTAATTCTACACTTCACTCGTATTTTCAGTTGTAAATAAGCAGCACAAAAAAAATGCTTTTAAATCTATGTAATCTTTATAAATAATAAGTATGCATTTTAATATAAAATATACAGATATATCAGTTGTAAAAATGTCATTCAAAAACGGACCCCTGTGCAACCGAAGCAAGCAAGCACACCCTACAATTTCCCCAGAAATTGTACCCTCTCTAGTTTCTGTATGTTTTCTTGTCATTTCTCAGAAACTGTATTATTAAAGTGAAATTGAAAGAATGCATTATCAACTAACATCTTCTGACTGCCTCTTTAAGTTGTAACTGGTGCTGCTACTTTTGGCATCTTGATCCATCCTTATGTATATTTCACATGCACCATTGGTTTTGTCAGTTGATTGAAAGTAGTCAAATTGTTTGGGAGATTTATCTACATGAAGGCCGTCAAATTGAATTAGTGTCATTGATTGCATTTTTATCAGGTGAACTGAAAATTGGGAGCATGTAAATGGCGTACTGTCTTGCTGTAACTTTATCAATCGTGAAATAAACAGAGGACTACAAACATTTTCATTGGGTAGTTACTGTCAGTAATTACTGTGAATGGCAGAGAGAAGAGCAAATATTAATGGACAACAAGGCAAGTGTTACAAAATCACTAATTGTCAAATAATAATAATAATTTTATTTGGGGGATGCCTTTCAAAACACTCAAGTTAAATACCAAGATCAACTGTATACTTCTAAAGACAATTTGATTATCTATTTAACTATCTGATTATCTGGTCATTGAAGAACAATGGAAAAAATAGATGAATCTCTGACTTTTATATCAGATCTTAACAGTGTCAACACTTTGTGCGTTTCTGTGTTCATTCTGAAGGTGGACGCACATATGCGTTTTTGTGTGCGCATGCTCTGCTTATTCATACACCTCTCTGGTTGAATACATCTTCACCCATGTTCAGACTCGCTCATCTGTACCAAGGGAGGGCACACAGGGCTCAGCAGAAAGCAGACAGTGCACACTTCTCAGTGTTCACTATGTTCTGAGTGTACACGCACCAAAGGACGAGCTGCATCCTCACCAGAGGAATCTTGAAGACGCACTTAGAGGAGCATCTGGTCAATCTTATCACAAAATATCCCTCACCTGCTCTCTGTGGAGTCCCAGGGACATTCTCACCTGATGAACAACACTATTGGACAGCTGCTGCCGGGGGACAATCGCCTCAATGCCACCCGGGAGGCAACCGAGGGCGAGGTGTCGAACCGCTCTGTGCCAGTCTTGTGTGAACAGGTCCAGATCCAAGCAGAGGTGTTCCTGACACTGGGCATCATCAGCCTCCTGGAAAACATCTTAGTCATCTCAGCGGTGGTGAAGAACAAGAACCTTCACTCTCCCATGTATTTCTTCCTGTGCAGCCTGGCCGCTGCTGACATGCTGGTGAGTGTGTCCAACTCCTTAGAGACTATCGTGATTGCTGCCCTGAATAGTCGTCTGATAGTAGCGGGTGACAGCTTCATCGAGCTCATGGACAACTTTTTTGATTCCATGATCTGCATCTCCTTGGTCGCCTCTATCTGCAATCTGTTGGCCATAGCCATTGACCGCTATGTGACCATCTTCTACGCCCTGCGCTACCACAGCATTGTAACAGTGAGACGAGCTCTGCTGGCCATACTGGGTATCTGGCTGGCCTGTGTGGTGTGTGGTATCGTCTTCATCCTGTACTCAGAAAGCAAGACGGTCATTGTGTGCCTGATCACCATGTTCTTCACCATGCTGGTTCTCATGGCCACGCTGTACGTGCACATGTTCCTACTGGCAAGGCTGCACATCAAGCGGATTGCTGCGCTGCCCGCCCATGGAGTGGTGCGCCAGCGCACCTGCATGAAGGGCGCGGTCACCATCACCATCCTCCTTGGGGTGTTTGTCTGCTGCTGGGCCCCCTTCTTCCTCCACCTCATCCTCATCATCACCTGCCCTAAGAACCCCCTCTGCGTCTGTTACATGTCCCACTTCACCACCTACCTGGTCCTAATCATGTGCAACTCAGTCATTGATCCCATCATCTATGCTTTTAGGAGCCTAGAGATGCGAAAGACATTTAAAGAAATCCTGTGTTGCTTCAGTGCCAGTTGCAGTCTCCAATGTAAATATTGAATTATGTTTTGAATGTGTCTTTGAATGTTTCAAAGAGCCAGAAAAGTTATAAAAATATGTGTTAAGTGGAGATCCATATTTTGTTGGTGTATGGAATTCCTTGTTTATCTTATGCATGCTGATGTCAAGTTTGTGCATTTAAATGTGAATATAGTATAAATGTGACAAGACAAATTAACTTTCAGTTATTAAATATTTTGTAAAATATGTTGCTTGACAGCTAAATAAAAGTAATTTAGAAGATAAGGCATTTCCGATGAAACAGAAACATTAACAGTGTATGAGAGCAACTAAAAGTCAATGAAAGAACAAACAAAAAAGGGTGATGACTCATAGTCTCTGACCTGCTGTCAGGCCACGTTACAATCAGGAACAAATTAATGAAAGAATGAATGAATGCAGCGCTCTAGAATACAGTGACCTTAAAGACAAACACCTGTGCAGAATATCCAGGAAAAATCGAAGTCCTTGTTTCCCTGTAGTCCTGGTATCTTTGTATATATATGTGTTAGGTATTGAGCATCCAATGCTTTGAAATTGTTAGATGGCCATTCGTTTTTCACAAAATCAAAACAAATAATGACACAAATAAAAGTGAAAACAAGTATACACAACTGTTGAAGGCTCATTTTCACAGATGTTGTACATTGATTACTCAGATGTGAACATCAAGAAAAAGACAATGCTGTAATAAGGTTTCAAAGTAATACTTACATGATCCATATCATATTTTTCATATTGTTGTGGAGCTGCGAACCAGAGGTCAAGTCATTGAAGAACCATTATTGATTTTTCTTTGATCCATGGCTGCGGAGAGGCCTGTGCACCCAGCAGGACAGCATCTAACCAGCTGTATTCCCTGACCCCCCCAGCTGAGCTGGGCCAATGCTGGCTGCACTCACAGAGGAACAACTGACTGGTCTTTCACTTTCTCTAGAAACAAAACAAATTAACCTAGTGAAAAAGAGATTGTAGATGAGTTTAGTTTACGTGAATTGCTTGGATCAAGTGAGGGATAATTTAAATGCAAATGTATTTCTTATCTCAAATCTCAAATGCATTACTTTTGTAACATTGGTGTCCTGATAGCAACACTGTGTTTGTATTGTAGACCTTTCTTAGGCTTAAAGAATGTGGTTCATTCCTTTTGCTGTCTTTTAAACAGAACAGTGGTAAGCAAGAACGTGAAACACAGGTGACACTGACAGTCAGCAAAGCCATTTATTATGAATTATTAACACCACATGTTTAATCTCTCAAAACTATGACACCTATAAACTCTATAAATTAGTGCCACCTTAGTACAGCTTTCAAATAAAAAGTCATGTTGATCCCCTGTTGCATTGTACATGGGGGTCAGATTGCTGAGCGGTTAGGGAATCAGGCTATTAATCAGAAGGTTGCCGGTTCGATTCCTGGATTAACTGGTCGCTCTGGATAAGGGCGTCTGCTAAATGACTAAATGACTAAATGTATGTGAAAATGAAATGTATGTTGTACCATATCTTGATTTATGTTCTTGCTTTCATTTCTACTCTTGGAGGAATCAAATGTGAACTTCATACCACCTTGACAAAGTGTTTTTCTTTTTGGTAATTTAGACTGTTTTTGAGACATATGGAATCATGAGAGCCATGAATCACCAAGATTGGTCAACCTTTTTATCAGTTTACCATTTAAATAGCATGTATTCTCATCATCCCAAAACTGCAGTACAATATAGAAAAATACGAGAAATAAGATCAAATACATGGTTAAGTATATATCTTTATCGCAGTGCTTTGGTAGGCAATACTTTTGGCAGAGCAACAAGGCTAACCAACAAAAGTCCATGAGAAGTCATCAGAATTTGAAATTAAAACTCTTTAAACACATACCATTTTATATAACATCTCACACTATCATGCTCACGCACGCACGCACACACACACACACACCACTGTCTGAGCATAAGAAGGTAGAGCAACAGGACATGATCAGCAGGGGCTCCAAGAAACGCAGGTCATTCATACCTCATCAGGATCAAACTGATCATGAATAGGTGGAAAGCAATCACAACAACACACCGGCATCCAGCAAATTATTGGCAGAATGAACGCACTTTTTGGGAAGAAAAAAAAAGAAATACATGTATATATATATACAAATAAAATAATATTGGCCAAAGAGTCAATGACTTTCTCTATTAATGGAAAAATATAGAAAGGAAGAAACAGAGTTTCAATTTGACATTTTTTTTCTGTGTGTGTAAAGGTCACTGTGGCTGACACTGTTAGAGATGAGTCAAGAATGGTATTCACATAGAGTAGCCCAAAATAGATTTGACAGAACATTGTTAAATACAGTCTCATTGTAAAAGCAGTCTTCATATGATCCATTTCATCAACCCACTTTCTTGTATGAATGTTAATAATATACAGTTCAAATCATCTTTGCCATCTCTGCTGTTTTTGTTTGAGTAGCTTTCTCTTGATGGCTTTAGAAACCTAACAGGGAAAATATAAAACCGTTAAATGAGAACATCTTTCAAAAAAGGGGTATGCTCACCACATTACATTGTGTCACAGGATGTGGGGTGGGGTGTGTGTGTGTGTGTGGGGGGGGGGGGGGGTGCAACAACAGTAAATGAAACCTTGCAAAGTGTTTATTCTATATCAATTATTTTTTTCTTTTTACAATGTTTTGGGATAATAATAGTTTTGCAGAAAACATGTTTGCTATGATGCAACATAGGTGAGGAATGTTGATTTACCCAGATGAAGATGAGACAGAGAGAGAGTTTGACCAGGTACACCACTAAGAACCCTGTGACACTCCAGAGGAAGGATACCTCCCCCACATGCGGGGGGGGCCAGTGCGGGCTTGAACTGTTGATGTTGCCTTTGAATGTCACTGTTGTAGTCAAATAAACTGGAGTCACGCAATCTGTGAACAAATCACAAGTTAAGAAAGTTACAGTATGTGTTTGATTCTACACGTATCTAAACGATGATTAATTTGGCTGAATACAAGTTTAACGTCGGTACTAAGACTTACATTTATGTTTTTGTGGACTTTTGTGGATGCTTTTGGAATGCTAATGTATTTTGTGATGAAGTGGATGTACACAAGGACCTCATTCGGGACTTATTTTTTTATGTTGACTAGGCTCATTCAACACTCACATTACCCACTCACTTTCCCAACTTTTAACTTCAACCAAGTTCAAATCAGAATATTTAACAGCAGTGGTACCTGATACAGTCAGTTGGATATCTGACTGTCTGTTTTGATCTCCTATGTTTACCCTGATTAAACACTGGTAGATTCCTCCATCTTCAGGCCTGACTGAGGGAAGGGCCAGACTGTCATTTGCTCCAAAGGTAACAGTGCGGTTGTACTTGAACTTTGTTGTTTTATTATCACTTTTCCGTATTATGCCAGTCCGGTTATTGAGCTGCACAATGAGGAAACAAACACAATAAAGACAAATACTAATCAATAAGTTCATATGGATATGACAGTAATAAACAATCGATATTCAATTCAACATAGCATATCTGATCTGGCTTGTAAAATAGTGTACCTTATACCATGTGACGGAGCGGTAATTCCTATTCCCCTGAACAGCCATGCACTGTAGAGAAACATGGTCATTGCAGTCTGCATGTTTTTTTCTCAGACTCTGGGATAAGGCTACACTGCTCAACAGCACCTGAGACAAACAAGCAAAAGTTAGGCCTACAGTACCTTCCAAGGCAGTTCCTGAATTGTCAACCAGCGACCATTTTTATAGAAAAATGTTTCGGTTTGGTAAAGCTGACACAAGTTAACCATATAAAACCAAATAGTAAATGTTAGTAATGTGAGTATGTCATTCACCAGACATCAAGTCATGCCTCAGATTACATTGTGAAAATTGAATGACAGATACGTTTCAAGAAATCAGGAGTTTCCCACTTACACAGAAAAACAGCATGGTGACATCAAGATGAAATAATGAATGGTTCTGCATTTGAATTAAGTGTAGTGAAGGGTTGTCACCCTGTAAGTTTCAATTCCTGGTGAATGTGTTACCTGCCTTTTCATTTAATACAGTCTGCCATCTTGTGGCTGTTATTGGTACAATACCTGCATGTTATGTAGGCTGCCCAGCATTACATTATATTATTTTTCAAACTGACAGAGCAAAAATATAAAACACTATATACAGCATCCATACAGTATATAAAGTACCCCTCATTCCATCAGTCGTCATGATACAGTCACTTCAAACACACAAGGGTTATGTCTCATCCTGTTGTTTTTCTTACATGAGACCTCCCCATTGTCTTTCTTGAACCATATTATTTGTATGTTTCGCTCCTGTTGACAAAGGAGGTAGATATGTGGTTATTAATAGAAGACTGACTTTATGGAAAAAGGAAGAGATGAGGTCTTCAGATTCCACCATCTGGATTAAACAATGCTTCCTTCAGGAGGTGCTGACACAATGAGCAAAAAGGAGACACAGTTGAGCAAGCTTGCTGTAACATAAATGGTCATTGTACCAATATCTGTCTCTTTCTTTTATAATGTGGGTCTTTACAGCTGTGCATGTTTACACATTTCAAAAGGGGCAATTATCCTGGGTATGAATTAAAGTTGGAAATTTAAGGTACAGTTTTTCCTTTTATTTCCCTGGTGGCAAGAAAAATTGAGCCTTGAAACAAATATGTTCTCAATTATTTTTGTGCTGATTCTGTGAAGAGTTTCAAAATAATCATTCACTAGTTAGGCCACTCTGTTGTCCAGGTGTTGAGATTTCATGGTCAGTAAAGCACATCTTATTCAATATCTATGGAATGTGCAACTGATGCAAAGAGTGTGGCCGATGTAAAGTAAAACATGAAAAATATAAATTATGTTTGAGAAAACATTTCTTGAAAGTGTGAAATCACTATTAGTATTGAAAAATAGTAGCAGAAGTACTGTAAAAAATCTCCAATATCCTTAAAGACTTGGCTGAGTTTGTTGTTTTAAGTGTGTGTGTTGAATTTGATCATCATGTGTGTACTAAAATGCATAGTTGCATATTACATTAGATCCCAGAGGTTATTAGCGTATCCAGCTGCATGTTTCTGTCAACGAGGTTGTTCCTTGCACACTCCATAGCCTCTGATTGAGGATATCCTCTCAGTGTTTGCTCTGGTGCTGAAATGTAATGCCCCAATGGTTCCTGTAGTTCTACCACTGGCCCTGTGCAGCTGGGAGACTTTCCCATGAAGTACACACAGACACATATACATACACGCATGCATGCATATGTGCACATGCACACACACACCCACACAATGTACTTTTATGTGTCATGGTGGAACAGATTTTAGTTAATGATTGAGAACTCTACACACATATACGCTATTACCTATAGGCTCGCTATTTGACAGTCCCCTGCTATTGAGGATGAACACATTTACTAAGTCACTCCTATATTGAGAACGCAAAAGCTTACATTCACAGATCTGTTTTGCATTGTTCAACTGTTTTACAAGGAAGTAAACTCCTTGAGTCACTTTTGCGCCTTTTTCTTACCTCTTCTTCTTACTACGGAGTAGCTACTGAATCCTGAGGGGTGGATCCTCAGTGTACCAGAGTGGATGAAAGGTTGTCTGTATTGTTCTGCAATTACTTCTCTGGGAATTCCTTTACCTCCAGCCCACTAACCCCAACCCCTCTTTGATTCTCTTATAATTCTTCCTCAAGCCCCTGCCAAACTCAGTGGCACATGAAAACAATGGTTCTTGTGTGCATGTGCCTGGGAGGATTCTGTAGACATGACCTAGAGCAGGAGGACCTTCTCCCCTCAGAGCCTCCTCGGCTCCCTCCTCCTTGTCTTCTTCTGGAAAATCAGTCGTAAAAGATCGGAAGTGGGGTATCAACCTTTAAAACATAGGAGCCACAACATATGTCCGACAGCCATTAATATCTCTGACATGCAGGTTAAGCAAGGGGCCATCTCCTCTGTCAATGGGTGTTTGAGTTATGGAGAAATAGTGTTTGTTTGGAGCTGAGGGCCTAGAGAGGATGTTATTAAAATATTACCCTTGCAAACCGCTTTTTCCAAACAGAGCTCTTTATCAAGGCTCTTGGGGCTGCAAATGTCTGGACGTACGGAAAGCACACGCCTGGGAATTAACGTTCTGCTCCCACATGACGCAGAAAAAACATTTCACTTCCTTCCCCTTTCTGGATAAACCACTTTAATGTTTTTCATTTTAAGGGAGGTGGGTCAGGGAAGTAGGAAAATGTTCGGATTATGATTTATTTAACATTCAAGTACTCTGTATCCACCTGTTCTTTCTTGTATTTAGAAAGATAGTGCCTGATTCCATAACATTTCCCTAATAAGATTGCCTTGTGAGCAGTACCAACTTTTTACTGGCGACATGTCAGTAAATTCTCAATTCGCTTTTTATTAATCACATACCACTCTTCGTGACCAAATAAAACATCTTATGGAAACCTTAAGATGTGCAGATTTTTTATTGCTTATAAAGATGCTTATTGACAAACTTTTTAAGGATCTTCCACAGTTTGGTATTTTAAAGAAACTTACTTTAAGTAATGGTGATGAATAAATGACATAAAAAACAAAAATAATTATATATATTTATTTCTCCTCTCACAAAAGTAGAACCCATATGTAGGACATTCATCTCAGGTGTCAGACTGAGAGGGATGGAAGTGCTGTCTAGCTCCATTTCACCCCTGCTGAAAGTCTTCCTGCAGGAGTTCTTTTTGGGCTGTAGGGAGATGCAAGCTTCCGAGAGAGAAAAAATCACAGAAAAACAACGCATAAACCTCTTTAGTGTTGTCTCCAAGGTGGATCCAACGTTGTCTGCCAGACAAATTAAACCAACCCACTGTGGCTTTTCCTACGATCCTCTTACTAGTCATCATCCATTTGTCCCTGTCATTTTTAAATATCATTCTCTATTTGTTGTGTTTAAAGCAGACCTTTTTTCGTTTACTCACCCATTAAGTACCACAGAGAGCTGTACATCTGGGTCCCAGCGCCGGATGATGTCAAGGCAGGTGTTGACCCAGAGCGTGCCGCACAGAGAGTACCTCAGAGAGGTCGACTGTGCATGTTTTTCCTTCCTGTGCCTCTGTGACATCTTCCTGCTTGGGGAGCCTGCAGGGAGCCATTTGACGAGCCCTGGGACTGGAGTATGAGGGTCTGACCAAAGAAAATTGTCAGGCAGAGCCGGACAGGGAAAGTGGGGAGGGATTGGGGCTGTATAGACCCCCAGCATGTACAGTTTACTATCTGGGAAATTATTACCATACAACCTATCATATCACTAGGGAACGTTTGTGTGCCTATTCACAGTTCAGTCTGCATTCTTTTTCCCTGCTCTGTCTGCTAGACCGATCACAAACGTGGTAAGTGGAGACTGAAAGAGGGAGGCCGAAATCCATAAAGATTGATGCGGCCAAGCAGCCAACAGCACTGGAAATCACAGATCTTCAAACTTATTCTGAAAGAATTCCAGTGGACATAAAGTTACTTTGGTTGTAGAGATTACTTAGATAGATAATATTGAAACGCATTTCACATCTGGGAGAGCTAAAACACTAATACTTAAATTATTTAAATACTTTAGTTTAATTTTACCCAAAGACAAAGACACCTGAAACAATTTAATTATGTGATATAACCCTGCATTGATGGCTAACTGTGTAGAGAATCCAGGAAAACTTAACTACTGAACTGTACGTCTCCATTAGAACCTTTATGGTTGTCTATTTCAAATGATCAAATAAAATAATACATGAAAAGAACAACATTACTTTTCATATCCTGATATCAAAAACATACCTCCTCATATATGTTTAAAAACCAGTAATTCAACAGCATGGTGGAGGACTGTGTCAAGATGTCAACCGGATCTTGTTTCATTTCTTTAGCTTTGTTTTTTGTGTTCCACCAAGACCTCCAACCTCTCACCCCACCTCCCTGTCCACTAGGCCCACACCAGTGATTTATACCTTCGACATCCCCACAGCTGTCTGGAAGGCTCTAAGCAGAGAGAGGGCTACTATTTGCCATGACTAATCGATACCAGACTTCAAAAATGGCAACCGTGAGATTTGCAAAAATACACCAGTCAATGACACAAGAAACCCTGACCCTTTGCTATGGCTCTGTAGACTTCATAAACAACTTCTTGGCAAAGCTATTGGAAATAAGAGAGAGAGAGAGAGAGAGAGAGAGAGATAGAGAGAGAGAGAGAGAGAGAGAGAGAGAGACAGAGAGAAAGAGAGAGAGAGACAGAGAGAGAGAGCAACAGAAACAGAGATGTAATTTAAAATGGGCACTTTGTAGAAGTGCAGACCCCTCTCTAATCAAGCATACTCTGTGAAATAAATGCCTTGCCCCCTGCTGATGTCCCACATATCATAGACAATCTATGTTGTTCTTAAAATACGAGCTACAATAAGCATTGCATTGATTTTAAAAACGTTTTCTGTTCTCTCTTGTCTGTGGATTACTTGTAGAAATGTAGACATACACATGTTGTAAATAGTATGATCTTCAAAAATAAAAGGCTGAATAATAACCCTTTTTTACATTAACATTTAAAAACGTTAAACACATTTATTTAACACGTTATCATGCTTTGAAAATATGTTACTTGTTTGTCATTAAAGATCGTCACTAAAACATTTAGTCATTTAAATCCATAACAGGCATTTTGACATTTAAATCAAACATCATGAAATGTTTTATTAGCGAATGTTTATGATGTTTCTAGGTGGAAAAAATAAAAACATTTTCAGGAATTCTACAATAAATATTCAGACAGGCGTTCAAAAGCAGCTTAATTACATTTATGATGAAACTGGACTGAGGAAAAGTCACGTCGTTTCAGGATCAAATAAAATACATAAGTCCCTGTAAATTCATCTAGATAAAAATATACTTTATTTTATGTGGTACACTGTAGTATACAAGTGTTGTTCACAAAATACAAAAAATTACAAATCAATACATTCTGTAAATGCACTGCATTCTTTAAAGGCTTGTGCATCACAGGCCTTGTTTCTCACAGCACATCTTCAGTATTTATCAAGTATAAATAGTCACTGTAGCCTATTTCCATCTTTTTGTCCAGCATATGTATGTGTATCTTTGACCAGCTTTAAATGTTCCCTGAGAATGTGAGGACTTGGGCTTGAGCTGATGACGGTGTTAGCTGTGTTCTGTTTTGCGACTCATTCGCAGTGAACCAACGCTTCTCATTTTTAGACAATCTTTCCCATCTTTTATCTGAAAGGAAAAGGGACAAACTATAAGTGCTAATATAGTTACTATGACATGGTGTCACCACTACTACATGAGGAAAAATTAATTCCAATATTCCAAATCCAATATTGCAATTTCAGTCATTCCAGTTTACGGTTTGGTCCAGTATGCCGTTTATAAACACGTAGGCTTATGACTTATGTTTGTTGTTCTATATAAACATAAAATTCGACAACGTTTCTGGAAAGCATATTATTATCTCTTGAGTTCAGATAGGGCTAAATATTCATACTGTCTCATGTGTAAAACTTTATTTCGTGCACAAGGTGAAGTGCCCAAAGAATTTACATACTGTGTTACCTAGTCCTACCATCTAATAATTAAGTGGTGTTTCGTTTGCATCAATACCTTCCCACTTCTACAGGCTAAATTATATCATGTTAAGTGCTCATCGATGCATCAGTTAAGATACAATCAGGTTATGAGAATATGCACTGAATTACCCCTTTTCTTTGGTTGCTTAAACAGAAGGTGCAGATTGTGCGCGGTTGCTTTCCACCGCTGTCTCCTTGTGCGTAAACTGCGCCAAGACAGGGTTGTCCATCACCGTTGCCATCTCCGACCAGCAGCACGTTGGCTAGATGTGAAATGTAGCTGGATGCCAGGCGAAGTGTCTCTATTTTGGATAACTTTCTATCCACCGGCTCTGTGGGAATCAGAGTCCGAAGCGCAGTAAATGCTGTGTTGACGCTTTGGGTTCGGTCTCGCTCCCGTGCATTGGCTGCGTTCCTCTGCTTTACAATGACAACACTGTTCCCTCCAGATTTTCTTGACATCCTCCGTCTTTTTTCTGTGGTGGCACAACATCCATAGCTCTGATCCGAACTTCCGTCGCTCTCACTTCGGTTCTCTTCATCCTCAGACATCATACTAAGATCTGGGTAGACCAGATGAGTGGCCATGGGCCGCAGCATGGCAAAAGTCATCATCGAAATGTCTTGGTTAGGTATCTTCAGTAGCCTAAAGTCCAGTCAATCTTCAAATTCATTTTGGAGTGGAGGGGCTGAAAAAGCGTATGATGTTTGCAACACGTCCAAATAATTAGGCTTTAAAACAAAAATGTATTGTATTTTAATGTAGTGCCATGGGTTAAGATTGTTGGATCTGTTCCTTGTGCATAGTGAGTGGAAAACATGGCTCTTATAGCTTCATGGGAGGAGTTGTGATGCATGTAATGTCCAGCTGACAATCCCCAGTCTACAGTTTGCATGAGTTACAAAAATAATTCCTACATAAGCACTATTATAGTTTAACGATTGTAAATGTAAATCTGTAATCATGCAAATCTGATTGTTTTGGGGGGTTTTGCCTGTCGGACACAGACGCTGCAAACAATAGGCTATTTCACAAGGGAAGCATGCACATCGCTAGTTACTCTATTATTATTTAACTGGAATTCAATGTTTTCCATAAATAAAATGGCGATGACCAAATAATTAGGCCTACCTTAAAATCATAATTCCCAGACCATGTTTGCTAAACTATAAGGCCTATAGCTCTAATGTGCCCATCGCCTCATTGCCAGCATAAGTCATTAAATGCTTGGGATACTATTTTCACCTCTAACGTTTAGGCCTGTTCACCCTGTGGCATAACCCCATTTTTTCACGAATGCAATTGATGACGCTTTTGACTTTCTGTGTGTAATTTCTGAATGTCATCAAAAACTATGGGATTATCGGTTAGAATCTGATAGGTTCAAACATCAAAATCACGTGTTTGGCATATCATGCAAATGTTACTAGTAAGTATATAGCTCTCAAACTTATTGGTATCTGCTCTATGTCAAATAATTAATCTTGTGGATGTTTCTTTTCTCTGGAGACATTGCATCAACTTCCGAAAACAAACTGACTCTAGGGATTTGACAGTAAAACCTAATAATATCCTTGCACTTTCATTTACATAAACAATTGTAAGATTTTAGGATTCAAATCATTACTAATTAAGGGTTTAAACATTCACCATTTGGAAACTGTATACTGATCGTGTTTCCCAATCTGAAAAGACAACAAATATAACATTCACCTCATGAATTGCTGACATAATGTACACAATGTACTATTAATGGAGTTGGATATTATTGGAATGGTTCTTATTGTATCTTTCTGTAAATTACCCTGGTTAGTGATCAGTTTATTAATAATATATCATAACGCAACACTATCCAACCCCATGTTGAGTGCAGTAAGAGAAAGTTAAGTGTTGAGTAAATAAACATTGAGCAGATGTCCAGGGGTGATCCAGGGATGCAGTCCAGTTCTGAGAAAACAAAGTAAGAGGGGCAAATGGTAGATTTAGAAACCCTGACTTTTAACAGCT
This sequence comes from Osmerus eperlanus, assembly GCF_963692335.1. Lineage (NCBI taxonomy): Eukaryota > Metazoa > Chordata > Actinopteri > Osmeriformes > Osmeridae > Osmerus > Osmerus eperlanus. Next base: position 11,515,030 of record NC_085021.1, read on the forward strand.
ATGTCACCAGAGGGCAGGTCTCACAAACATGTCCCTTACGCCCTCTGCCACCAACACATCAAACTAACTCCATGTTGTTCAGCTACATCAACAATTCCAAACTGCCAGACATCTAAATCTCATTAGGAAACACTGATCCAACAGTGATTTATATGACTAACAGCAGGTCTATAGAGAATAACCCGCAATTCATTCAAATCCAACTAGCATTAAAGTAAGTCGACTAAAGAATTGACTTAACTTAACTTTTCTATTCAGCATACGTCTTTAGTAAGCACTTAATCAATGTGATACTTAATTACACAAGTATTGTAAACACATATACATCAAACACAATAATCATGATGTTATTACACAGATACTGTAGAAGCAAAAACTTTCCATGGAATCCATCAGCCAATCAAGTGTTACTAGTCTTACAGCTTTTCCAAAGTCATATGCTTAAGCAATCATACAATGGCACAAATTTAGTATTTCCACATGTGAGAGAGGTAAAGCGAGAGAGCTTATGTATATAGATGGAAAGAGTAGGTTAAACCATGCATTTGAACGACATTCATGTGATTTTGCAAGGCTTACGTCCAGAGGAAGTGCTGCCATTTATCCATGGTGATGAGGCAACAGCCTATTTGCCTGCATGGCCACATACAGAGATCCATGTTGTTCTTCCATGGAGTTCTGAGAACGGAAGCTTGGTGTCAACGAGGACAAAACAAAGCTGTCGTTCTCATTAATTTCAATGGAGTCAGTTGGCTGAGTGGTTAGGGAATCGGGCTAGTAATCCGAAGGTTGCCAGTTCGATTCCCGGTCATGCCAACTGACCTGACTGTCCTTGGGCAAGGCACTTCACCCTACTTGCCTCGGGGGAATGTCCCTGTACTTACTGTAAGTCGCTCTGGATAAGAGCGTCTACTAAATGTAAATGTAATTTCTTTCAAAATATCTCAAAGGAGGCAAACCTTCAGAAGAGGTCAGGGACAGGTTCCTTACAAAAGTTTCAAAGACAAATGTTTCTAAAGTGCATGTGAAGAAGGCCTATACCCACAGTCTTTCCAACATAAAAAAAAACCCCCATTGTCAGATCATTTTCAAAACGTGTCACCTGAAGGCGACAGTACTGTATAGGTACTTGGAAACAGATCAATAGCAGAGAGCTTAAACGTAAGACATTGGAAGATCAAGGTCTGGCACAAATTACATGTCTTTGATGGCCGGCAGACTCATGGAATTCCGGATGCGGAATTCTGGAGGCATCCTCCCCTCATTCACCTAACAACCCCACCTTCCCTCAAAAGGACTTTGGAGTAACCCCTCCCAAAGTGGAACAAATGGGTGAGCTGACCCCTCGGAGGTCCGTTTGCAGGATTTTTTATTGAGACTGATTTTACCATCCAATAACGATCAAGGGCGATGTTGAAGACTTATGAGAAAAAGAGAGTGTGCCGTTCTTACAGGATGGGTCAGTTTTACTTAGTAACTGGACTGGATCATGTTGGAGACTTAAAAGATAATGAGGAGTAAGACAATTGCATCTTTATTCCAAACAGCTGAAAGCAAGATACAATGTTGTTTTTACTGCACAAACCTGACTTTAGCGCAGAACACTCAAACATTCTCTACACATTTTGCATATAAAATGTTGATAGTGGCAACCTCATAAAATAATTTTTCAGGCACAGATTGTACAGAAACTAACCATTTGTCAACATTACCTGAAACACTTCCTGTACTTACCCCCCTAATCTTTAAAAAAAGATAAAGAACACTGCACAACCATGCAACTAAGTCTCAAAAGTAACAGGTGCCATTTTTTTTCTCTTTGCTTGAACAAGCGTTTTGCGTGTCAAGAACCCTTTGAGGATATGGTAACCTATGGTTACTTCCAGACAGCGAGGGAGCTACAGGAAATGGTCTCACACGCGACGATTCTTTGGATAAATTTACAGTCCTTTAGGGCTACTCGGCGTAAGCTGCTCCTAGTCTCCCTCCACTTCCTCAGAGGGAGGCTAAGAGACATGTCTAAGCCATGCAAAGCTAGGATATTAGTTAAGGAAAGCTCTTATCTCTGTGTAGCAATCTGTAATGTAGCAATCACCCTGTCCAAGATCAAAGGCTTGACTTGTGAACCCGTAGACATGGGGTCGTAAAATCAGATGCCTTTGTCTGTGACCCTGACTGCTCTGACTGTACAACTTATCAAGGAGGCTCAGACTCTTGGTTTTTATAACCCCATGATGCATTCTACTCAGCAAATGTCAGACATGTAGGTTTTACGGTTAATAAAATATAGTATGCTTTGGTAGACATTTTTTAAATGTCATGTTAAATTCAAAGTGAAAAGGGAAATAGGGCTTGTATTCAGGTTGTCTTCCTTACAGTATATATTTACCTCTAGCTCATCCCCAGAGAGAAGATCAGTTCTTTCTATTTTTCTCATGTCTAAAGCTAACACAATCTGGCCAGGGTTAGAAGGTTAACTAGAGGCATCCTTTACAGACTTGGGCTGGGTCAGAGCACTGGTGCACTTGGATGGATGGTGGCATGTCTCACAAGCCATTCTAAAAATAGTGTCCTTTTGTAGTGTATTTTTCCAGCAAGTCTGATTATGACCATGGAGGCAGTCGGATCTCATGCCAGCATATGAGCAGCTTGTGCCATCTTGGTGGGACTTTGACAGAATTCACCTTTCTCCCTGACACGTGCACATCTTCCCTTTTTATGTGATGGGCAGGTTCAAATTATCAAAGGAGAACATCAAATAATGTTATTGTGAACTCAAAAATGAACATTGATCAAAAGGAGCACAAGCCAAATTTCTCAAAAACAATACAGATGAAAACGATAATTTTACACATTTTCTTTAATAATGAATAATAAGTGACATCACTGTTAAATGTAGGGGTATGTAACCAGTAACATTGTCCAGGATTTTTGCTATAAAAGGTGCCTGGTAAAATTAAAGACTTATAGTTCCATCTAGTGGTCAGAGCTCCATCTGCATCAAATACAGCTGACATTATCCATTACTTTTTTAGGTAAATAATGTCTGGATACTAATACTTGTACCCGGTGGGTATAATGTTGGGGTTAACATCTGAGTGTCTACAAAGGGTTTCACAAAAACACTTGTCCATAAGATTGTTCATAATAGCGCTTACCTACCTCAACATTACAAAAGTCTTTTTAACTTCAACTCAGATATTCACCACCACTATACAAGACACCAGAATTTTTTAACCCTCGTGCTGCCTTCGGGTCACATGACCCAAAGGTTCATAACGAACCATCGTTGTGTTTACCCAATTTTACCCAATACAAAAACAAATAAAAATAATTTTCTTTTAACCATTCCAATGTGGGGGGTCTGAGACAGCCCGACAGTTAAAAGAAAATGCTTCACTTTGTTTTTGTATGAGGTAAATTTGTCGCAATACGACGGTGGGTCACAATGACTGATGGGTCAGAATGACCCGAAGATAACACAAGGGTTAAGACCAATCATGACAAAATCTAGTCTAAAACAACATACAATAATGTTTAGAGGCCCCACCATATGGAAAAATCTAACCCAACTGCAACAATCTTGCTTGTCATTCCCCGTTTTCAAAAAACTTCTAAAAAAAGATTTCATAGAACATCCAAGCACTACTTTCACCTGATTTGTTGTTTTCTGGTTTGTTTTCCTTGTTTTGGTTTTCTGTTTTTCTTTTCTTTGATATTTGACAACCTGATATACATGTAAACACTTCTATGCATCATTTCGACTCATTTCTTTTGCAATATGTTAAATATATTTAGTATCGATCACGTATTTATTATGTTCAATGATATAAAATGAGTTTCATTATGTATTTTCTTGTAACATTTCAACGATTCTCTTTGTTTTCACTTTTGTTTCACACGTGAAATTAACTTATAATTCATATAGATAATTTATGGTAAAATTTCGACTTATTTCATTTGTTTATCTTGGAAAATTTTGTTTAGTTTGATTAATGTATAATATTGACTATTAAGTTGTTGGGGTGGGCCCCACGAAAAACCACATAGGTTTCTGGCCCCACCTTCATGTTTTTTTTCTTTTCTCTTCTTTTGTATCTTTATATTGTTTTAATCATTGTATAAATGCGAATAAACAAACAAACAAACAAACAAACTTTGGTTATCCAGCTTCATCGTAAATCAGGAGTTGATGCACCCAAGTATGTCCGTAAATCTGATATGTTTGACTTGACTAGCTTGGCAGGGATTGTACTCATTTTCAGCTGCTGGTATGCTGCAAACCTGTGACAGCCACCAAAAGAATAGTAGTAATTCCCTCCATCTCTGCCTTGGATCCAGAGTATGTCGATGGGAGGCACCTTGTGGATGTCCACTGAATCCTGTAAAGTACATTAAAATGTATTTATTTTGTTTTGTGGTTATAATAATTGAATTATTTTTAAATCACCAAGAAAAACACAACATGTCGTGTTTGGCAATGGAGGAAAGGAACGATAATGGTAAAAATGGTATGGGAATGTGTCAAGATACACTGTCCCCTTCTATTACTTACAAATGGCTTTACTTAAGCGTGATATATCATATAATTAAGCCCTCTCCCAATAACTAACGTTTACCTTTATAGTGTTCATAAGGCTCTGAACCTTCTGCTCGTCGAGTACAGGAGGAATGGGACGTATTATAACATCCATCGGCACATTGTGGACTTCTTCAACGTTGTCCGAGTGTATCGACCTATTCTCAAAGTTTTGGACGTTCATATTTGACTGTGTAGAGATATGCAATTGTCTGACTGGTTGTATACATGAGAATGCCGTTAGTGAATTCTTTAACAATTTAGACATCGTAAAAAATTATTTTGTCATATTGAGCAAACAGACTTTAAAGACGGAAGTCTGGTCTCTGTCTGCGACCCACGTGCTCAACGGTGTAGAGACTCTGATTCGCCTTTTGAACTGTCCGTCAGCCCATTACCCGCCTGCTTTATTTACTTCAAAATAAGTGTGTAATTATCTTCTCAAGGAATAATGCAAGTATTTATTTTCGAACTGTTCACAATTTAAATTAACTTCTTAAGGGTTTGTAAATGATGCAAACCGTACACACATAATCTAAAAATAATAATGTGAGGTTATACAAGTTTAGGCAAAAGCTTTTCTGATGCAAGAATGTGGAAAACCTAGATACAACAAAACCTACCAATAGATCAGCATTTACTTAAAGTGCGTAGAATTGGAAAAATTGAAGAACTTTACGAGCAGTAAATGAAATGAAACTTTTTATAACTGCCATCTATTAATCTACACCTGTTTATCAGAAGATAATCTGTATCCACATTACTGCCAAACTATCCCTCATTAAGAGTCTGCAAGCTAGTTTAGAAAAAATCTATGCAAAATAAATATGGAAACAGACTTTTTAGTGACAATGGGTTTTTAATGAGGACTATGTTTTGCCTTGTTGAGTTTTAGAACGTGATGCTTCCTCCTTCAAAGAACTATTGGATGAGTGAATAAATGCTCTATTTCTGTAAGGATTTCAAAGAGCCAGCCAGGTTGCTGTGGCAACTAAAAGGAAGTCTTGGCTCTGTGCTTTGCCCAGGTAGCCTAAGTGGGGGGGAGCTTCAAAGATCTGTACCTAGTGGTGACAGAATTATTGTTGTTTTCTACAGTCCACAGTCATAACAAGACAATTAAAATGATTCCTTGGACAGGGAAGGCAGGGCATTACATTGAAATACTTTGAACCACAATGGCCGTGCATAGAGAATGTTGTGGATTAATTGGTCACAAGGGGAATTAGATGCAGTATTTGTTCTGTGTATGTTAAAAAAATAAAAAACATATTTCAGAAGCTCAAGCACATATATCAGTATTGGAAACAAGGGATTGTATAACACAGTTTTGCCGGGTTACAGTTTTAGCAAAGCTAATTTACTAGTTTCAGGAATCTAATGGATAATAACCTATTAGTTTTATCATAATTTCATCATTGTTGTGTAGATGCAGTCACTCAATGCAAGTTAGCCCTTAGTATTTGCTGGACTACGTACCTTTAGTATAGTTAGAACACATATTTAAGTTTTTAAGATTCCTATATGTTTAATGTATGCACCTTCCTGCCAAAGTAAATTCCTTGTCTGTGCAAACTTTCATGGCGATTAAAACCCTTTCTGATTCTGAACAATAACAACATGAAACAATTAATGATTGAAAAACTGAGTATCGGTTCCAATTCCAACACACATTGTTTGCATACAATTGATCAACTTCTGTGCAATGCAAGTTACAAACATTCTCAAAGGTTGATTTTGCCATTCACATACACAACTTGCAGTGCACACAGTGTGTTAGTATGCTGTATAAATATTTGCATGCCCAGGTCAGTGCTGTTGAATGCTTGCAGATGATGATCAAATGCAAACGCATTCCTCAACTGTGTGTGCTGCCTTCCCTTTCTTTACATGCAATATCCCTTTTAAGTCTGTGCTTTTCTGTCAATCACACATAAACCCCCACTTCACCATGATACACATCACAGCCTCACAGGAGCAAAACAGGCCTTGTCACTCAAACCTTATAGACATGTAAATCATGTGCAATGCCTATGTATGCAGTCCCACTGCACTCTGTGTGACCCGAACTGTCTCTACAGTACAACATTCCTGTTGCTAGCACATCTCAATTACTCAGATTGAGTTAGTCACACATGTACAGCGGCAGGTCATGGAAGAATAGTTCCCATATAATGATTTGCTGTTAATATTAGATTTCAGCCCCCATGGGATTGTCACTCTGGAGCAGCTTGAGAAAATTACCTGCCAACTCTCCAACAGGGATATGAGCTATATTTATTTATACCTGAGGTTTTTTTTTTTTACATTGACATGCTTTTAATGTGATAATTATTCTGACAGTGATTTTCAGTCTTTAAACTAACTTAGTGATAGATGAAGGTGTCTGTAATTGTGACAGTGTTTATTGATGTTGGTGGGTATGTGTATTCTACTTGGCTCTTTGCTGCTCTTAGCAATTATTTTAAAAACAGTATTTTTCCAACACTGATTAGTTCTGGCTGGGCTGTTCACACCCTAGCAGCTCTTGTCTTAGCTTGTGGAAAGGACATGTATTTGGTAAACCAACCATTATCTGAAGTGTACAGCTTTTGAAATGATCTACGTTCATCTATTTACTATATATACATCCCAATTCCTGTGGTTTATATTGACAACAACCAACGTGTCAAGGAAAATATCACAGAAGATTGTTTTGTAGAGTGCTCAGGCATAATTACAGTAGCTCTGTAACAAGCCTTTTTGTGCAGATCAAACAATTCTACTGTTCACTTACACCACTAAAAACTATACCTTTAAACACTATTGTAAAACAAAGCTCCTTTGCTTCAGAATTCATGGAAAGTAAAGCTTGAATATTGAAATGCACAAAAATCTGATTTTGACATGACTTCAAAAATGGAAGCATAAGGATGAGGTGGAGCTCGTGCCAGCAGAGAGAAGAGGAAGCAGATGGGTTTTACACAAATAGAAACAAACATCAAGAACAGCGAGTTAAAGCGCTTGGCAGTCTCACTTGATGAAGCAGTGAGAAATGGAGATGCTGTAATGAGCTTTTCTCTACTCTGATACAGTGTAAACTCATACTATATGTGAGAAGACAAACTGTTAGCTCTTAAAGGGCCAGTTACTGTTAGTTGGCCTGAACCCTGTTTATGAACCAACTGGTGTTTCCAACATCTCCTTAAGAATTTGGCAAACTAGTGTCATGTAGTTAGAAGAATTAGTATGAACATAGTAGTGTTAAGATTTACATTACAAAGTACCATCATCTTGTGGATTGCACAGTTTTGTAGTCCCTGCATGGGTGTTATCCTTCTCAGTCAACATTCATGGCTTTTTCACATTGTAATATAAATACAGTTAGTTGCTGTTTTTGTCAAATCTTTCGCCATACCCATATTGCGGTTCCAAAGCTATCATGTTCCGACGTGACGTTGATCCACCATCAGATGGTGCCAGATCGATGCTTTCAACCAAAGTATGGCATGCTCATGTTCAAAGCTTTTGAGGACATATAAATGTCAAATAAATATTAACCAACATTAAGAGATGAAGCTGTACATAATAATAAATAAAATGTAAATAATTCTTGTGTGATTCAACTTACTCGGAGTGCAATAATGACGATAATTGACATGTTGGTCACACTTAAACAGAAACCGAAGGTAACATTTGTCCCTGAAGCTCTACTTTATAAAGGTTCATATTTACAAATGTGACTGTGATGTAGTCACAGCCAATGATTCCCCACTGCTGTTAAACATGTTCAGAACAAAAAAGAGAGTATAAAAACACTAAAAGGTGTTCTGACCTTTTCCACGGAACAAGCGTTAACCAGACGTGGAAAATAACTGACACATTTGTTAAGAAACAATACAACAAGGGTCATTTAAAAACTGATATTAAATAATAACTAGCACACATGATGGAATTGGATCAGTGATGTACTGTAGATGCAAACCAATTTTGTTATTATAACAGAAGACCAATTCATCATGAAATTACTTTTGTTCAACTGTGCAACCACTGGACATGAGATTGCATGGTAATAAATACAAGGGTTTATCTTAGGAGCCAAACTATAACATCCTTTTACACGTTTTGTTTTACAGTTTTTCTCGATTGCTAACACACAAAAATGGTATGTGTAAGCCATCCCCACAAAACCATTTTGCCAAATCCCAGCAGAAAGACCATGTACCCCAGTCTTTAAACACAATTTACCCTTTTGACACATTTCTCAGGTTCATTCATACTTCTTTGCAAAAGTCTAAACACACCTCTTACTTTAAGACACAATTATCACCATTATGTCATTCAGAAAACACTGCCATTTGATAAGTAAACCCAAAACAGTGCAATTCAAACACCCTTAACAATCAATTATCCATGTGTAAGCATTAACAAGCAAATCTACTCAACAAGCAATCAGGGGTTTGGAATGAATACAAAGGTGAGAGAAGAGGCAGAGGAAGAGGAAGAAGAACAACAATCTCAAATGAGATCCATGCCACACTATGACATAAATCCCTATGACAGAACAACCTTCTCCAAGCCATGGAAGAAGTTTGTGGGGACATTGCTCTTGAGTCTTGTCATGGATGGCTCAGGCATTCAGGGGCATTTTCCCTGCTGTTTGGCTAGAGAAAACATTGCCTGTGATGTTGAGGAAAATCTCTGGCCTGACCCTGGTCAGAGATAGGATGCTGACCCACAATGAACAGTACTGTACTCAAGCTCTGTTACCCAGGTAAAAATTATTTGTTTATTTCCTTGTTTTCTTAGCCTTTGTTCCCCAAATTACAATGTACAGCAATACATTTGTGTTGTTGACTAACAGTACTACTATTTGTATACTGTGACCACTACAGTAACAATAGCTCAAAATGCAATTGCTGTATAATGTAAATAGAAAATAAACAGCCTGTAAGAAGGACAATTGCAGTAATTGTGAGTTTTATGACATCATGTCAAACTCATGAGGTGGAACATATCTAAAATTCAGGGACACGTTATAGTCAATGGTTCTTGAAAAGCTTTTTATAATAGTGTTTTCAATTCCTCCCAGCAGTGTCTAAAAGGTATTCAGAAGGTTGAATTTATTTGAGGGTCTTTGTGTGTATTTTGAATGCAAAGTTAGGTTTATACGACAGATAATATGGTTTTGACTACTGTGTTTGATTTTGGGTCAAAAGCCAAGGGTTTGGCCAAAACAGTGTAAATATGAAGATGTGTGTTTAGAGTTTGGAGAAAACACAGTACACATTCAAGAAATGTGTCTTAGCAATTGAGAAAAACTGTAACATGCAAATATTGTCACCTTAAAGGAAAGAGTTATCCAAATATTTAACTTCGCTCTGGATAAGAGTGTCTGGTAAATGTAATGTAACTTACATTTTAAAACTCATGTGCTGTTCATAATTTAACATAGACATAGAGGCTTTTAGCAACAGTTCAGAAGGCTAATTGTGCCTTTATTCTCCATTATATCCCAAATTAAATGTGAATTATTGGCAGTTTAATGTATTCTCTTGTCTGATAGCCCTGTCCATGGTGCTGAATACAGATTTCATGAGAGGTAGTCTTGTTGTGCCTTCAGTATCTCAAAGGAGACAGACTTAGATTTTCTCTTTGACAGTATTCTAAAAGGCAGAGGTGTTCTTGGGTCAATCTCTTTGAAGAAGGGTGTGTTGCATGTTCAGTATTGCCAGTAGTATTTAATAATTAATTTTATATGCTTTTTATGGCTGAGTGGAAGAGGAGAGGGCCGCCAGACTGTCATCCGACAGAAGGATGTGAGGACATCCACAGAGCTGACAGTCCCCCTGCTCCTCAGCCTGATCATTTATAGACCATCTTATTATACACAGACAGTACACCTGGGGGGAGGCAATTGGATGCTGCAGATTTCCACTTCACAGTTTATTACTATGTAATAAAATTACTTGTTTATTTTCATCATAATATCATATAAGGTACACGATCTGCCATGCTAAACCTTTTCCTATCATACACTGTATATTAAGTTTCATATCTGCAGGGTATCTACACACCCTTACATGTGCAACAGTTATAACAGAGTTGCACATGCTGCAGGAAGTTGCACCTGTGGGGTAGTATGCTGGCGATGTATATAACGTCAGCACTGGCTTTTCTAAAATCTTGTAATCTGTATATTTAACGAAATGCTGTTGTAGTACTGTAGATATATAGCATGTTACTGGAAGGCTTCTTCCTGGAGAGGAAAAGGATCCCTATGTGAATGAACATATTGGCTCTGACTCCATACCCAGCTCGCTGTCTCATTATACTGTTTCATTGCTGCTGGAGGACACTGAAGGACACCACTGATTGAATTCAAGTCTTGTATATTCCCTGGGAACCAATCAAGAAAAGCTCCAGAATAATAATCCTTGTCTGCTGCCATGATTCATTTTTATTTTGTTTCACATTTTTCTCTAGTCACTTTGTAAGTGTGGCTTCAGCATAAAATCAATGTTCCATTAAAATTTAATGATCAGCAATGGCTTATTGCGCTGGAACAGATGTCTCTGTTTTTGATATTACTCTACGTTTCAGTAACTCAGACAGAAATCTGGTGTACGTGTGATAGGAACTGTAGATGACAATGATCACGCTAATCCAACATTTTGCTAGAAACTGTTGTCAGATGCCTGAAGTAGAACACAAAGTAAAAATGGACCTGTGGATTCATTGTGCTATTGTTTTTATTAACTTTGTCATCGTTATTGTTACCATCAGTATTTGTAGCAGAACAAGCAAAACCCTCAAAAGACCGCAGCAACTTCATGGCTTAAGTTTCTTCACACTCAGTTGAAACAGAGAGACGGTATGAAATAGGAAGATATAAAGAGCGAAAAAGAGGAGAGAGAGAGAGCGAGCGAGCGAGAGAGAGAGAGAGAGAGAGAGAGAGAGAGAGAGAGAGAGAGAGAGAGAGAGAGAGAGAGAGAGAGAGAGAGAGAGAGAGAGAGAGAGAGAGAGAGAGAGAGAGAGAGAAGTGTGTAAAATCTAAATGAGTGTTTTGAGACCATATGGAAGGTTTCAAGCGGCCCACCATATGTTGAAGGCTTTTGTCATGGAAATCATACTTTTTTGGCACTTTTCATTACTGCGCAGCCAAACACATACGTAAAAAGAACAACAAAAAAAAACATGAAAATATAATTCAAAAGAACAAGGTCAAATCTTTCAGAATACACTGAGTTTTGGAGTTTTTGTTGGTAACCTACATCAAATAACTTTTATTCCATATCCTCCCTGATTCTCATTGCCACCTAGAATGCAATTGGTACCAGTATGTGTCTTCTTTACAAAAGACAATAGAAATTAACAAAGATCATTTAAATGTCCACATGCATTGCCATATTATTGCTGTGATATATTTACAAATATATATACAAAATCATCAAAGAGGAACAATGTTATCATTCAAATGTTCCACCAAGTTTCAGTCAAATCTCTTTTCATCACCTGCGTTTCAATGATTAAAGTTTGATTTTATTAATCAGTCGCAGTTACGGATGCAACTTGATTAGGATATTTCTCTGAGCAGACACAGAACCCTGCATCAAGAGGGAAGAATAATCTCTCAGTGTGAATATTGGGAGGCAAGCTTCCTGAACAGTGTTCATTGTTAGGCTACAAAATTAGAAATCAATGACCTTGATGGTGTACATGGCTGTGCTATGATATTCTGAGGAGACTCTGAACAACTCATACAGGACAACCATGATCACATGATGCGCAGAGATTGACAGGTGGAACGGTAGTAAAACTGAGTGGAATAATGAAATATAGATTCATACAGTAGTTTATTTTTCACAGGTTTTAAAGTGAGCTCACCATTACTGTTATTGTGTCATCCATTTAGAATATGCAAATAGCTGACAGTGCATTTGCCTGCTGGTGCTTGACCTTCCCCTCGGAGGTCACTCACCAACTCAATTACTCTCCCTATCTGCAGTCTGTCTAAAAACACCTGTTATCCTCCCACATGCTATAACCCTCCACCAATCCCACTTGAGTGCTTCGAATATGCCACACGTCTGATCACAAACTGTTGGGCCAAGGTGGGATGTGCTGAGAGAAGGAGGGGCATAATTGGAGAGGGGGAAATGTAGTGTATTGCTGTATGAAACAAAGGCCTTCTTTGAAAAATATTATTTTTTCTCAGAACATTTTACATGTAATACCATCCATGCACAATAATACTTTCCATTGACTTTCTTTTTCTGTCTTCATCTACTCCATAATTTCAAACCCACACAGCATTCATTTGGAAATAGTGGTGGCTTGAGAGCATTTTCTCAATGGTGAATGCTACACTCTATCTTGACCACAGCACCACCAAGCAAGCAAGTATCACCCTTCTGTTAACCATGCCTTGTTGATAGTGCTATTCATAATGACGAGTATATCCGAATCCCCTGTACTTTAGTAAACCATCTCTTATTGACCTAACTTTGTATGTATATTTGCCAGATGTGGTCAAACCAGTGTACTGACTTTGTCAGTGGTGACATTGAGCAAGTAACAATGAGCAGAAACACCACTCCTTTACCAATCATTTGTCAGATCCATTATTTTAAGACCTGGAAAATCAGAAAGGCAATCTGGGTCTCAGGAAAAAAAGAAAAAAAGTCATAATTCCTTTTCAATTATTATTATTGCCTGTCCACCTAGGGAAAATAATGGACCAATTTACATGGGACACTTACAATACTTTTCAGTAAGGTGTAACATCTCTTGACATTATTGCATGGTATTCGCAGTCAGCAGTCATGTGCTCTGTGGCATTGGACTTTTACATTTGGAAACAGCAACTTGAAGGATTAGCATTTCTTGTTCATTTGTTTCATTTTATTGCCCTAAATTGACTGCAAACAGGACAGCTATGATTATTATACATGTCAATTGCCGTACCAGTGAAGTTATTGCCGTGAAACAAATATAGTCTGCATTCATTTGTTTGAAGTACCGCTGATATTATACATTGTTCCTCTTTAAAAAACTACGTCCCTTGGACTCTCTACAGTTTCATGCATATAAACATTTTCTTTGAAGATCAGCAGCATCTTACAAGGTCAATGGATGGTTATATTCCAACTTAAGAATAGACAAATAATGACTGAATGAATAAATTAAGAGAGGTCAATAAATAATCAAATAAATAAGTAAATACAGAAAAATATAAATAATTGAACAAACAAATAAATAGATTAATAAATAAATGAATAATTAAATTCAGAAGATTATTTACAAGATAGTTGGATGCCATACACCAAAATGGTGGAGAGAGCTTTCAGCAACACACAAACAGGGTGACTGGACAGTTACTTTGTAACTGAGGGTGCATGAGTTCATACCTTCTTTTACGTGAGGTAATTGTGGAGGAGTGTGGAGCACCTCAAGGAGTGATGAACATTGCTTATTGAGTCTGAGGGAAGCACCATACAGGTGGCAGGTGAGTTCATGCAAGCCACCAGGGTGGAGGAAGAACAGAGGGGGTTTTCATTGCTATAGACAGGTCACTGCACATGGCACTTATATTAACAGATCATTTGGTTTGGCTCCCCGTGATAGTTATCAGTGTGGTGAAGAATGGTACTTTGATCATGTCTTGTAATACCGCAACAGATCTCTTTAACATCAAACATCTGCTCCGATAAAACTGAACATGACCCTTGGTCAAGCTTCTTTAATTGCCTGAATATTGGTTTGTCCACAAAGCTATCCACTGAATACCCACAGTTACAAAGATACTTTTGAATTTGATCATCAATAGATAATTGGCACAAAAAATAAGAAATTTTAACTGACATTAGAAAAATAGCATCCATTGAATTAAAACATATATAGGTGACAAAAGGGTATGTTTTTTACTTTCAAATTATCTCCCTTTTTTTGCAAATACTGTCATAGTTCACATTTTCATAAAAAGTTCATGTTGGCAGTTGCAAAAGAATTCAATTCTTAGCAAATAAAAAGCAGCATAAAAATACAAGAGGTCATTTTTGTCTAGAAAACAAAAGAACACTGTTACAGTCCTTTTTATGTAGTTTTTTTTTTCATTTTCCCAATCTATTTGCTATAAAATATCAGGAATCTAAATATTATTACTATTGATATCAATATCATTATAGTCATTGATAAAAATTCACATGCCAGGCCTCATATATAATTGTGAGAGTGTGTGTGTGCATATGTGTGTTGTGTATGTGTGTGTGTATGTGGTCACATGAGTTGGTGTGTACATGTTAGTTATTTGTGAACTAACAACTACAGTTTCTATTCAGGGAATGGGGGTTCGATTGTATGTTTCTGTGGACGATTAGCTACTGTGCAGGGAAAAAAATCCAGCATCTTTTGAAAATGTCTTTGCCATAATTATAGTTTCTTCACGTAATCTCAGTGAAAATATTGCTTTCTAAAAAAGGGAAGAAAAAAGGCATGGAGGGCAGAGTGAAGGGGGTTATTGGTTAAGAACCTACAGTGGGGGTTCAAATTCTGCTTCCTTCCTGGGGTTAGTCAGTTAGTTCTCAGAGCCAGAGTCATCTTCGTCTGCGGAGCCCTTGAAACAGGCTGACTCATAGTGCTTGTTCAGGTAGGACTTGAGAGCGAAGGTCTTATTGCAGCGCTTGCATCGGTAGTGCTTGAAGGCAGAGTGTGTTTGCATGTGGGCGCGGAGGTTTGAGCGGTCAGCAAAGGCTTTGCCACAGTGGGCGCAGGCGAAGGGCTTCTCCCCAGTGTGCGAGCGCATGTGGCCCTGCAGAAGCCAGGGCCGGCTGAAGGCCTTGCTGCACACATCACACTTGTGCTTGAGATCGTGGGTAAGGATATGCATCGCCAGCGCAGGCATGGACACATACACCTTATCACAGGTGGGACACTTGCGCGCCATCTTGCTATCCAGGCTGCGGTGTGTCTGCTTGTGCCTGCTGAGATTGGAGGAGGTCGCGTACGTCTTGCCGCACTCATTGCAGGTGTGACGGGCCGTCCCAGTGCCGGCCTCCCGCTCTTGATCCTCTGCGCTGGACGCCGTGCTGCCTTTCGCTCCTGCCCCACGGCTCTCACCGTCTCCCTTCCGCCTGGAGCGCCCGTCGGAGATGAAGAAGGCATCCATGGTGTAGCCCTCAGTCAGGGCCTCCGACTCACCGCTGTAAAAGCCGCTGGCCGTCATGCCAGATTGGGGGCTGTCAGGGTGCTCCAGGTCAGGGTCGCAATACTCCTCACCCCCGCTGCTCACCTGGGTGTAAAGGGGATCAGAGACTGGAGATGCCAGCTTGAGCTCCACCTTCTTCTCCCCCTGGTATACAGATGGCGTGATGTAATCCTGGATGTATCCTGGAAGAGACACACGTACAATTACAGATGGGCAGGACTTGTGGTGGGGAAACGCAATGTGACATGACTAGCAAGTTTGAATTTTTGCTTCTTGTATGATCTTTTAATTAAAGACAATACTGAACAAATTGACATTTTTGTAATAACTCAGGTTTCGAAATACTAGTATCTACAGAAAGAAGAAGAAAACATTGTGTCCTCTGCTATGTTTATGAACACCCAAACACTATTATCGTGCAGATGAGCACTGGCTGTGAGATGGAGATAATAGCTCATTAAAGGAACCTCCGGTGAAGGACTCACAATAAAGCCTCTCTGACATGAAGTGGTCTCATTGATTAGGCCCCCTTTTCATGATAAGATTTTCTCCGCACAAGGTATGTCAATCCTCTGTGACTATGGCCTATCTGTCTGTTTGCTCAATTAAGATGCAATGAGTGGAGTCTTGACCATTATGGGCCTGAGAAAAAAAAAATGTCTGAGGGGACAATGTAGTATAAATTCTATTGTAGAGGAACAGTGTTTTCACACGGTGACCTTCAACGGCACAACCATAATTACATGAGGCACTCAAATGTATTTTTGTCTTGAGTGTGAATTAATCTTTTTCTACATTACCTAACATCCACATTCTCTTCGTAATATCTAACCTTTGCTATGGCACAACATGCTCTTACTAGACGATCCACTGAACATAAATACACTGTCAGTTTAGGTTTGATATTCCTCAACAGATTATTGACTGCTTTTACATGATGAGGTGTACTCTTTGTCTAGACTCCAAACGTCCATCCTTTTCTTGTGAGGCAGCCAAGTGGAGCTAAAAGGCTTCCTGGCAGGGTGAAAGAGCGAAACAACTCTGAATATCCACTAGCCTGAGTACTATCATCTGAGCAGCTTCATGCATGCAATCACTGCATGTGTACACAAGACAAGGATACAGGGCAGAAAATATGATTACTACTCATAATAAGACTTATGTGTGGTCCCAATATTGCACCGAGAGAAATAGTGCATAACTGCAGAAAAACCCATTCGAAGTGCTGTGTGCAGCAAGCGGTGGAAATTAAGTATTGACTGATTTTTAATGAAATTCAAAGTTTTGCACTGATCAATAGGCCATCGTCTGTAAAATAGTACAGCTGTTAGAACAGCCATGTGTTGGAAGAGAAGATAGAAATAATGTGAGGAACAGATTAAGTGCCTGGACCACACAAGGATAGCCTATTCAGCATGGTTTAGTGGTTGGGAGGGTTAAGCTGAAACCTGATACATGGATTACAGCTGCGCAAAATCGCTATATTGTTTGTGAAGAGGGTCACCTGCATGCAACAGTGAGTGTGGTGAAGTTCCTTTAAGAATCAGGTCATTAGAAAATCAATTGAAGTGCTCTCTAAGCACACCAGTCTCCATTCCTGAGGGGCTGTAGTCCAAGCCCACCATGTCAGAGACATGACCATGATACCAAGAGGCTAAGATGCAAGGCTGGATCTATTTGGTACCAACCAGAGTGTTGAGTATCCAGCAAACAACTTAAATTGAACCAGAATATTTTCTTCTAAATAGTATGTGATCACTTCTATACTAGTATTCATTGCAGCTTAGAAAAGAATGCACTTTAGATGCCGGAATCTTGTAAAAGTATTTTAACGTAATTACTGAAGGTCAGACAAGGAGTTCATCATTTAGGGCTGATGCTGTTTTAACCTGTACAACCCATGGATTCATTCCTCTAATGCAAAGCAAGCATGTAATTAATGGACCCTCTCAGCCACCCTTCTTTGTTGTTCGACAGACACTCAAGTCAGATGTCTCCACAAAGGGGAGAAAAATCTGTTGGCACAGCAAAAGTGCTGACGCGAGGCATTTTGAGAATTCTTTTATTTTGCATTTCACAGTACACAAAGGACAGGTTCCTTTGTGTGCATTAAACAGTCATTGGTCAAATGAATGTAGTAATGTCTTGCTCAGCGCTGGTTTAATATTGTTTATCAAAAGAGAACAAAAGAGGGTAACAATAAACCTCACAAAATGTATGATTGTCCATCTTTACAATTTGTACAAAGGATTTTATTTTCTAAAGGCAGCAACTCTTCAACAGAGCATGAAAGTAGAATGAAGTTTATGCATGCCTTAGATAAAAGCTGATATATGTATGATAATACCCATGCATTACAATTACAGAATTCAGAAAAATCTGCCAAACCACCAACTGAAGGTTTGATTAATCGATAACAACCTCAGACAAAAAAATGTTTTCCATGATTTACTGGATCATGATGAGTACAACAGAATAACAGGTGGCAATTGACATGTTACCCTGCACTACAAGGCAAGATCTGGTCATGGTACCAGGGAAATCATAACAAAGGGAGACAAGACATCTGGCATTTAAAATATGGCAACAAAATGGAAGCAAGCTTAAACCTGTCTCTAAAAGTGAAGGACATCTCTCAGCGCTGACTGGGGCTTAAGCGCTGTGTTGCACAGTCCTTGTGTTGACCACTGTGCTGCTATGTGCCCTTTCTTCATGTTTACTGTACACCCCCTCTCACGTGACTACCGTCAATGCTGCCCCAAGCATTTTTGTCTCCTTTCTCTCCTTCTTCTTCCCTTTCCCCCCATGTCTGAGCTGCCCACCTCCCCCCGGCTGTTTTGTACAGTGCATTGATGTCTCTCGTGGCGGTGATAGGCCTGCACGGCTGAAACTCTACCCCTGCTAGTTTCCAAACGCCCGGAAGGAGGAGAAAGATGTAGCAGAGAGAGATGGGGATGGAGATGGGGGTGGGGAGACTGTAATGCTCTAGTTGGGTGGGAGGCGGGAATCGGGGTGGGGGGGGGGGGGGGTGTTCAGACCGTGATGTGAACTCAAGGACAATAACAGCTAAGGACAAATGTATCATCCGGCACTCATCTCTCAAGTTCATGAATTTTTTAGTTTGTACAAAGACCAAACTGCGTGCGGGTCTGTGTGTTCAGATAACACAGACTACTGTGCATGGTGCAGTAATATACACACACTAGAACGTCTACTAATGAGAGACACGTTTTGTTCCGCATTTCCACAGGCTAATCCATGGCTGTGACCTGAATTGTGTCTGTCCGTCATCAGAGCAAAAAAACAAAAGTCTTTATGGGGGTGGGGTGCTGCTGGAGAGGATTATTATAGATACTGATGCAAAAATCTGCCTGCTTTATGTAACATCTGTTGTTGATTCACAAACAACAGGCAAGTCAAGAAGTGAAGCATCATTTCACTGAACACACACACACAGAAACAAAAGAAAATTCCAACTGTGAAATCACAGATATGATGAAATCAACAAATAAGCAGTCTGAGGCTATGGTGGCAGCACACCCTTGATAACAGCAGGACTATCCGTAGAGGCATGCAAACTCACCATTCTCGCTGAGACGGACTCCCAGGCTGGTCACCGAGTCTGTGATGGAGCGTGCGAAAGTGAACGAGTCGTCCAGGTGATGATGGTGGTTGGAGACATTGGACGAGGAGAAATCATCGAGCTTGATCTTCTTAACCAAAAACGAACGGGGCATGTTTCAAAGAATGGAAACACAGTGCCGAGAAAAACACATGGGAGAACAGAAAAGACCCCCAAAGAAAGCAAACAAGCAGAGATGGCTTGGTGGTAATCCTCGTGTTAAACGTAAAGACAACCTCCAAGAACATAAGAGAAGAAAGAAAATGGAAACCAGAGGAGAACAAGGCTGACGGCGATGCTGTGTGATACTCTATGGCTCCCCCAGCTTTCAAAAAAATAAAAAAAATCCTGTTCAGCACTGGATAGCTCCTGTGATGCAGCAGGCTTAAGGGACCAGAGAGAAAGAGAAGAGCTAGAGACAGAAAGAGAGCAGAGGGAGAGAGAGAGGGAGAGAGAGACTGTCAGACTAGCTGAGATCAGCAATCACGCCAGCCTTTATATGGGGCACAGGCAGTGGAAGATCAGGTGGTGCTGCGAAATGGAGCTGCTTAGCTTTAATCCATCAAATGTCCCCGGGGACACACATCAAATTACTACTGAACCGTCTGTGCATTCGCACACAGACAGAGGAGAAAGAACACAGCCAGACCCGCACTGCCCCCACTTCCCCCCTCCCTCCTTCCCCCTCACTCCTCTCCCTCCCCCTTTCACCCCCGCTTATGCTCCATGCTCGGAGGAGGAGTAAAAGGGGAGGGCAGACAATGGAGACATGTGGATGAGAGCACATTCAGTGTCCTGTCCCCCATTGTTTTCAGATGAAGTGGCACAGTTTATGTTTGTATTGTGCAGGCACTGCCTCCCTCATGTCCTTGCCGTTACCTCAGACACTCTCTCACCCCTCACATCCATCTGAGCTGAGAGGCAGACATACTGTACCATAAAAAAACACACTGCCGAGCATAACGTGCTGCACCTAGGCTCACACACTGGACAGTTTGTTTGTAGTGATTATGTGAACACACGATGGCACGCTATCTTTTTTGACGATGCTATGGCACAGATGTGTGTCCTGCTATGCATGACAAGGAATTATCTGATTAATTAATTACGTCTTTCTAGATTAAAATGGAATGCAGAATTAGACTCACTTTTCCAATTTGGACAGATATTACTCTTTTGGTTAGAGTTGATAACAGTAAAAGGCTGTTGCTTTTTAAATGCTCATGTCATACTGTGCAAATTTAAAAAAAGAGATTGCTTGTTAGGATGGAGTATATAAAATGTATTTACTATCATTATTTTCTATTCCATCTATTCCACAGTATGTTTCCCATAACAGCAGACTTAACCACCTATAATAATATTAACAATGCATAACCACCTATAACGTCAGTAATAATAGCAATGCATAGCAGTAGCAATGCTATACATATGAAAAAACAAACATTTGTTGAGCTGCAAAAATGAGTGGTGACATGAGATAATTTCATGCAGAGCATTCAGAACAATCACAAATTTGAAGTGACAGTTATTACGAGGGTGCTTTGTTCCATCAAAATAGACATACTTCATGAGAGTTATTATGGCAAAGTACAGTGATGTGGCCTGTGCATGGATCATCGTTTGAGGGATAGATGGAGAAAGATGGAGAGGGAGAGGCTGAGCAACATGTTGTCAAGGGTGTTAACTGTTTGTTTAAAAAAATAAATCATAGAAGTGGAACTATGAGGCTAAATGGACTCTGAAACGTATTTGAGTGACATTGATCTTTTCCAACCCTCCTGTTTGACTGTGTTTGAACTGCAGCTCACCTCTGGTTGAAGCAATCCTCATTATTCTGCCTTATGTACGGCGCAGCCGAGCAACCTCCTCTTAGGTACAGACCTCGCACGCAGACATCAATATTTCAAACTTAGAGGGTCTTGTAGGATGAGGGTTTGAGAAACCCCTGGGGCTGAGGTAGCAACTCAACCTATGGATAAAACCCACAGTTAAAATAACCATGCTCAACACCTATGTATCTGTGCATATTATATTTGCTATAATAAAATGCACGTTTAGTTGTGGAAAAACATCAATCTTGTCTGTAAATATTTGTATACAGTTTTTATGTAAATTATTTAACTGAACAATACTATTCAGTCTCTCACTAATTCATTCACTTACACAATACATCTTTGTTAATATGGAGAGCAACAAGTGATCTCTACAGGTTATAAGTTACAGGTTAAGGTTACAGGTTACAAATTGAAGGTTGCAGGTTACAAGTTGCAAGTTGCCTATTGCCCCTGACATCCTCTTTCCCTGCTCTTGCCTTGGGTCCTTGTCCACTTAAAGCCTTCAGACACACTCTGACATCTGGTAACTGCCTCAGGACCTAGGTTTCCATGGTGACTCACCCCCTTGAGCTAAAGGTGTGGTTTCCCCTCCTGTGTTGTAGGGGGCTTGGTTTGTGTCCACAGTCTGGCCAGGCAGGAGAGCCACTGATATAACATATCAGTCTTATTAGCATAATGCATAGCCTTATGAGCTAATAGACAGACTAATGGATTCCATCTACATGTTGTGATCCTTCCCACTTTAAGGCAACAGAATGTCAATGTTATAATGAAACAGTTCATGTTGTAAAGACACATTGTTAATGCATTTAAGCAAATTGATTTATTCAGTAATTCAAATTCAAATCCATAGTTTTGGGTGTTTTTAAAAAGATTTTGTAGTCATAAAACCAAATGACAATCCAGTGTTAGTGTGGGCATTCGAGGTAAGCTGGGGTGGTGCTATAAGGCCATTAGGCATGGCCATCTATAATTCACCTCAATGTTGCTTACTAGGTCACTGCAATGTACTGTCTTCAATGAGGTTTTGCTCGCATAGAAGATCCAAGTGATATTTTCCGATCAGATAGAGCAGGAAGGTTGTACTGGCAATATTTCTCATTTTATTGAAGTCTCCCAGCCCAACATAAGAGTGAATGAACTTTAACTGCTAGTGCTGCCATACTGTATCAAATGCTAGCTGGCGGATAGTTCAGTATATCACTCATGCCCTATTTGGCTTGTGTCTGCCTGCTGTCCTGCATGCATCTCAGAGCGTGTGCGCTTTTGTTGTCCATGAGTAACTGTACAGTAAATGGGTCAATTAAGTGTGAAAGGCAGAAAGAAGCTAACATGTTCCTATCTCTTTAGGGGTGAGATAATTTATGCTAATAACATCTCCAGCGCACAAGCTGCCCAAAAATGATAGCAGACCCCTTTCCTTCCAAAACTCTTTTCATCCTCTTGAAAAAGCTGTTTCTCAACACCTTGCAATGAGGCAGCTGCATGCAATGAATGAACCCCTCTTTCCCTCCCTCTTTCTCTATCTTTCCCTTTCTATCTCTCTTGCTCCCTCTCTATCTTAGTCCTTTTATTTTTTAGGAAGATAATCAATAATCACAATTCAATTTTATGTAGAGAGCATTTGTTCCCCATCAGCCCACTGAATTCATTCAACTACAACACACACACACTCACAAAAAGTCTCTCACTTTCTCACCCCTCTCCCTCCAGACTTTGTAACAGGAAACCATAGAATGTATGTATAAAATAAGATTCTACATGAATGATGCTTCTTAATAATACTTAAGCTGCAGCTCAGGATGCTGTTTTTGTGACATAAATTCCTTCATCATGCTGTGAATGAGGCGGTACTGAATGTCTGTGCCGAGCAGGGCCATCGTGGCAGTTCAATAAATAATACGGGAGAAAGTGGAAGCAATAAACCATATGAAATGTCTGCCATGTGGGAGCTAGCTGCCCAGCATCATGCATGGGATGGAGCTCTGTTGTCACCTTCCCAGACTAATATGTTCACTTACAAGGGTACGGGGATTTCTTTCTCTTAGAGAGCACAATAAAAAAGACTGAATGGAAAGCATCCTGAAACTCTCAACTTGAGATGGGTGTAATATAGAATAAAATCACTATCCAAAGTTCTTCACATCAAAGAAATCTTAATTTGATCTAGTTCCAGCGTTCCAGCCTCTCTTCACAATTTCCTAGTAAGCATATGAAACATTTTCCTTCCTGAAGATAATAAAATATGAATTATATTAGCCATCATCACACCTTTCTCTGGTTTATCTCTAAATTATTGTTCTGGTAATCATATTCTCAATTAATTGGGTTCATTAATCACCAACAGCCCCCCCCCCCCCCCCCCCCACACACACACACACACACACACAGACACGTGGGTCTTTACCTATCATGTACCATGAAGAAGGTCATACCATGAGGTAATAGACTGTCGCTTGCAATTTGCACTCCCATGAAAAAAGCAGCAAATGTATTAGTGTGATGGTATCACTCTGTTTTAAATTAACCAACAAATTAGAGAATGTGCACGCTATTTGCGAGAGGGCTGGCGAGGGCTAACACAACCGCTGCACATAAGACATTTTACCGGTCATTGTGAAGCATCTCGAAAGCATTTTCAATCCAGTAACCAATTTCCTTTGTGAGGATTGTAGGATT
The DNA here is from genome assembly GCF_963692335.1 of Osmerus eperlanus. Lineage (NCBI taxonomy): Eukaryota > Metazoa > Chordata > Actinopteri > Osmeriformes > Osmeridae > Osmerus > Osmerus eperlanus. The sequence goes on from NC_085021.1 coordinate 11,538,930, forward strand.
CTGAACACCTGTTAGCAAACGGAGAAACAAAGAGATGCGGTCTTGTTGCCAAAGAGGGAGCTCTTTTATGAATACAATGAAGGAATCTGCAACCAAATACATTTTCCATCATGCTACACGGACAAGTTCTTTCCTCTTATGTGTTTTTCCTACCAATGCATGTCAGCGAGAGAGGTGAGGATCAATTTCCACAGGATTAGGCTGCCCAAGGAGAATGATTGCTTTTTCTAATACTTAGTAACAATTTTTCAATTTCCTGTGGTCTTTGTTACTCTCAACATTTTCGCAAATGAGCAAAACAGAGGCGAGCGGCATTGCTGCTTTGCGAACTTCACCTTGGGACCTGCCACAATTTGCATATATATTGAGAGCATACGTTTTTGGTTTATAATAGTTGCCTTTCTGGGTTGGGGGCGGGGAACTGGGGGCGGCTGGCAGGCATTCTGTCACCTGTTATGAGGCCCTTGTCCACGAACATCCCTGAGAGACTAAGGCAGGCGATAATTACGGTGTTGAGACTACCACCATCCTACTGCACCAGCATGGTGTTGCTCTTTCCCTGCACACCCTCTTTAATCTCAACAGACCATCATAGGCACAACAAAGACCACTGCCTCACAACTACACAAGGCCCGAGTTCTCCTGCATCTCACAGCTTTATAAGATTTTTTAAGGTGGGAAAACAAAACAAAAGATGGCTTAGATATAGAATCCTTCTGTATATTTATCAAGCAGTACACATTGCACTTACAGAATATTGAGGAGTCTTTACATTTGTGTCCAATTTTAAACCCCCACTTTTCCAGTTAGAGTGAGAAAGGATTACAATGAGACGGAACAAAGAAAGAGGCAGCACGGAGAGTCACATGACAGTGGCTTTATTGCTGTGTTATGGAGATTTGAATGGTAATTGAGTGTCTATGATTAGTATGTGGCTAGTGTGACTCATGCATGGCGTCCGTGCAGAAGGACGAGCCACTGTACTGCCTCTGCTGCTGTCCTTAGAACAGCAAGATATGCTGGTTTGGATTTTCATTTGAACTTAAATCCCTTGTGATTTATCATGGTTTGAGACTTTTTCTTACTCCTTGCAATTCTATTAGGATAGGATGAGGATAGCAAGGCCGGGGACAAAGGCAAATGCTGACCATGAACCTAAACCCCCCAGAGCACCACTACACAGATAAAGAAGTTGCACTATTCATTTCCCTATACATTTGCCTGTGTGGTACAATTTTTTGTACTGGGAATATGCACATCAATGTTTGTGAGTGTATGTGTGCAATTGTTTTTCAGTCTGTGTGTGCATCAGTCTGTGTGTGCATCAGTGCGTCTGTATGTTTTGAGCTGTGAGATGAGCTCTTTTCAAAGGGCACACTTTTGTGCGAGGCACAGACAATGCAGCTGGCATAGGCATGACTGTTGCTGGAAGCGTGTCCAAGTTGGCAGACTTACAGAAAGCCCTGGCTCACTTCATACAGGGGACATAAAAGCTGCCTGTCCGTCTGCTGTCTCTCCTATCCATAACGGCTGGACGGCACCCATTGAAAAGTACAGGAACAATATGAAGTAGTTCTGTCTCTATAACTTAGGTCTGATCATTTTTATCCTATAGCCTTCTGTTGCAGGCCACATTGTACAGTTGTCCGTTAATTCCGTTGAAGACTGGCAATTACAGATAGGGACTGTCAGTTGAAATGTTGTAAATACTTGCTGTGGGCTTAAGTCATTATAAATCAGCAAGTTTTGAATAAAAACATTTTTATTCTGAATTAATCTAACCAGCATGTTTAATGTATGATTCCACACATGACCAATTAAAACCAATAGCTGCCCAAATAAGGATAGAGCTAGTAATTCTGTAATTGCCCAATAAATTAACCAGAAAAGACACCTGTCAAAACAGCAGAAAATCTCTTTGGAGCTCCCTCCTATTGGGTCTGTAGTGATGGACTGAGTTGGTAATGACAACTCCCCAAGTCTGTCCCCTCAGGCACAGGGACGAAAGCACTGTGGAGTTCTCTCTTCCCATCCGTCCCTGTTAAGATAATACATCAAATAGACATTTTAATTTGAAGTTCATTTTCTCCTCAAGGGTCTGTAAATGTCGACTTGCACGCACAGTGAAAAAGCTAACCTTTTATTAATAAACAGAACTGGCTATGTATGATCTTTTTATTTCAGAATTTTAAGATTTGTACTCAAATGCTCAGCTATTGTTTAATCCATTTTTATAAGCATGCCTTAAAACTGCTTTCATCTGAACTGCCTGTTATGACTCATTGTGGAACAAGCACAGCAGATTAGAGCAGAAACAGAGACAGGGCTAGTCCTGTATCCTGGATACCAGTTAGCTGGCTCAGCTTGAGGTATGTGTGGTCTGGATATGAAAGTGAAACAATAGATTTGGTCAAACCAGATATTCTCCAATTTGAAAGTGCACACGCCCCCTTTGGCTTGACTTAAAACAACAATAGTGACTCATTGATTTTCACCAACAAACCAAATTGCCTGCAATGGCTGACACCTCAGTGACTCTGAGGAGACCTCATCACTCAGCAGTTATATTGCTGCTGTGCACCCGGCGACCTCCTTTTCCAACACAGCTTGTATGACGGTAACGTGCGTGAAATGAACGCCAAGCCCTGCCAGCGGTGCCTCAGCGCTTGGCAGGGCTCAACACCTGCCTGCGCTCAGCTGCTCTCGCCACGCTTGACCGTACGTGGCTAATAAACAGACCTGTCCTTATCACTGGAAGACCATTAACGGGGGGCGCAGTCACCTGGATCCCGGGTGTGCTGGGGAGAATTGTAAGGCAAATGTAATTTGTTTCTCTGTATCACTGCTGCACACTGAGATTCTGAATTACACCAAAGGCCTGATGTTATTACTTGTCCCCTGGAGCTTGCCTGTGTGTTTTATGATGACTACAGAGAAAACCAGGTCACTGCTCAAATTGTCATGCTCTTTGCCCCCATTGCTCCAGTTCTATCTATCATTTATCTCCATTCAAACAGGAGACACAGGCCTGTAGCAGTTACTGTATTTCATATCCAAAATATACCATGATAAGCAACCTTTTATCGTCATATGAATATTTTCTTGAGATTATTGGGTGTGCTTTGCCTTCGGCAAGGGCACAACCTTTGTTCTCTCACATATATATTATTATTATTGGGTGTGCTTTGCCTTCGGCAAGGGCACAACCTTTGTTCTCTCACATATATATTATTATTATTATTATTATTCTTTTTGCCCCCCTAAAACTCAGTCAATATTTGGCCTACATAGACAAAGTAGGTGTCAAAAGTTTCGTCTTGGTAGCGATTGAGTTGCTTCTATTGGAATTTACGTTCCGTTGCATGGTTTAGGCTGAAGTTAAGTTTTTGTGGCGAAAAGTGAAGCTAACGGTGGCTAATTTGCTAGCCACAGTCACTGACGTTACTAACGTCACTACGTCACTAACGTCACGAAAACACGCGTGACTACCTTTGGCAGAACATTCGTTTCGCATCTGTTAACTTGGGGGATAGCTAGGCTAACTATAGCTTTACTGCAAGGCAGCTGCAGAAACGCCACAAGCAAAGAGGCCAGGGTGATAACTATTTACTCATTTTACTTTGTGATATGACACACAATTGTCATGTGTAATGTACAGTATAAGCTGATATTATTAAGGAAGTACATCTACTTTCGGAAACAGTAGTCTACTATTTCACTGAAGTATTAGCATCATGACATTAGCCTGTGTTGCCCGGGCAACACATACTACAGTGGTCTATGATGTAGCGTTATCTGTTTTCAATCGTTAAAATAAACATTCCTCACATATACATTTTCGTTGTAGGGTTTATTCTGACATTAGTAAACGATTTGTTGGTGAAATTACCATTACCTGTGTTTTCAAACCAGTGTAGCTCACTGCAACGCTGTAGCTTACGTGAGACACTACAAAAACATCTACACTACACAGCTGTTTAGGAAGTCAAACGGCGACAGAACATGTTCGGCACTCCCCTTACTTAAATCAAAAGTCTATCTAACTACTAACCTGAACTTCATTGCCACAGCCTAAACGTTGTCAATCTGTTCATGAAAATAATTAATTTCAGCTTAAACCGTACAACGGAACGTTAAATCCAATTCAACCAACGCAATCGCTACCAAGACGAACACAGCAGTAGTCTACTAGTACTGTACCGTAGTAGTACAATTTACCGGGGCAGCTTCTCCATAAAGGGCTATGTCGCATTTTGCGTTGTTACTGACAATGATCGCTACCAGTGAGCTTTTTATGAATGAGCGATTTTCCACTAAATAAATGTCAAGCTTATTTACGTTTTGGGGGGCATATTTTCAGTTAGCAGATGGGACTGTCTGAATCGCGATTCCATCTTCTACTGCCGGGTAACGTCGTAGAATAATCTTCAAAGGGGGTTCTTTATTAATGAATGAATGCAATGAGTAGGCTAAATGCCTGAAAATATCACGAGAAGGGAAAAACTTAAAATGACGTTTAAGTCATAGAGATTAGGTCCATTTTTACACCGGTCTGCCAAATTTATTCGTTTTGATTCAACGATGAGGCTGCCTCTTGCAGGGGAAATGAGAAGACATCTATTTCATTCTACACTTCACTCGTATTTTCAGTTGTAAATGAGCAGCAAAAAAAATGCTTTTAAATCTATTTAATCTTTATAAATAATAAGTATGCATTTTCATATCAAATATACAGAAATCAGTTGTAAAAATGTCATTCAAAAACGGACCCCTGTGCAACCGACGCAAGCAAGCACACCCTACAATTTCCCCAGAAATTGTACCCTCTCTAGTTTATATTGCTCTCTGTCCAACTGCACCACTCCCCTGCTGGACTGCATTTAATATCTCCTATCCCCTCCATAGTTCACCGTGTATACAGTTCTTGAAAACAGATGCACTAAAAAGTGAAGGGTTTGCTTTTGAACAGTAAACTCTTCATCATACTGTACATGCTGCCTACCCTGGCCTCTGCTGGGCCAGCAGCACTGGATAGAATGAGAGCCATGTTGGTACCTGCTGCTACCCAGCCAGGGTCAGGAGATACCACTGAGGCCCCACTGACAAATTGTCCTTGTCTGGCCGCCTGAGAGAATGGGGATTGCAGTAATTGCATATTTCCCACTAATTGCATTTGTCACATGTGGGGTCTACTGCAGCACCGGGGCTGGGGCCTTCTCAGTGATGTGTTAAACTAAACAGCTGAACTCTCACCTGCCCCACAAATAGGGGATGTGCAGAGACAGAGAGGGCCCGCAAAGAGGCCAATAAATTATACAGTGGCACAAAACATCAGCAGAGCAGCCGGGCAGTCAGCAACAGCATAGAGGGTGCTCCAGGAGAGACATTCAGACGGCAGCTCCATTAAAGCCTCAGATGTGGTCATGGAGTGCTTCCCTTAATGATATAATTTAAAGACAACCCTGAGCTACAGAACCCCTGCTCTTCTTTTGTTTAAATTGACAGTGCAAATGCATCAAAGTGGTTTAGCTAATGTTCTCTTTTTCCCTTTTTCTGTTGCATTCTAAAACGTTCATTCTCTCGTTTTGATGTAATGTTGTGTGATCTAGTTGTCGTAAACCACTGTTTAGATCAAGATCTAAATAACCGAGCAGAGACCAATTTGTAGTCGCAATTATGATGCACTGAGAAATCAAAAACGTGGATTGTAGTTGTGCTGCAAACATGAGTTTGAGCAGCAACGATTTGCTGTGGGAAACATTGCTTGTATGGAAATAACGGGATCTTATCTTGAGCTATTGGTTGTATTCCTCCCATGTCTCTGAGGTGTCGTCCTGGTTCAGCGGAGTTGAAGGGGGGCAGTAATGAAGGGCGGCTCTCATCTGGCTGTCTGCTGCCCGTTGATACCAGTGCAGGATGCTGCATTATACAGGACTTGTACAACTACATTTTAATCCACTCGTGTTTCTGGCCTGATAAAAGGATTCTCTCCATCTCTTTCTGTTTAATTCACACCATCATCAATCAAACGTGTCTTTCTTCCCCTCCCCCCTTCCCCTCCTCTGTGTTTTGGGGTCTGCTGCGGATGGGTTGGGGGTCCCCCGAGGGGGTTAGGGACGTGATGGACTGGTCACAGATGCTACAAAAATGTAAATGCAAGAGTCTCTGCAAGGTGCTTTATTTCTCAGACAAAATCCTTTGCGACAACACAGAAATATGCTCTGACATGATTTAAAAAACAAGTGGTTTTTCATATTAGCATTATGAATACCTTACCAAGAATTCAAGCAATACTTTTGTTTTCAGCTTGGCTACAAGTGTGTAGGAGTACCAGTGAGACAAATACACTGTTTCTGTTTCTAACCATTGTCTGCAGCTTACAGTGATGGAAGACACAGGCAACTTGGATAATGAATGTATGCCTTTGGCATGACTGTGCTTGTGTGTGTGTGTGTATGTGTTTGCGTACGTGACTATGAATAGAGTAAATATACACATCCCATTATGTCAGCGCAGAGATAATTAGAAATGAAAATTAATAAATAATAAGTTATATATTTTTTTTATCCATGTCGAATTATCGAATATTATCTGTGACTACTCCTCTGGTTCATCACAACATTGAATGAATGTAAGTATTCTATTCTTCACCTACACTTACACTCACCTAAAATATAGACACTCTACCCACATAAAAATATAACACAACTGTATTTTCTCTTCCTTCTCTTCATCGGGAACTTAGTTGCTCTCTGGTCCTCTAGTTTTAGTTAGTAGTTTGTAGGGCAATAGTATAAATAATTGATACAAAGTAAATAATTCATCACCTGTGTATTCCTTTGTGGCTCACAACCCGCTCTGATAGAGTCACTTCAAGGCGTCTTGTGCATGGAGAGCCCTTCAGCCTAAATGACACTTGGCCAAATAGCACTTAAGTACCTGCTCAATATTTTAACAAGGCTGTGAATGAAGGTAGCACAGGTGGATTGAAGTTGGTGTAGCCATAGCATGACAGGAGCCCTTCTATCTCACTGGCTCTTGAATGTCAATCCTGACATGATCTCTCAAAAGATTTGACATTCACTAAGTCACAGCCAGCCAAACAATCCAACACCAACTATGGACTAATGACAACAAAAAAATATTAAGTCCATTTAAGCTAATTACATTGTGTTAATGTTAAGTTGTGTTGTATTATTCTATACAAAATATATAGCATGTATTTTAAGCAACAATAAACATGCAACATTTATTAAAGTTTATAGCAATCAAATGGTCACAAAATGTATATTTTCTAAATACCCTCACTGTGTAAACTGTTATTGTTGGGGATTTCATGTATACACTGTTGATGAGAAAATTAACTTATGTACACTTCATTATAAACCCTGCAAACCTCAAGGACCCAGACCTTTATGAGGCTAGGACCAGATGTCATCCAGCCACAGCCCCAATTAATCTCCAGGCCTTGTAACACGCCCCAAGAAACAAAAAAATCCTGATTGGGTGTGAGGACAGAGACGGTGAGTGGGAAGCGAGGGTGAGAGATGCTATCCAGGGAGCAGCCGGCCCTCGCCAGCCTGCAGAGGGTGAGATAAGAGGGGGCGGCTGTGGAGGAGCCTGGGTCTCAGAGAGGAGGCTGAGGTTATTCATGGCCCTGCCGTGAAAGCTTGAGCAGATTACCCAAGGCCTGGCTGGCAGTGATACTGAGGGGACAGGCAGAGGGGGCCCCCTCTCACCCCTTTGTTCCCCATCCATCTGCTTGGATCTCACAATGGCTCATCGGGATTGAGGGGGGTGGCGGTGTGGAAGGGGTTTGAGGAGGGGGGGGGGGGGTGAGCACAGCCTGCAAGACAGTGGGACCTGATGGAAGGTGGTGTAGGGACAGTGAAACCAAGAGTGAGGAGAAGGGGGAGGAGGAGGAAGAGGGGGAGAGGAGGAGGAGGGGGGGGAGGAAGAGGAGGAGGAAGAGGAAGCGGAGGGGGAGGAGGAGATAGGGACAGAGAATGAGGAGTAGTGGAGCCTGTTGAGATTGAATGAATGGTGCTGCAGCTGACAAGCTCTGACAGACTACATTGGGAGAAGCCTCGGAGGCGGGTGTCCACATTGTTGTTTTCCGGGAGGTAATGGGCTGGCAGCTCCTCTTCACTCGGAATAATCAGTACTTTGGATAGACTCAGACGCCACTTCAAACCATGATAAATAAACCACTCCAGACCCTCGCCGCATGAGGACAACATTGTTCTCTAACTGCCGTGACCACAGTATCTGTCTTGTTGAGGAATGATAAGATGATAGCATATGTTTTCTCTGATCATTTGGAACTACCGGCATGTGTAAATGGAAAATATTGGGGTCAATCTGTTTTTACCATTATTTCACATTATGCAACATTCTGCCACCACATAATCAATAAGAACTCACATTCTAATGAATCAAACTGTTTATTAATCACTACAGTTTATTAACAGATCCGATTAATTATTGCAGCAGCCTATGACATGCTATGCCAAACTGTGTGTGTTTCCTTTTCCCACAACCTCTGTCAAAGTTAAATGTTTTATTTTAAGGCGATAGTAGCTGACCAGAAGTAGCCACAGTAATTGATGAGTCACTGCATTCCACGAAGTAAAGATGTCACTTTTCCTTGTAATGGGGACATTTCTTATTCAAAGAGCAAACAGGTTCTATTAATGGCTCTTCATCGTAATGCATGATTCAGAGGAATGTTATTCAACACCTCTTTCTCCTATTGTATAATGTGCCATAGCACATAATGTGTATAGCATTTGAGTAAAACAACTACATTTCTGATGCAGCACAATTTCATGCTTACAAAACATCTGACTAATTGCTGAGTGTGTTACTTTCAAGGACGTGAAATATTTGGTGTAAATTAGCACTAGCATTAGTTATTATTGTCCTCACTTAGAAATGAAATAACCTTGGTTGTTAGATTAAATATCCCGCGCAACTCTTCCCGATTTTTTTTTGGACATTAAGGTCAACCCATCTTTTGATTGTCCTCCGTGTAACTAGTTCATGTGTGACTGTATGAATAGCCCAAGGATATTACATTGGTGAAATATGAATAGCAGACCAATTACTTTGGCCCAGATGGAGTTGTGTGCTCCTTGGAGAGTGGCCTACCCTTGTACAGCACGCAGACGCATGCGTGCACACACACACACACACACATGCGCACACACATACCCTATTCCTCTCATAGCATATTCTCTTAGTGGTCATTAGGTACAGTAGGGGAATATGGAAGGCTAATTAGGTACAGTAGCGTAAAAGTCGAGGTGTACGTGATTAAATAATGACAGAAAGGAAGATTATCAATCTGTTTTTCTCTTGTTTTAACTTTTGTTTGACAACAAATGCACTAATGTCTGTAATAGGGAGCTGTTCCTCCCCCAGGACCCCTCGCTGGGATGTTCCCTGAAGAATCCCATCCTGTCACTAAAGCATCCTGGTGAAGCTGGCACTCAGATATACAGAGGACATATGGCCAATCTCCCATCATCTGCTCAGCTATTTACAGCCCAATAGTCTGTCATTTATGCTGCTTCTCAGTAGCCAGGATGACACCTGTTTGCATTCTCAATCAAAGGCTTTATCAACTGTTACACAGTCTTGAGATTGTGGAGTGTTGAAGGGGTTTTATCGAGAATTATTTGATCATTTCCACATTTCAATTGACAATGGAACATTGTTAAAGGTGTATCCATATGACTGTCCACATTCCTCAAAAAGATAGCTGGATAATTATATCGTCATCCATGAATGTGCGTGTGGTACTCCAACGGGCATCTAACCCACAGTTTTACTTTAATTCAATCTAATTTGTATCTGGACTTACAGACTTGGAGGGTTCTACCTCAATGAAATTGAAAGAGAATCTTCAGTACTTCAAAGGATCTTTCCGGAGCCAAACAGATGTTTGGTTGGAGCTTTGTGGGCCAGAGAAGACCGCAGCAGACAGCCTAGAGGGCCTGGGTGGCCTGGATGCAGATTACTCTTTTGTAAGTGTCCTGAAATGCCTCCCTTCTCTATAGGCTATGTTAGCAGGAAGTACCTAAGGGCAAAATACAAGGCAGAGAGACTCGCTTATATGAAAGAACAAAGATGCGTATAAACACACAAATCGAAAGACTAAGAATAAGAAAAGGAGAACTGGGGTGATAATGGATGAGAGACAGAAGAGTGTGAGTCAGGGATTGGTCTGTGACTGAACACAAGGTCAAAGGGAGAATAGACACATGATGACTACACAAGGTCTACCATGCAGCACTTCATCTGTCAGGACTGTATGACAGCAATATCATTATTATCAGTCCGTTGTAAACAATAACTGACATCAAGTTCATGAATTACCTATCGTGTTACGTTGATACATGCTCAGTTGCTCTGATAACGGGCTATCTTTGCCCGCAGACGACCTGGGGGTGGGGGTGTTGAGAGGGTGGGTGAATGCGTGATGCCAAATAAATCCACACTTCCAAAGATCTCCAGAATATTTCCTGTTCATCACACTGCAATCACTACGCAAGGTCTATGAACCCGAGTGGTAGAACAGAACACCCCCCCCCCCCCCGGCCGCTCTGTGCTGAGTCAGATGCCAGAGACAAGGTCTCCCAGCCCAGCTTTCACCTCACCCTGACAGTTGAATTATTCATACAGGGAGAAAGAAGCACAGGGGCCCTGCTAATTTCTCAATGGGACAGTTGGCTGTCCTCACAGCGGCGTTAACAAAAAAATACAATTTAAAGGCTGAGGTTCAAATGACCTAACTTGCGGTGATTCCTTGATGCTTTTACCACACTGAACAGAACACAACAACAAAAGGAAAACAGAACACAGAGTTTGAGGGACAGAAGTGTTAACTGATTTGATGGAGGCATTGACTGTGACTCACAGTCACTGTGACACTTTCAAGGACAGGGTGGGCTTCCTTCTGGATGCTCTGAAACAGAGCCCTGTAGATTTATTGAGTGCACCCTCCCTATTGCATCCATCCAGCAGCAGCTCAGATCACTTTAAGGGTTGGAGACTGCCAATTGTCGTCATCAAAGAGAGTATGCCTGTGTTCCTGTCCTTTCATAACTGGCACTGATCCATAGACACATGCAGAGGTCAGCTTAGCATATGACATTATTTCTTGCACCCTATCCTCTTCTTGCACCCTATCCTCTTAATAAAGCGAATCTGGAAAGCAAAACCATCACCAATATTTTGGCCCAGAGGATAATGATTCAAGAATTAAGAACCTAGGGATGAATGAAAGAGAATATAAATCATTAAACTTTCAGACACATTACTGGATAATTCACAGCAGTCTTAGATTCCTAGTATATTGGGGAAGTACACTGCATTCTTTGAAAACAAACACTCAAAGGTTAATCTTGTTTTTTAACAATGTTTGAACAGATAGATAACATTCTTGTTCCTGAAAGCAAGACTCAGTGTTCAATCAGACAGGTGTGGAGGAATACCCTCAAGGTCAACAGTGTCACATGTCATGTTTAACTTGGACCGAATCCAAACAGGCACTCTCTTCATTGTCCAGGCCTTGCATAACACATTGTCCTTTGCGGTGTACTAGTGGATAAATCATAACCTGAGGACATCCATGTGCTCTCTCACCTCCATCACCTCTTCTCTCACCTCCTCATTCACCCTTTCTTGCTGTCTCTCATCCTCTCTCCTCAGCTGCTAAACTGAGTGATTAGATTCCTGATGGAACAGAAGAATGCCCTTCATTACGTAGTCTGGGTACAAGGGCATTTCATTGTTACGTCATGACCAACCAACCATTCCCTACTACATTTATTTTCTCTCAAGGACTCACAATTCACCCTATTTACATCCCAAGGAAATATTTTTGTACGCAAAGGCTCATTAATTGAGGTCAAACATATTCATGCATGTGTACACACAGATTCACACACACACACACCTAAAGTATATTCTAACAGCCTCTCTTCCTGAAAGATCACTCAGGGAACAGAACACAGCACCATCAAAACCTCTGGTAGCGAACACCATTCAGTCAAGGACAATGGCAGTATGCTGTCTCGGCAAAAAAACAAAACATCGTCAAGATCAGATGTTTCTTCCACAGGTTCAGTTTTCCATGTGGTGATAATAACAAGGGGTTAATGAGCTTGTTTCACTTGACCGTCTGTATATTTCCCTTGGCTCTTAGTCCCACCTTAGTTAGTGCTAATTAGGGTATCTGCATAAATTGACACCTTCATCTTTCAAAACTCTCAATTTTAAATATACATTTCTTAACTTGGAAGGGTGTTTAATGATCCCTCTCTCAAACACAAACACACATACACAAACATAACCACATAACCACAACCACACACTCATTCCAGCAGATGGACCACCCTGAGGCAGAGCCATGGGAGAACAACCTGTAAGAGGGGGAAGCTGCCATATGATGTCTGGGAGATCAGGTGTGCTCCTACACAATGGCACCTCCTGCTCCTTTTAAGCAGTACTCATGTTAGCCCCTGGCCAAACGCCTATGAGACACAAAACCAAACAGCATCTGTGGCTGATAATGGCGCTTCGACAGTGAAACTGAAGAGTATATATCTGCACCATTTGTTGCAATTGAAATCACTGTTGCACATTCAAGGCTCCACATGTGTCCCGTAGCAACATGTGTTGGTGCCGTGAAAGTAGGGCAGGGTGGCATATCTCATTGTGTTAATGGCCAGGTTAGTTATTCAACTTTGTTGGAATCAAAGAAGGAAAAGCTCAGTCACTTATCTGTGATGCAAATCCACTTCCCTTCCCCCCATCCCCAAGGAATATTTTGTCATACCTTGCTCAAGGTCACTAAAGCAGTTTTATACATTTTATTTCATTTGCAATACCTATTATAGTATAACCTCATTATGACAAGTACAGGTACATGTCGCACATGTACTGTGGAGATAATGATTTCCCAAGAAAGGCCTACCAGCTGAGTTCAGAACATGGGACTGCTCTGATGACACATCAAGGGCATGCCATTCAGCACCCTACCTTGAGTGTGGCTTGTTTACAATACTAATGGCACAGCTGACATATTTAAATTAAATATCCACCTGGCTGTGAGTAATGTCATCTCTCTCTGCCATGCCACTCTCTCTCTCCCCACGATGGGTCAAACAAGCCCCCTGCCACTCTTGGCTTCAAACACCAACCAAGGGGGTCTCCCCTTGATCCTCTCTTTTCTCCTGTGCTCTAGTAAACATGATAATAGCCTTGCTGTGTTCATGTGGGCTCCATGTTAACACTGTGGCTGTCAAAGGCCATCATGCCTCTTCAAAGGATGACGACTCTCTGAAGTGGTCTCTCTCTGGAGCGGCCATTTTCCACTTGACTGGCCCCACACACAAAGAGAGCAAGGCAGCCCCCAGCAGCTGTACTAGACTGGTCAAGAGAGGGGGAGGGGCCAAAGTCTTGATTTGGGGGAAGGGGCGGGATATAGGGGACTTACGGGTCAGAGGGAGTGGAAGGGCCGTCATCAGCCTCACGTTTAAGAGGCTTCCGAGTTTTTTCCTCTAATCATCCCTAACTGGACCACTTGGGGCTATTTTCAATTATCAAATGCTTTTATTGCTGATTACCTTGCAGCAGTGCAAACGTTTTCAACTGTTCACCACAGTATTAACAACATGAGGGTTTGTAGCACATTAGGGCTACCATATCTGACAATGACAAAACAGCACAGGGAACTATGATATCAGTGAGAATGCATACTAGGCTGGCAAATTGAACCCGGTAAATTTAACCCCAAACTAAGAGTGGGATTTACATTTTTATATAAATAATTAGCTTATCAGCTGGCAGTCAGTTGGCAATTATCATAACATTGGCAATGCACTGGCATGAAAGCACCACTGAGATTCATCTGATGCAATACTTGTTTATGGTTTGGAAATTAGAATAACCTTTTCAAAAACTGTAACGATAGCACCCTGAGGATCCTAACCACGAACCACTGACATTCTACCCAACAGGCATCCACACAGGCCTCCGGATAAGCATCCATTGTTACCCCTACATGATGAGCTCTGGCGGTTCTACTCAGGGCATAAAGGGTCATAATTAGCTCACTACAACAGCGTAATAAGTTTGCACCCCCTCCCTGCCGTGCAACTCTGTAATTGGTCCCCTCTGGTGACACAGTCAGCCCCCAGAACAAAGGATTCCCAGAAGGGGGGTATGTGCTGACCCTTGCTGAACCCACCACAACAATGACAAGCAGGAAGCATTTACATATGCTGACAGACTTGTCCCTTCCTAGGGTGAAGCGGCAGGCACTTCATTAAAGCAACATCAATATATGCTGATGGAAAAAGAGGAGTGGGCCTGTACATCGCTGTCTACTGAGAGAGACTATAGTGAAATGACAGAAGGCTGTCACATTCAATCTGATTTAATAGACAGTGTTATTAAATGGGGTTGTGTGGAAATTGATAGGAAAGGGCTCTGGAGATCTGTATGAAAATTGTCTTGTGTCTGTGTGCATGTCACTAAATTGTCTGCATGCATCAGCAAATGGTTTCCCCCACAAGCTGTTCACCTGGAAATCAGCTTCCAAAAGCTGTCTCCCTCAGGGTTTGCACAAGCAAATTTATTTTCTGTTTTTTTGGTCAAACATTTAAAAAACCTGCATCTTCAGTTCCCCTTCCTGTGTAACGGACCAGTTCTTCAAACAGGTGAGACGTATATTAAGGTTGTGTGATAGTCTCCATGACACAGTTGTGTGAACCTTGTTTGACATTCTATATAGCTTCACAACTTTACCAAAGGGATCCTGCTGTGTCAGGCCCAGGTGACTTATCTGTCGATTCAGCAGACATGCTACAGGGTCTGTGGAGTGGAGAGAAAGTAGCATTGCATCACGCTTCTCTGAGTTCATTATCTTATCCAGTTAAGGAGAGGGTAAATCCTCCTTCCATTTGACACACTGCTCATTTAGCTGAAAGGCAGAGTGGCTGGCTGCAGATGAGACTGGGGCTGGGGTAGGATAGGATGCGCCGGGGCTGGATGGATGGAGGGGGGCCCACTAGGAGGTGTCGTCCTGAGCAGATGGAGCTCTCAGTGGCGTAGTAAGTGGAATCCTCACATGGCAGAGGAGACTGCAGGATCTCACAGGATCAGGAGTCAGCATCCAGGTGGCCACGGCCCCTCCTGACCAGCTGGAGGAGCGATGGGACCATCTGATACTCGAAGGAAAAATGATACAATTTTCTTTGCTGCTTTGTTTGTCAATGCATCAACACAAAAGCCCAGTGCCAATCAAATAATTTAGCTAATGAAGCTTCTAGAAAACCTTTTGATTGCAGTCACTCAAATATTCAAGGTCATGATGAAACTAGGCATAGCAACATTAGCATGCAGGTAATAGTCTGAAGCTCATTAGCTGGTCGCAGTACAAAAAAGGACAAAGGGACCAGATTTGCATATGTTACATTTAGAATAGATACAAAAATGTTACCACATCTCAGCACACTAAGACAATGCAACACCATTGTTTGGCTATCCTGAAACATCCAATTGTTTCTAATGTGTAATTTATAGTGCAACAATGAAGTGATATCAAAATCTCGACAAAAGTGAGAAAGTCGCATCTGTGCTTGTCCTTAGCTGATCCTCAGCCCCGGAGGCTACGTGAGGGTAATTACACCCTCTTGCTTTTTTTTGTTTTTACTCAGTGTCGGGGTCAGCAAGGCTCCCAAGTGACCAACAACAGGGGCAACAGCCGACACCCCTCCCCCCTATTACAGACAACCCCCTCTTCCTCCCTGAAGGCCCCCATGCTGCTCTTTGCCCCCGTCTAAGGGAGATGGGGACAGAGAGGAGAACAGCTGCTAATGGGAAATCTCTCTCTGGTTCCCATGAATGTCCAGCTTCCTCCTCTAAGGATGCAGCATCCGTCTGACCAGCTGGAACCAGACATAGGATAGTAGTCTGATTCTCACACACGCTGGATGGACATGATGAGCCATCACTACTGATAAGCCCACAGACAGATGCACACGTGCTTCTCCTACACCCCATCCTCTACACATTGGAACTAATTCTTGGAGTGACATATTTACCTTAATCATGTGTTTATTTTGATTTGATTATTTGTGAGCTCACAAAAAACGTAAGCAACCAGCAGCAATAATTACCGGCCTACGTCATAAATATCATAATATTTTATAAAAGCTTGACACTAGCACAAAACGTGAGATACAGTTATATATAAATACAGTCATAAGACATTCACATAGACGTCTTTTGTTTGCTTGTTTCAGGATTTGCTGGGTGTCAGGAGAATCATCACGTGAAAGTAATAAAATATGAAGGACCAACTGCGCCATCTAGTGTTAAAACAGTGCAAAACCAAGTTAAAAATGTAAAAGAATTACAAGTACAAATGAATTCCTCCTATCCTCCTAAATAAGTAAGATATATCAACTAAGCTGTAATGTGTTGTGTTTTGTCTCATTACACATTCATATTAGATGTCTTAACCAACAGTTTGACTGTTATAAGTTGCCAATTTATCTAATTTAAGTAAAGCACTGCAAAGTATTACTTCAAAGCATAAGTAAAACATTTCCTTAAAAGTGAGGAAAATAACTATTATTGTTCCATTTGCCAAAAGTAGCCCTCCATGACAAAATAATACTGGTTCTCAGAGTCAGTCATAAAGGACATTTAGTACTGCATGTGTCTCCTGACTGAAACAAGTTGTACACGTTGATCAATGGAAACATGATGACTGATCCAATCAGAGATCCAATCTGCGCCGCAGCTCCACACCATACCAGGGCACTGTGGCTCTCATCTCTCAGGATGACCCCCACCATTACCTTCACATAAGACAAGGAGCCAGTGAAGAAGACCCACGAAAGCACCTGAGGGAGATGAGACATGTTTATCATTAGAATGATTCAGCACTGACCCTGAAGGACCATTTTAATGGGTGAAAGTTTTCCAAATCAGCAGAACTGTATTTTATAATAGTGTAGTTTCTAAGGAAATCAGACAGGAAATAACTCAAACATAATAGCAGAAAACCTGCTCCACAATGGATTTGAGGGAAAACAAGTTACTTAATCTTCAGCAACTTGAGAAATGGACCCACAGATCTAGGGAACATGTCTTAAGAATGTCTCAATGAGGGCCTGTAAATGTCATGAAGTATAATGGGCTATGTACATAACATCTCAACAGATGTTTTTTTTACTTACAATGATAGCCTCTCCCAGTGCAGATTTTTGAAGAAGAGGGCATGGACTCATGGCAGCCATAGCCATGTTGTAACTTGCAAAGCCAGTCCCCATGACACACAACAGGCCCAGGAAGACCAGCGACCTAGACAAACACAAGAAATTCAGTGTGCATATAACTCCGACATAACTAAAAAAACAAATGTCATGAAGTTAATTACTGACAAGAACAAATAGTTCTAAATAGTTAACAGATTTATAGCTTATTCCAATAATTCCATCATAAACTAAGATAATGATAAGCCTGGAGGTCAAATCTGTTTAGATTGCCAAATCTTCTTTGTCATTAACAAATGTTATTAGGCATGGGTTTTACCTTTTAGGAAAGAACATGGCAACAATACAGGCCACTGGATTGGCCACAGATGCCAGAGCAGCAGAGAGGTGATAGGCCAGGTTCCCATAGGGCATACAGGAATAAGTCTGAACAGAGGGTAGTAAACCATTGGTAGTTCCATTCACCCACACCACCATAAGGTAGATGAAGGTCAGCTGGAACATGGAGTGGCCTGATTTAGTCAGCAGAGGCCTGGCCTGGCTTGTCACCTCACAGAGATGTTTTTGGCTATTAGTCCTAACTGCAGGATTGTCCAGGCCAGAGCAGACAGATGACACTGAATCTGGAACAAGGTTCTCAGTGGAGACCTCAAATGTCCGTGGGAGCCTGTTGAGCTTCCAAAATGCAGCCAGGCTGATACACATCATAGCTGCTAAGAAAAAAAAGAAGACCTCTGTAGTGAAGTTTGGAGGAAGGTACTGGGTCTGCAAAACATACGTGTCCCCGCCCTCAGTGTGGTTACCAGACGACCCAGAGACATTCACACACTTAGCAATGCCTACCCCCTGCGCCAGGGCAACAAGGCCTGGGATGAAGCCACTGAGGCCCTCCCCAATGAAGTAGGTGGTGATGTAGTGGGCAGGCAGCTGCATCATGAAGGGCAGGAAGGTGACTGAGGAGGTGCAGTCCACTAGTGCCAGGAAGAAAGTAATGATGAAGAAGGCTGCGCTGTGCTGGGCCCCAGCCACCACAGTTGTCACGTCCCAGAAAAAAGCCAGCAAGAAGCAGGCCAAGACACCGATACACAAGATAGTGTAGATGACAACACTCTCCTTCAGCCGACCAGGGCACAGCTTGTGCATTAGGGTAACCAGCAAGGGCCCCAGGTTGGCCAGCTGGATGATGACAGTCAGGTAAGAGGGCAGCTCCCAGCCCTCGGGAAGGGTGGTGACAATGATAGGCAGCTCCACCCACAAACCATTGATGGCCAACCAGGAACCTAGGCCAAAAGCGCAAGCAAGTGCATGAACAAGTATAGCCATTCTGCAGGTTGATGGTCTCCTCAGGAGAAGTGGGGATCCCTATGATGTACACAGTCCAACTCTAACAGTCCTCGTAGCCTACAGAAGGAGGGGATCATGAGAAATCATAAAATATATTTACAAAGTTTAAGAGCAACTAAACACCAAAACGTCTTCTTTGAGGTATGACCCTATTTTTACATGTGCATGGCTAAACACATCAAGCCGGTTCTTGATTTTGATCATTCTTTGTAAATGTTTTTATTTATTTTATTTTGCAGTGTATTGTCAAGGTTGAAAATACTTTAATTAATTTGTGACATAGAGGTGCCATTTTGTCATCACAGGCAAAGATTGTGTATGACAATTGGCCATGTTCATGTATCACTGAGAGAGTCTTTTGGTGAGAAATTGTAGGTGTCGTATTTTTATATAGATAACATTTAAAATAAAATAAAAATATATTATACACAAATATGAAGGGTCAGACTAAGGCTTTGGGTGTTCAGTTATTCTTTGAGAAATGTAAAAAGATTAAAAAGCAGATCTTGGTAAACTGAATTCTGCCACTCAGTTTTTCTAAATGGCCTATATCTAAGGTTACTCAATAGACTCGTTACTGGAACAAATGTCATGTTTGTCTTAGCGTTGTGAGACTCTTATGGATAATTAGTTACAGTTACTGCTATTAAGAAAAGTGAGTCAACGACAGTGATATTTGGGGAGTAGTTACAGAAGTACCAGATGCATCATAATCTTTCTTCATATTGCTGAGACGTGTAATTGTCACTGCCAAATACCATGCTATGCTGTAATAGATCCACCAGCTAGCTACATGGGTATCAGACACAACGTGTGATTTTACAATGAAATAACCTATAATTGGATTCTATTTTCTCAGAAATACATCAAATATTTGACTCCATAGCCAGTCTCTCAAATAAAAAAATTATAATATATAAAATGTCAAGAAACCAAGACATAACATTTCAAGTTTTTACAAAAATATTAGATTGTTATACTCACTTTTCTTGAACCATGGGATGCTCTTCTGTGGAATGCAACGTGGCTACTCTCACTTTATGTATAACACTTGGTTAACAACGACACCGTTTTCAGCTACCCTTTACACACCCATGTGAGGAAAGACTGGTGCCTTCTGGGTAGTTCAGAGTCCAATCCAGACATCAGCTCTACCATGTAACCATGTCCGCTCATTGCGTATGGTTTAAATGTAAACACGTTATACAATTTGAGTAACACTACCAACAGGAGTCTCCCTTTCTCTGTCTACAGCTCCTCTCACTAATGAGATGCCTGTGGTCTCCAATTAAACTTAAAAATGCTGTGTTGCACTCAACAAGAGAGTAGTTCTAAGTTTGGAAAGAGAAAAGTATGTGTGACATTCAAATATCCATCCAACTGCCCTAAGAAGGACAATGCAAAACAGAATGACTTAGGATTTACCTTAATGTGTTTGACTGTGAACATTTACCGCACATTGCCTTCATTAATTATTTCCTCTAACCTATCAAAACAATTACATGAAAACAAGGGTATCATCAGGTCAAGTGCCAGGAATTCAATATCTAACCAAAATAGCATACACTCTGATGATTGCATAATTTCCAATGTTTGTGACCATGGCCTTACTAATACGAAACTCAGAAGCTAGATGATAGTTTCATTAAGGTCATCTTTGTTCTCATTACACAATTGCCATCAAACTGTACCTCATAAACTAGCTGATTTTATTACTCATACACAACACTTCAAGTACAGAGCATGCACAACTCATGTTCTGAGAACTGGAATTCCCAGAGTCTAACAGTTTAACATCAAATAACCTTTACATGTTGTCTAGACACTACAGAGAAATCTTAACTAGGCAGGATTGCTAACATATCTAATGCTAGTGCTAACTCCTGGAATTAAATAGGCATGTTGTTCAAAGTGTCCCTTCGGTTGAGAGGACTTATCACATTTTGAAATTGACTGCATGTTTGGTAAGATACTCAAGGGTAAGAGGGACACAGTAGTTAGAAAATTGATTGTTCTTCAACACAATAACTTGATCCATACTAGACTTTGTATAGACCAAGACATTGTGCAAAATGCAATCCATTCAGTTTCATTACTACTATTCTCATAGTAAAGCCCAATGACACTAGCATTCTGACACAAACATGGAACACCTGCAGGGTTAGACCTTAAGGAATCCATAACCACATGTAGAATGTAAATGTAATGATGCAAATTGATAAAAGGAAAAAACAACCGTCTTTAGTTGTGAAAAAGGTGGTCAGATCTGCTTTCACATGTTGAACCAAGAGGTGAAACTAATTCAACAAGTTTCTCTTTTTGAGAGATGATTAACTTTGAACGAGTTCCCTAATGTGTAACGTTACACTATGTGGCATGCATGTTTACTTGAATTTAGATTATTAACCAAGAACACATGACAATTGAAGTCTTATGAATGAGAGAATCACTGGGTATAAATATCAGTGGTTGCCCTTTTAACAGCCATGTGACAGTTCACCAAGGGTGACAGCCTGAGTGGCTTACTACTATAGGCATCTTTCCATAAGCTGCATTCACATGCATAGGCCATGGGGTTGGTAATCAAACTGTTATACAAGTACACATGCAAAGTCAGGGCAAACATTTATGAATGATTTGACCTACCCATTTGTCAACAATGAAATATTGTCAGATGGATATCTATCTTGGTATTATTTCAAAATGAACATCCACAAATACTCTTAATGGGTGAAATTTTAAGTCTGTGAGCTGTCAACAAACTGTCTCATTCCCTGTTACAAAAAGACAGAACACAAGATGTACACTCAATAAGATTATTTATGTTATTGTACAATCTGCATTTATAACAAATAATAATAAAAAAAAGATTAGTAAGATGTACAGTATTCAAATGACCAGTTCTGGTGTGGACCTATGACTCCCCCTGCCTAGTCATCTAGTCCAACCAGAACTCCAGTGATGGGATAGGGGAGGAGCCAGGGCATGAGAATGTTGTATATAGAAGTGCTTTTATGTATGTGAATGTGTTTTGATTGCGTTCTTGTTTTAAAAATTATATGTGTGTGCATTCTTGTGTTTTGGGTGAGTGTGTACATGTTTGCTTGTTCCTAGATTTGAGTGTGGGCACGTTTAAGTGTTGGCAGCAAATGAATGTAACAAGGTGGTGGATGGGATGATCGCAAACAGTAGAGGGGGGAAAGGAAAAGTAGGAGTAGTAGCGAGGGCTCAGTTGGTGTAGATCTGCCCCTCAGGAGGCTGAGGGAGCTTCATGTTCTCCTTGCACATCATAAGCCGTCTAAGCTCCTGCAGGACCACCCGGATACTGTAGGAGTTCTGCCACTTGGCCAGGGCAGACACAGCTCGTGTGTCAACCTGAAGGAGAAAGAACCATGAGGTAAAGGACTACGTTTCACACCACACTACCCTCTTACAGAACACAATGCCAGACCATATCGTACACATTTTATGCTGGGAGTACAATAGCATTCAGACTTAATCCATGATCAAGTCATTTACTTCCATTGGCTTCAACAAATAATTTTCATAACTAACCAATTTAATCCACCTGTGACTTTTTCATTATTTTCCCGAAAGATTTACTGACTGCTCTGCCACCACATTTACTTTTGATGGTACTGTAAGACAACCAGATGAACTCACCACGCCATTGGAGTTGTGCACACCATTCAAGTTTATCTTCGTCACAAATCTGACAAATGGTGGCGTCTCAGGGTATCTGGGTCCACATTCAACCTTCAGACTGTACATCCTATTTTCATAGATTGTCTGTGAATCAAATATAAACATCAGTGGGTCAGGAAAGTCAAACTTCCATTCCTGTGGGATGCATGGGGCATTGGACAATGAACAATACAACTTCCTACATGCTGGTACAGTAAATAATTGCCTTAGTATAAATAAATAAAAGGCTGTGATACATATGATTATGCGATCATGTGTAGATCTGAGCACTCACCCTAGGAGGGCCGATGATCATCCCTCTCCATCGTGTTAAGGTCATGTCCTCATCATCTTCTAGGCCCCAACTCACAGTTCCATCTCCCACACCTTTCTGGCCTTCTTCCAGCTCTTCAAGAAGCCGGAAGTTACGAGGAACCTTAACGCCTGATGAGACATAATGGGGTTTAAAGTGATAATTAAACAACACAATAGAGAAAGTATCATTAGTGTGCATGTCACAAGTATTTTACTTTTCCATTGTTTAGTCAGTCTGCTGTACAGGCCTATTTTAAGCATGAACGAGGTAAAATGCCCATGGTGACACAATGAACATGTTAGACCAGTTTTCCTTCAAAGATGGCCTTGCTGTAAGCAGCTTTGTAGGCCCAACAATCACAACTCAGATTTAGATCCCCTTTTTAAAAAGACAGAAATATCCTTACCGAATCTACAAATTAGAAATTTGTTTCGGAGTTGGTTAGCTTTTACAATGAAATGGGCTCACTATTTGCTACTAAATAATTTGAAATACTTTCTATACCTTTCAAATGATAAACATCCTCACATCTGGCCATCTTGAAGTACACGTTAAGGTTGTGTTCCATATTTAGCAAACTAGCTATGATAGTAAATTAGTAATAAATTATAAAAGGTACTTAGCGTTAGTTAAGTAAACGAGAATACCTAGGTACCTAAATAGATAGCTAGCTAGCTAGCTCACGTTAAGAATATAGCTAGCCTACTACTAGTCTACATTCGCTTATTAGCTAGGCTAGCTACTAGCTAGCTAGAAATCCGCCCGCCTATCTAAGGCTATAAGAAGTTGCTGTAGTCTGAAAATACTGATGCATCAGAAACATGTTCAAACAATATAACAAATTTGATTGTTTAGATTGGTTGTACATTTCCTGATATGAACGTGGCTAACAGCAGTTTGATTTATTAGCCGAATTAAAATCGTTTGGTCAGTTGGCATGTTAGCTATACGCTAGTAAAGATAATAGCTAGCTCTAGCTATACTAGCACTAGCTACTTCCTCTGTTCAAGCTATCTCTAACAGCTCACAACAAGCTAGGCTATAATGGCCCTTTGGCGTTAGCTCATGTATTCAATGACTCATCTATACATAGCTAGACAAATAAGATGAGGTTTTGCGAATTTCAGTAATAGTATACGTTTCTTGCAACACTGCATTATGCCAGCGATCAATTGTAAGAATGTATAACAACTGACAACAGTATACATTTATTAAGATAGCCAGCTATCTGAATCGTTTACCTGATCCGGCGGCGACCGCCATCTTTTCGTTTAGTAGCGGGGACGCGCACGTCGTTGACCATAGTTTGTTGCAGGGAAGGATTGGGGGACTAAAGTGCAGGGACGTAAATTGTAGCAATATATCTGGACAATGGTCAGTCTAAGCGAAGTAAGTTATTTTGTCAATGAATAGACACTATGGTGACAATGGTTGAATGGGTGTGTATTTTCTAACTTTCGCATAACAATCACTTAGGTTATTTGTGTCTCTCTTCGCCCAACCGGTTGACCCAGTAGTCCTATGGCATGCACACGCTTGTCCAGAAAATGAGTCATACCTGTTGATCAATCGTCTTTTAATTGAAAGTGTTGTCGAGCAAGCATACGTTCCAAGCAAAAAGTTAAAAGGCGACTAACACAATAAATAGACCACAAAATAATAATTTAGCTGTTTTAGTTTATTTATAAATATATTGTAACATTAGTCTTCCCAGTGGAAGACAACGAAAAGGCATTAAGGCATTATTTCGGATATCTAAAACGCTAGCATCACAAATAATATCAGAACATTGCAAGCAATGGATAAGAGCGTCTGCTAAATGACTAAATGTAAATGTAAGTAGATGGGCGTCAGAAAAGTGTACATCTAAGTACAGTGCTGAAGTAGGCTACGAGGGCGTTTGAGGGCAATTATATTTAAATGAGTGTCGCAAGTGACGGGTAGCCCAGTGATAACATGGATGGCAACATTTACAACAAATTAAGACAGAGGATGAGGCCATTCAAGAAAACTACAAATATAATTTAGGCTCCACAGCACGGCACCTTCTTATTGGCCCCACACCCAGAAATAGATTTTGCATCTACAATGTCAAATTAGTTTCTTATAGCCTACCACAGAGCAAAAGTTTTTTCTTAAATCATCTGTATCAGCGAATACACAATATGAAACACCAATCTGTAAAGAGAATGGTTCACCAATTTATAAATACACTTTACCGAATCTCCGCTTTACATAGACCATTTTATGATTTACCTTTCCTTCAGTATTAGCCTACTTCAAAGACAAGATAAACCAAACTCCACACATTCAATTTACCACGTACATACAGATAACTACAAATAATTAATGAGAAATGTGCAAGAATTGATATTGGATTCAACACCACAAAGACAGACCATATTAAAAAAGCCATCCTTGGACCATAGCCAATTAGCAATTTCATTGTGAAATTGTTTTAATTATGGCAGAAAACTGAGATCAATTCAACAGATCAATTCAAATAAGAGACTTAATTAATCTATCAGAATTGCCTCAACAAACCCTGTTCTGCAATATTCTACACATCCTCACAACAAGCATTATGCAGTATGTTCTGTATGTTGTCCAATAGCTCAAAAACAATTACCTCACGATAGGATACCGAACCATGTTTTAGGTCAAAAATGCTGTTTTGGCTTTAAATTAAATAACTACCATTATCGACAGAGCAAGTTTCTTTGTAATAAAGATCAATTTCTGGCTGTTCAAACTAAGGAATATTTGGAATTATTTATTATATTTGGCAGGATTTTTGGGGGCCCAGTAGTACAATGAGCCCAAAACTGAAAGTCACTAATGGGATGCCGCAAAACTGTTTATATGACTCTTTCTGATACATACAAACAGTAAGGATGAGACATGGACTGTAAGATACCAGTTAGCCAGATAGCCAGTGTAAGATACATTTTCAAGACCTTTCATTTGAGTAAAGGTGTGAGTTTTGGCATGCAGTGTTGATGTACATGTATGCCTGCCCCGTAGTATTGATTATTTACTATCATTATTATTAACTCCACCATTTCCTCTTTTCAAAACATAGGGCAGGGACATTAAGAACAAGAAGGAATCTTAGCCAATTGAACAAATAATTCAGATTTCTAGTTAAGACATATGGTTCAAGTTCTCTTTCAATCACACTGCATAGTTATCTGCTGTACAAAACATTTACAAGTACTGGTTACCAAAGCAAAGGCATACATTTTCACTCATCGGCTTAGCAATTTAGTTCTATTTTTAACCTCTTATCTCATTGGCAATATCTCTGAAGGGGGAATGTTCTGTTCTACCATTGTTTCCTTTGTAGAAAACCACCCTAGATGCCTCACAAATGTACTCCATCACAACATCTATGACAATTAAGGCTGCTTTAGAAAACTGCACGTCATAGCTATGTCCATCCAAACAAGGACACAAGGAGGGTGGTTTTCGAGAGACACAGGACCCTGGAGAGTCCTAAAACAACTATTAGCTTCCAATTAAGAGTCTGAAGACAGCACTTTAGGGTAAAAAGTCATGACAAAAAATTAATAATAAAAAATGCTCGTATCCTCACGCCCTTATTCACCTCAAAATGTTTTTGTTGATATGAAGCAAAATGAAAAACATTGCGAAAAGCCTTTCTTCAAGTATTTCTGTTTGTGATTTTTTGCTGACAAAGTAAAAATTTTAAATTATGTTGCATTATAGTAAGATGAATTAAGATATTTGACCCTTTCAGGGGACAGTGTCTTCCAGTGTATCCCGTAGAAAGGGTCAATTGTAGTTAGACATACAAGAACGCTGTAGATTAGAGCTGGTTGTTGAGTTAGAAAGAGGTTAGTGTTGTAGTGCTTTCAATGATGATGTATCAAAAGCACAGCCAACCCCAGATCTCCACAGTAAGGTTAGAAACCCCTAAACAAATATTGCCTATCTATATTCTGATGACAGACTCAGACAAAATGTGCAAGACTTAAAGCTATGGCATCTCAAACCATTGGTTAGATTCCTATGGATTTAAGTTTAAGTTCTACAAAAAGAGAAGACAAGTATGGCATGTGTCTCTTGAGGTAGGGTGCAGCTCGTCTTTTTGCATTACTTGGTTTTATGAGCCCATTTGAGGTCATCAGCCCTGGGTTTCTCTCCTGTCACACCTTGGATCAGATCCTCAAGGTTTTGCCAAAAGCCAAACTTCTCTAGTGGGTAGTTCAGCCAGCCTGAAAAGACATACTAGAAGTAAACATACTCTAACACTGATAAAACCCAGAGAAACCAAACAGTTATACAACAGGTACTCAATACCTACACAGTCTGCGGGAACTTACCTGTGGTAATGCAGAAGTATGTCTCATGAGGGGTCACATGATGGACACGGTGGTGTTTACGTGGCAGAATGATATGACAGTTCTGTAGAAACACAACCCAACGTGGCAGCCCAAAGTATGTATGTGACCACTTGTGAATTTGGTTGGTCAAGGTTACAAAGATGGCCAGGGAAAACCAATAGCAGTACCAGGGGTAGATATGGTATACCTCCGCTACAAATGCAAGAAGACAGAAGAGGGGGGAGTCATAAGAGATGTATATTCTGTTTACATTAGTCATCATAGTAAACTATTGTTGCAAATTAGTCAAAATTATTTTTGAATAATTTGAATCTCACCAGGGGAAAGGGTAAGGAAGTTGAAGGCCATGTTTGCTAGAGGGACCAGCGTCAGCATGCAGTTGTCACCATTGGTCTCAATAAAGTCATGGCGAGTGATGGCTGTGGGGTCGATGTGGTGCTCCCTAAATGGTCGGATAAAGGCCTGCGGGGGGGACATTTATAGTGCAATATCTTGGGCACCAACGTCAGGGAAACGGTCACATCAAATATCTGACTGTAAGAACTAACTTTATCTTACCTTTCCAAAGATAGGAAGGTCCACAGATCCCCAGGTATCAGCTCCCCAGTGGACTAGGCCAGAGGCAAAATCTGCAGTGAGTATGCCTGCCCCTGGTAGAGAGGAAGAGAACAAAAGTAATACAGTCAGGGTACAGACAGAAAAAGAAGGATACCTTAAACAATACCAGGTGGCAGCTATGCATACCAATTCCCAAGAGGATGTACCACATATGGCCCAGGTGAAAGTTGGCAAGGAGGTGAAGGAGGTTGAAGGCCATAAGAGAGAAGCAGAGGACCACACTTATCCATTCTTGACACCTTTTTCCTGTAAATATATAAATATACAGTGGTTATTGAATTATGTGCAAAACACGAAAAATAGAAGATAGTAGACTGACACACAGGACAAAGATGATTGAATATGCCTTTACGACAGAACTCTGGAGAATTAGAGCAGCATACAACAATTATTCAGTTGGCCTATACAGGCAGGCTGGTTAATATATCAATACATCAAGAAAATATCCAATCTGAAATGTTGGATCTGACCTATCATTTTGTTGACTGTAGGCAACTAAAACAGATATTTCACTTCCATAGAATGTTTACTCAGTTTGAGTGTTAATATTGTAAACCACAAAGAGACTATTTCAACTTGGAATAGAATACTTGAGGTGTCTCCAAAGGCAGAACCAGATGTGTCAAGAGACAATAGTGTTTAAGATAGTAGTGAAGTCCAACAATATAAAGATGCATCAAAAACCATACTTTAGACAATGCTATTGTGAAATTCTACATTACATTTGATTATATACTGCATTTGACTAAGTAAATAAATATGTGCTGCAGACAAGGCTTGCATTGCTTAAACAGACCACCAGGATTATAACTGTTCAAATGTATGTACTGTAGGCAGGCAGCTGGGCCAGAAATACCTGTCTGAGAAGAGCAGCCTATAGGGCTCGGTAATTCTTTGCAGATATAGTAGGGGTTGTTTAGTATACCTATGCAACCGAAAAGCCTAATTTTGCACCGAGATCTTGGGGACATTTTTATGAGAAGTTGTAGTTTTCAAGAAGAGAAAACAATAGTGGTTCTATAACAACACGTGTCACAGACCCCCTTAACCTACAGCATACAATAAAATGAGAGCTCAACTATTATCCAGATTGTACGCCAAGAATATACTGGAGACTGAGCTGACGTTCTTTGATCAATTTTGTTAATGTAAGTCTGCTAAATGCATAAATGTAAATGTAACTGATTTAACTTATTATACTCGCTGTGAATTATATCATTGTTGCTTGCTTTTTCTACAGGTACACTCTTGCACTTTTTTGAGGTTTATGTTGTAACTTGTTTAACTACATGCGCTTATGGTTCTTCCCATTTGCACTTATTTGCTTTTCACAATGTATGCTTCATGTTTTGGCTACCCGCAATGTATTGGGGCTATATCTCGTTGTTATGATCAGTGACCTATGCACTTTTGTAAAGCTCTCTCTTGGAAGTCGCTTTGGATAAAAGCGTCTGCTAAATGAATAAATGTAAATGTAACCTAAACAGGTATGCAAATGCCAGAAGAAAATATATTCAATAATGAAATACGAGTTAACAATGACAACAATTGCTTTTGTATACATTGAACCAATGTCTGAACAGGGAATCCAAAGCCTATCGTGTCCGAAACAAAGATGTGGGGCTTCCGTGCAAGCTTCATATTGGTGTTTAATAACTTTCGAATTAGTGAATCGTGTTGTTTTTTGCCTTTAGAGTAGCACCCGTGAGCGCCCTCTGCCTTTCCGTCTGGCCGATACTAGGGAGGACAAACCCGTTTGAGCGTTTTTCCTGAAATACGTTTTAATAGTTATTCCTGGGGAAATTATGGAATTAAATTACATATTAACTATACTGAAATACGTGTGCACACTGTGTGCAGGTAGCTATTGTATACTTGTAAAGTATTCAATCGCACTCACTCATTCACATGGATACGTGATGTTTTGTAAAAGCTAAATTCAAAGCTAGTTAAAATGTCACGTCAGGCTTGGTTAAAAACTAAATCGGTGGTTGCTTGGACCGGCAATGCACATTCACGGATGACTAATGTTACTGCTACTGGTAGCTAACTGTTAGCTCATGGTAGAGGGAGCTATCGACTCGCTATATCAAGACAACTGACTCACCTGGCGAATACAGATTGGCAAGTTCGCGGGCACCTGCGTGTTGAGGGCCCCACCGTACAGCACCTCGGTCCAGTCCGTCAGATTCTATGGTCTGTGGTTTCTGTCCACACCCGTTTTCGCTTACCATACTCGCCATGATACACCGGTTCAACCCCCTTCGATCTCCACTCACATTCAGGAAACCAAACAAAACTGTCAACTTCTCGCAGCAGAAAATTACATTGCTATTCTAAGCCAATCGCGTCTGTCTTTCCATCCAGAACCGCCAATTGGGGAGCTGGAAATATTTCCATAATTACTCAAATAACCAATAAGACTGGAGAAAAAAAGTCTGCATTATCTGACCCCACCCATGTGAGCCTGATAATTCTTGGACAAAATCATAAACTGAGTATGTGTAACTTAAAAGTCTGATTGGTGTCCGTCGTTATTTTTTGAGAAACACTCATTTGAAATGGCATTACTCTGGTCCCCGTCCATCTTGACACTTGATTAATGGTGTTAAGAATCCCGCATCGGTGCATCCCGCGTCTTCACATTGTCGCCTTGTGTGACTGATACAGTTGAAGACCAGTTTCTTACTCACTTGGCCCTCTATATTTCATAGTCACTCTCAGAGAGGATGGTCAGTGTTTGCTTTGATGTTTTTCTCCTAACTTTTTGTGAGGTGTGATCAAAACAAAGTAAACATATACAAACAATCTTGAGATAAATTTAGACAATAATCAAAGAACATATTCCAAAATGGAAAAACTCAGTTCTTCCTTAAATAATACCACAAGGTGGCAGTAGATGCCCATTTCCCCAAACTACAAACGCATGAGTCAAAAACTCAAGTTATGTAGCCTACTGTATTCATAACAAAATGACAAAATCTGTTAATCAGATCGGTGAACAAAGCTGAAAGTTGGCTACTGAAAAACACCGTCAATTGAAACGCATTCACTTTATAATCTGAATAATGCAGATTCACGTAGCCTATATAGCCGATAATTGCGAGAAAGCTACATTTTAACGTTTATCTTGCGAGAAAGCTACATTTGAACGTTTAACGTTCATCCTTTGTAATCACTGGTAAAATCGAACTGACTGGTAGGATACACATGTTTATCAGTTCATATGTAGCCTAATCCATTTGAAACTGTCTATCCCTACTCTTTTCATGATCATGATCATGAAGCATGAAACTTCGCCCTTCCTTCTAAGTCGCGCGTCACGCCTTCGCAGCCTTATATAAAACCCAAGCTCACACTGACAACTTGTTTGATTGAGGCGGCGTCATATTGAGTCTGGTTTTTTTAAAAGCTACACATTTTCTCATACAGGCTTTCCAAAGTATTGAGATAACAGCCTGACATTTTTTAAACAACTCAATAGTGTTGATTTCATCCAATTACAAAAGTCTAGTCTCGGGCTATTGCCCCTTGTTCTTGCAATCCGGCGGGTGTTAAGATCCATGGAAGTAGCCGGCATCTACGACGGGGACAGCTTTGCTTTCCAGAGAAACATCGGTCCCTACAACGACCGAATTCCCAGGCAGGTCTCTGACGGCTCGATGACGGAACTTGGCATCGCAGAGCACGAAAAAGCGATAGATTTTAGTGCTTACCTGGACCCAGCTTTGCACTATCAACAGCTGACAGCCCACCACGAATCTCAACAACAGCGGGGGACCGATATATTTGCAGATTTTCTGAACGAGGAGAGCAAGATAAAGAGAATTTCACCGTTACAAAACTACAGAAACCACCTAGGCCTATCTGAGAAGGACCGTGAGTCAAGTCCTTGTGTCAACCCCAGGGAAACATACGTCCTAGGTTATCCCGAACTACAAGAGACGCGTGTGGACAGTGTGTTTAGCCCAGACCTCCCCGGCAACCACTACAAATCTAGAGAAAGAAACGAAACTTTTGAAGACACAAGAATGGACACGGGTTCGTCTGGGTTTGACATGAGGTCTTATCTTCATTATCAGTCGACTCCAAGTGGCAGTATTGGCAACATCTCCACTGCGTCCTCATCTTGCTCCAGTCCACCCGGCACACCTGGCCCGTCAGGTAAAGGCAGCCGGTCGCCTAACTCGCATAGTGGGAAATTATCTAATGGCAAGGGGAAAAAGCGACTGGACAAAGACAGTGAAGAATACAAGCAGAGGCGAGAGAGGAACAACCTTGCTGTGAGAAAGAGCAGAGATAAAGCCAAAATGCGCAATATGGAGACGCAACACAAAGTGCTGGAACTTGCCGCCGAGAATGAACGTTTGCAAAAGCGCGTGGAACAACTATCAAGAGAGCTTGCCACTTTGCGCAATCTTCTTTCAGCAACTGGACAATGATGATAGTATGCTAAACTCAGCTCGTTGGAAGTCGAGCTACTTCAGTAGCCTATAAGAAACGGACTTGAAGCCAATTTATCGAAGTGATGTTTCACGTAAGGAAAGGTGATTCAAGACTATTCATGTGAAAACAGACATTAAGTTTACAAGGCCACGGTTGCATGAATTGCGCAACCAGATCATGATTTCTGACAGGTCACCATCATGTCGTGGGTTTCTGTCTTCATTGTTGTTATTATGCAGTATTTCGGTGCAGGTTTCACGTTCCAAAACCTATTTGGTAATAGACATATTCTGTTATTTAAATATTATTCCCTTATCTGAGCAATGGCTGTCAAGGGAAGACTTGCACTGCAGAGGTATGATGCAACTCTTTGTAATAGTATTGGCAATGAATGAAGTAATGCATTTACTGTAGTATTAAAAAGGTACAGATGCTTTAAGGGTATTCGTATTTTACGAAATTAAACAGATTTATACTTTCTTGATATCATCTCCTGTATCATTCTTTATTTGCTTGTAAACAGGTGGTATCTTTTCGGATTACTTTGTCCGGTGCTCCTTTCATCTTGTTCACCTCTCATTTCCCCAGACTACACAGACGTGACTTTAAATTAACACAAGTAAAATTCAGTTTTAGATTGTTGTAGGTTTTTAGATTTTCAGGTAAAAGTGCAAAGTCACTTCCTTTTAATCTTACTGTGGGGCGGCTCATCTGAATTTAGTCAATCATTTACAAACAACATTTTAAAATATTTTATATTTTAAAATCTCCATTTAAACTGTAAAAGCCGATGCTGTGGGACATTTGTTATACATGCATACCAAAACTGTGGTAAAAATAAATACTTAAATGTA
Organism: Osmerus eperlanus; assembly: GCF_963692335.1. NCBI lineage: Eukaryota > Metazoa > Chordata > Actinopteri > Osmeriformes > Osmeridae > Osmerus > Osmerus eperlanus. The sequence continues at coordinate 11,571,853 of NC_085021.1, forward strand.
TCCTTTTGTATCCAACTGAAAAGTAAGAACATTATCTTGAGCACACACCTCTGTCAACAGTCTAGTGGGTCCACTGACCCAGAGAGGGGTTCAAGGTTGTAGAGTTTAATCAGCAACTAAACCCCAACATGCCACAATTCAGCTTGAATCACAGTCCGTTTTAAATGGGAAAATAACTGATAATGTATGACGTTAGTTTAAAACACAGACAAAGGCATTTTCCCATCTTATTTACAAACATTTGAAAATAGTTCCTCCACACATTTTAATCATAGTCTGTTCATGAAACGTCCCACTTATAGCTACATCAACAAATCTATGAGAATAGCTAATTTTAGGCAGATTATTTGTAAGTAAAGCGGGAGAGAACCTATTTAGGATGTCTTTATGAGAGAAAAATACTTAATGGCAATACATATTGTGCACTTCAATGGATAAACCTAGAATTATGTTTTTTATATAGTCAGCACTTCCCAGGGCTGTTTAATGTAGTACATACTCTCACAAGCTTATAACACTCTTGCTGCAGATCATTTCTTAATACTTAACTTCATGGATATCACAGTTTATATTGCTCAACATCTTCCTGTTTCAATGCATCATTGAAATGAAAATACAACACCCAACATGATTCCAGAAGAACAGCAAAAATATCCATTAACAGTTTTACCAATAGTTCCCAACACCGCCCTCCCCTCTTTCAATGTCATTAGTTATTGGAAACTCCAATTCAAATTGATTACTTTTATTTGACATGCATAAAAGCAAACATGTCCTTGTCGATATTGGGCCTTTCCAACACTGAGTGAAGAAATGTGTTTTTCAACCAATATTATCATTCTTGCACACATGGGGGTCAAACATTTAGTTTTTATGAACCAATAATGTAGATGTAGATTAGCTCTGTGGAGACTCCTCCCGGAGCTGTGTAAAACTCCTCGTACTGTGTCTGGCTTTAGACACAGGAGGGGGAATTTCCCACTCAGAATGTCCTTTTTTCTGGAAAGATAAGCCCAACCCCTTTTTTTCTCATTTTACCGTCAACGGGGCAGTGCCTGTCCGTAAACTCTAAATTGCATCATACCTCCTGCAGGTCAACTGCCCTTCTGAAAAAAAAACTCTTATAGTGTAATACAAACAGAGCACCCACTCTCTACTACTAACTCTGAAATGACATTGTTTCTTGAACATGTTCAGCTCCACACTTTAGTATTTAGAATACATCTGGAAATTGTGTCATTTCTATAAATCAAATTTGCAGTTTGTGTCGAGAAAAGGTATAGATTACTATTTCTACATTGCATTATACAAGGTCACACGAATCAGAGTAACATTTAAAGAGTAACTCCCTTTTGAAAGAAAAATGGATCCCTGGATTTCCGTAACACAGGGCTAACAGGAACTCAGACCTCCTGAGCTACCGTAAGGGGCTGGAGACTATTCAGGGTTAGCGCAAACCCAGATTTCAACATCTTATTCACTTCTCCTATTTTACTGTGGACGACAAGCATCTCTGACGTGCACCAAGGACTTGTGGTAACTGCAGAGCCAGTATGGATTTGTGAAACTTGATTCTTGCATAAGTACTACATTTCTTGTGGAGAGGGGCCAATAGGTGTCAACATGGTAGGGTTCCCTCTTAGGGTTAGCAGGTAACAGCCATAAAGTGATTTCTATTTACATCCCTTCATGATCTGCATGATATTCTAAAAACACATTATTTCACATTTAACTTTTAAATACTACAAACCAACCACAATACCACATAAAACACCCTTCTTCTAAATTCTCAAAGATACCTACAGCCCCCTGTTTCTTTTGACAAAACAAAGCAATTTGATTAGTTACAAGATCAGAAGGGTCAGTTCTCGCTTATTACTTTTATAGCGTCAGAGTCATAATGGTCCACAATGACCTAAGGATTAGTATCCATCCTAGACTGAATTTGAATTGGAGCCTATTTTAGGTGTTTGTTAAATTTTTATATTCATTTCAACGTATCCATTGCCATGTCATGCAATACAAAATACGAGCCTCAAACCGTTTCACAGACACATGAAGGGCCACAGATCAGAAAGTCTTTTCATGTTGATTTGGCCTATTCATGACTGTATTCATTTAGAAAGTGAACACTTTTCTCTGTTCCTCTATAAACTCCTTGAAAACTTCCTAGATTACCAGAGCCAAGGTCTCGCATTTGGCTTTTTCACTTACCTTCAAATGATTTACATTTTAAAATTATGGCCAAATGGATGAGATCCACATATCTGAACATCCAAAGTAATAATGGTAAACGTCTGCAAGTCTGAGTTAAATTACTCAAAGACAATGAAATCAGTATTCATATGTTTAAAATGAACTGTCATTTTAAAAACAGTACTACAGAGTGCATTACAGTTTCACGGCAGCCTCACAGAAATGGTAGCTAAAGGCAACTTAGCTATGACACTTCAATTTGTTTCCTTTCATAGGACTCACTTAATATCTGCCACAGGTGAGTCATGTAGTTAGGTGACCCAACTGGAATGGGCGTGGTGGCTGCTGAGTGAGATGAAACTTCCCACCTCAACCATAACGTGACTATTCTTATTTCCACCTACAAACTTCTAACTTTCACTTGATTTCAGTAAGGCACATATTGTATCTTGCTACTGTATTTACATGTCAGTAGGCAGATAAAAATGATCAGGTAGGTATGGATGTTAAATGGATGTCTTAAATCTAAAGCTATTGCACAATCACAAATCACTTCCTGTACCACTACTAAGGAGTATGTTTGCATATTAGGATCAAGCATATGAAAAAGCACCTAACAAAACTGGTGTTGTTTTGTAGGAGTCGTTTGTGAGGAGGTCGTCAGTAAGCTTTGTTTACATGTGGGATACATCTCATTGTCAACGTCATCAGTCCGTGTTTGATCAGTAGTAGGCCAGAGGAAGGAAGTTGCGCTGAAGAGCATACCGTGGGGGAAACACCGGCTCAGGGGACACAAGTAACGGTACTAGACCTACTTGATGGTGATGGTGCATCTAAGACAACAGCAACCCAAGACAGGAACAGGAACGACTGCTCATGTCACAACAATCGTCACCAGATTCACCAACGTCTGCTGTGGTGGAGGGACTAATATCTTAGTACTTTTCCATTTGACTGTGTAGCACACTGATCTCCAGTATTGAAACATTATATCAACAATGAAAACAAAATAAGGATAAACATTTGCTTTACACTTTAATGCTAGATAATTAAGCAGTATTTTCATAATTATGTCTAATTTGTATTTATCATGAATTATTTCATATTGCTTCTGGTTAAGGAGGGATATGAAGCAACTTGAGAGAATTGGATACACCTACTGTACATCCACTGTGCATCAGCTGTTGGTGAGCTGGTGAGTCAGTATTGATCATCTGAATGTTTAAGACATTGGATTTTCCAGAACTGTACTTGACTCCCAGGAAATAATCCACATCTGAAAGAGAGGTCTTATCGCCAAGGATCCTTCTCTGTCTCTCTAGGTTGACTGGCCATTGGGAAGTTCCAGGTTAATGACTAAACCCTGGACATACATTGTAAGAGCTTGCAGAAAAGAGTTGATGCCTTTTTAGAAAGTTCTGAAACTGAAGTTACAGATTCAGACCAAAACTAAGCAAAGCACAAGGTAAACTGTCCATGAAAATTAAGTACTTAATAGAACATGTATAGATTATTTCTGTTCCTTCTCCATCATCATCATCATCATGAACACAAAACATGATGAAATCCAAAACTACAACACTTGTGCAGAGCCCAGTGTACTAAATAAAAGTACTATAGCTTTAAGATCACTTCCTGTGTATGCCCAGCCACGCCTTGAGTACTTTTCCCAATGCTGATCGTTGCAGCCTGTTCTATCTAGTCCCCTGACGTCAGTTGCATTCGCGTGGCTGGGAGTGCTATTACTCACTCTAGTTGCATTCCTGTGCAGCACGTACCAGTGCCTACTTCCCCCTCTCTCCAAAACAGTTTCCCAAACAGGAAATCCGGAATGTTGCCAAATGGCTTGTACCAACATTGTGGTTTACCAATTTTACACTTGCTGGTCTGATACTATACAATCACACATGCCTGATTTCATGCAGCACTTATGACCGACAAATGACTTTTATTGTCAATGAAGAGACACACTATAGGCCTTCCACACTACCCCTCTAAAACATTGACCTGAATCTCTCCTGTTCCAGCTGGGATATATGTCCTTAAGTGGATGAAAAGCCCCCAAAAATGCTAGCACATGGAACATCAAAAAAATTAAAAGCACGAGTAACGTGGTTATATATATAAAAAGGATAGTTTGTGGTTTAGAAGACAGGAATTGTGAACCAGGTGCTATTAACCTGAACCAGGCTAGGCTGTGATAGCAAGTCAAATAGAGCCCTCTTGTGGTGGATTTGTCAGGACAAGGGCAAGGTCAAGGACAAATACAATTTAACTGAAATTCTTAAAAATGTTATATTCGTCCTGAAGTCATTTCTGTTCATCTGTAAAGTCATAACATATGAAATGCAAATAGTCACTCTCCTGCATATGACCCTAGCAAAGAAATGGGCCATAAATGTCCCCGGCCAGGATAAGGGAAATCACTTGGCCCCTGGGCAACACTGATGTGGCTGACCACTGCTCCTAGCTGCCCTTGGAGGAGGGACACAGGATAGGACAAAAGTAAAGACCAATTTCTCCAGTGGACACCTGGGCAGGCTTGTTCCGCCACTCTCTGCACGCGAGTGCCTGTATGGGATGAGTAAAGGATTCTTCTTTATGAGAATCAGAAACATAGACCACCAATAAATGAGATAATTTTATTACCCCATATATTGTTCAGAATTCAGACTGAATATGAAGTTGTATACTTTGTATCAGTTCTAAAAACCAAAACAAATCAGCAGTACAATTTTATTAAAAAAAGGAGTACATTGATGGATGTAAATAAAAAAGACAAATGGTTGTTGAGCTGAGCATGAGTACAGAAAAACAGAAGTGCCTGGGTAGACACATGGTTCCCAGGCACGGTGACTTTATCACTTACTGACACACAAAAAATAAATCAGCATACATTGAAACCTGATTTGAAAACATCAAGAGGGTGTCCATGGGTTGGACCTCATACATTCTAAATAAAGGTACAGCCATTGGACTCAAAAAGCCGTTTCTATGAGCCACTAAGGTAAACTGAATGCTGCTAGCAGCTTAACTAATCTCATTTCATGACAAACCTGTTTATTCATTCACCACTGCAGGATGTCTAAGTGAAAAAGCAATCATACAAAATAACATAGCCAGCTCAGGCCCATTCCATAACATTTATGATGGACCATTCCTACAGTGTTTAAATCCCTGCGCTGGTGTTTGACTTTTTGGTTGAGATCCCCATCCCTCTGTTCCAACAGGCAGGATGGATTCAGCATTCATCAAGTGCGAATTTAAAGGGGTATCATACTGATAAGTATTTGTATTGCTGGCAAAAGAAGAGTACTTTGTGTCCTTGTTGGCTAAGCTGGCATTTTTGTGCGTAAATGCAGCCTTCCATTTGATAACAACTACACAACACTCATCTGCTGCATTCCCCTCAGGCTTACACATTCACTTTCTCTGAGCAAGAAAAGTCGCAGCACTTTTCATGTTAGAGCAAAACAGTTGTGCACCATGAACATCATCACGTAATCTTGTAGGTTTGACAACTTTAAGAGTCAATGGAAGACTCCTTTACAACTGACGTAACTGATTTGTGAAATAGCAGTGGCTGGAGCCGATTGTGAAACACAAAGTCTGAATGTTGGGTCTCAAACATAATAGCCCATGACATTCAGTGAATGCACACCTTCCATTCACAGCTCATCTCAAAGTAAACTCTCCTGTGTAAATGTCAAGTTTGGAACAAAAATGTGTGGGGAGAGGGGGAATTACTAGGAAGAGATTTAGAATACATTTCACATTTGACTTAATTATAAGCTTGAATATTGCCTACTTAGAAGCAGTACAAATCAAGCATCAGTAAAAAGCTCAAATATATTCTGACCAGACAATCAGTTTTACCATACACTCAAATGCACGCACATCCTTACACACACACCAAGAGTGCCTCATGTAGATCAAGCCCAAATGCCCTACTAGGGGTGGCAGTGGGGAGCCTAAGGCCCAACAATGGCCCACTGCATGCAATGCTCATCTTGTGGAGGGGAGACAACCTCCCATTTACTCCCTCCAACCAGCTTCAGCTTACTCCTGGGTATAATACTGCCCCATCTTCAGGAGAGCAATTAAGCTTCTGAAGTGTGGTTGTTTTCCACAACTTACGTCTACCACCAGGATGGCCACAAATTAAGTTCTGTAAGTCTTAAGAGGAAAAAAATATCTAATGTCCAGGGGGGTAATTATGTGAAAAGCCTATGGACATACTAGCAAGGGCTGAAATGGAAGAACACAAATGAGTGTTGTTTGGTACATAAATGGAGGTGGCATGTGTGTATGGTGGACTGTGGTTCACAGAACACAGGATCAGACTCACACACCTTCCTTTACTGCCTGTGATAAAGAAAAAACATTTACTGACTCAATTTTCTTTCTTTTTCAAATCAACATGTGTATTTTGGGGTGTGACACCTGAAAATGTAGGCCCTGAGCATACAAACTGAAAGTTTGAGGATGTGTTACGGTGGGTGAAAAGGGAAGGGCTACCCCTTCCTCTGACTCCAACACACCACCTACACTGATTTTGTAAATAAAACAATTGAGCCTGAATCTGCTGAAGTCCAAACAAACCACCCGCCAGCAGAGTAAGCCCATAGGCAAATGGGACCAGCTGGACAGGCTGATTCACCCTGCGAAAACAGTGAATAGAAAGGGAGGTACAAGAGAGGGAGGAAGGAAAGACATCAGTGGAAACAGGCTCGATAACAGACATAAGCACCCAGGGCCAATGCCGTGCACAGGCAAACATTGGCCAACAGAGGGGTCCAAGTCCCCTTTGGAGAGCTGTCGCCTGCTTGCTCTGCAGCCTGGGTCAACTTCTGCCTTTCTATCTCATACTGCCGCTGAGGTTTGGGTGGAGCTTTGGAGGCTTCTTCTTTACTTCCCACCAGTCCATCAGGCTGGTCGAAGGGGTCAGTGGGGGGCTGAGGGGCAGCAATATCAACACCAGTCCTCCTCCGGACCTCTGGCTCTGGTGGGGCACTGCAGACAGGTGCATTCACAAGAGTAATTAGTGGATTGGAGGATTTACGACATAAAAATCTGTAACAGATTTTCCACATTCAAAGATGGTTACCTGCGAGTGTGAACATCATTCTGTGCAACAATCAATTGAACGTCAGTCGGAGGAAAGAAGGAGAAGCGCTCAGGTGTGCCGTTTTTAGAGTCTCTTTGAGGAGGAGGTGGTGGAGGTGGTGTGAGCTCAGGTGGGAAATCCTCCTCATTTGACAGCTCTTTCCACGACTCCTAAACGTAAACATATTGTGAATGGTATGGACATTTAAAGGCTTTACGAAGAAAATATCTAGGGCCTTCCTTCTTCAATAAAAATTGAGCTCTATTCATAAAATTTGCTTGCCAAATCTTATGAATAGTATCTGAGTATCTGCAAGATGTTCCTTGTAAAACAATTTGAGTTACCTGCAAAGATGTGTCTCCCATGATGCACTTGGCACCTTCAATAACAGCGAGGTAGGAAAAGCGGAGTTGGTCCGCTGTCTGAATCAGACCCATCCGATAACGCCGCATCTCCAGCAGTATTTCACGAATGCGCACAGTTGATGGGTCCTTGCGAATGGACATCTGGGTTGAATTGAAAATAAAAGTTACAATTAACTCATTGACTTGATTAAATCATCTTGTAAAGCATCAGGTAAACAATTATACTCCCCCCAACAGGACAAGTTCAGTAGAAACTGCTGTGCTGTGCTGTACTGACCAGTAAGAGGCAGGTGTCTACCAAGCAGAAGGTTCCGGAGCGGCCAATCCCAGCACTGCAGTGCACCACCACGGGCCCCTGGTCAGAGTTGAGACATCCAGACTCGCGCACTTTGAAAAGGAAGTTGAGGAAGGAGGCAGGAGACTCGGGTACTCCAAAGTCAGGCCAGGTGGTGTAGTGAAAATGTAAAATCTCTCTAGTTTCCTGAGTCTGTAAAGGTAGGAGAGTAAATTTACATTGACATTGTCTGACATGAATGCCCAAAAAACACTTTAAGAACCCTAAAACCCAGAGGGCAGGGCACAACTAGAAAACAGATATCTTACCAACATATTTTCCAGCTCCAGCTGACGAACAGTGTAGTAGGATTTTATGTCCTCTGAAACCAGTGTTAGCTTGAAATTTGTGTCATCAAAAATAGCCTCCTTCTCCTCTCTAGGCGGCCAATACTGTGCACACTTCACCTATGAAACATTGAGTTTGAAAATTACAATTTTCTCTACACACTTGAAGATCAGTTCACCCTTATTGACCACACACTTATTCATGGTAGATGTACAAGCAGTAGCTAAGCAGACCTTTAACCAGATATATTACTATGCATGTTATGATACAAGCAGCAAAAGTCCTGACATGCACATGGTATTGTGCAACTTTCTCACAGCAAACACAGCAGGTCTGATAGTGACAAGGTGTGTACAGTAAGCCACATACCATATTTAATGGGGGGCTGACTTACCGATCCTTTTTCTATGACACGGTTCAACATCACCACACCTCGGGTTCTCTGCTCCCACACCATTTCCCAGAAGTGACCACAAGTGTTTGGAAGGGGTCCCTGAAGGGAGAAGATAAATGTGAATCTATGAAACAACATGAAATAAATCAAGATATGATTTTTAGCTCAAATTCCATAACATGTATTCCTCTTTAAGGGACAAACAAATGTGTTCTCAAAACTTCCCCTCAGTCCCAGAACCAACCTGAGTGAGAATGTAGCTTCTCTGTGCCTCCTCTACAGATATCAGGCTTGCATTTATGTAGTCATTCATACCCAGTTGCAGGCGGATTCTGCTGTGATCAACTACAGAGAAATAAATCACTTTAGAATAAGAAAATGTATTCATGGCTTTGTCATTCCTCATATCCCCTTGGGACTCCAGATTAAATGTAGTCCTGTCACAGCCCAGAGGACGTGAGAGCAGCACAGCTGCACACGACATGACAGGTCTGTCTTTGGTTGAAACACAGAAGTATTTGTTCCTGATCCGGTTTTCTGATCCACACCATTGAACATGAAAGACTATTTTACATAATTTAAAAAAAGAGACAGTGATACCTGCAAAGAAGTGAAACTATTCACAATGTATCAATGTAGTACTGGTTGTATTACTTCCAACTCAGAAACCCAAGCTACACATCAATACCACCCATAGTGACTTGTGACCGGCCTGCATCAAGTGTTTGCTTTAGGTTCATTTTTTGCATTCTTGTGAAAAGAGGAAACCACCCTTTAGACATTTCTCGTTAACATCACTTTTTGAATACAACAGTGAAGACCATTTTGATTTACTAATGTAATTTCGAGAAATCATAATTTGAAGGAAAGCACTTAAGAATAACCTATGACTAGAATCATAATCAGAACTGGCTTTAAGTAGCTAAAATGTAGCTATCTTCATATGGGTGTATGTGAAGCCCTCCATGACATTGCTTGTAAAAAAGGGCTCTAAGATAGATGATCAAATAACATTTGATTAATTCACTAAGGGATACCACAAATATTTAACGACATTCTACATTGTAAGAAACAGATGACAAAGTTTGGGCTGTATCAGGTAGACTACAGTATATCACAGAGACTACGTGACACTCATCACAGGTTGTCTTAACCCTCGTGCTGCCTTCGGGTCACATGACCCAAAGGTTCATAATGAACCATCGTTGTGTTTACCCAATTTTACCCAATACAAAAACAAATTAAAATAATTTTCTTTTAACCTTTGCAATGTGGGGGGTCTGAGACAGCCTAGCTGTTAAAAGAAAATGCTTCACTTTGTCTTTGTATGCAGTAAATCTGTCGCAATACGACGGTGGGTCACAATGACTGATGGGTCAGAATGACCCGAAGATAACACAAGGGTTAAACAAATTGATGATATAATGTACCAGAGTACACAACTTACATGGGCTGACATCTCTGTAGCGATTCCGAGTTTTGTTTTCAGGTAATTTGGCAAGTTTGCATGGCAGTTCACTTGATTGCTGACGTATTTCCTATGGAGATGAAAACAATTATTTATATTATAAATGTTTTGCGCACAAAGCATTACCATCTGATGGATCTTTCACTGCTTTCATTAAACAGCAAATCCGGTGACATAGCTGGCAACATAGCTAAACAAATCGCTATACACACAATAACTGTTTGCTGAACTGAACTCAGAAGTGGTTTATTAAAATATTCCTGCATACATTTTCCTTCCGTTCTTCCTAATCAATGGGATTTAAAGTTGTATGGTCATAAATGGTATGCAATATGTAAAATGGAGGAAAGGATAAATGAATTAAATGTGACAATACATACTACAATACAGTAACACCAAAGGAAGCCACAGCACAATGCTACAATGAACGCAAACAACCTATTTAGCTTTAGGCTACATTAGGACAGCTATAGGAGGCACCGGCAGACATCATCGCATAGCTGCGTGGAGGATGATGTTATCAACTAAGCTAAAATCGGAACTTGACAGCTAGGGCATGTTATCTATTGTCCCAACAATAATGTAGATGAGAAGTAATTAAGGGAATACTAATACGTTTCTGTTTAAAATGTATGGAAGTTTTGTGATTAACCAAAAAGACACACACAACTTATAAAAAGTCCACCTTCCTTTACCAAGAAAAACCTTTTTACTCGCTACCTGGTAAATGGCGTTCCAACTCCCTGGTTCATCGATCTCCCGAAACTCAGCTTCCATTGCTGTGCTGCTGCCACCCGTTCTTCCGACGATCAATGAAATCAACGTTAAGCTTTAGCAAATTTGACACAAACTGTGTCTTGGAAACCAGACAACTCTATGGGCGGATTCGGCGCTATTTTTTATTTTTCGGTACTGTAGCTTCATAGATTTCTAGTAATGTTGTCGCTTGGCCTCGTCTAACCGGAAACACGCCGTATGCTCCTCCCCCACCTAAGCACAACTGTCCTTGGGTGGCTCTAATCCCCGCCCTCATTTTTTGACATTGGCTGCTCCATTCTTACATACTTCTTTTTATTCATTTACTCGTTGCAGTTCTTCGGTATTGCAGCATTAACCACTCATGTAATTGTACATTTTACCCGGATTACTAGAAAAACGTTAATAATGGGCGCTCTGTAGTGGAAACATAAACCGAGTTCACCCAGACCTGACTTATTATTATTATTAAATTAAATGATAGTTTACAGTAAATAAACGTGTGCCTTAAGACCAATTTTTGTGGTGGTTGATTCCTAGATATAATTTCTCATACTATCTACATGTCCTGCTTTGGTGCTTGTTGGCGTCAATTAAGTGCGCGCACGTAAAGTGACGTAACTTGCTCGCTAGGTAAATTAGCTGGTTTGTTGTGTTTTTAAACGTTTCCTGCTGATGCTAGCTAGCGTAGCTAATAGTCAGGCTAGCTAGCTAGCTATAGTTATGCATTTGGCCATCATAGAAGCTCGCGGTAGATGAACGTATCGTCTCCTTATCGCCAACCTTAATACGTTTTCCAGTAAGAATTCGAGAGGGGCTTGTCGTACAGCTGTCATGTATCTTCCTTGCCTGTCCACATATGGCTAAACTACAGTACCGTATCAGTTAGCTAGCAAGTAGCTAACTAGCAGCCTGCACTATTCTGTAACCAGCTGTCTTAGCTGACCAAGTGGTGAGTACTGGTTATGAAGTCAATAATATTACTAGCAGCAGTTGACATTTTCTGAATTGCCATTCTGTGGCTAGCCTACTAGTAGTGACTCTTTTAACGCTGAACTCTTACTAGTATCATGTGCTCAATGTAGCTAGCTGTACAATGAAAGCGTTGTGTTCGGCTGGCATAACAATGATCACAGGCGGTCATGTTTCAGCATCATACAAATAAATCTGTCTCTTTGTGCTTTTAACAGAAACTGCAGTCAACAGGGGTTCTTCTGATACTTTTAAGGCACTCGTCATGGCTCCCAAAGATATCATGACCAACTCCCATGCCAAGTCTATCCTTAATGCCATGAATGCACTTCGAAAAAGCAACACACTCTGCGACATCACTTTAAGGGTGGAAAATACAGACTTTCCAGCTCATCGCATTGTCCTGGCTGCCTGCAGTGACTACTTTTGTGCCATGTTTACAAGCGAGGTCAGTGTAACGGTGTTCAACAGCGCCTATTCAATAGGCTATTCAAATCCTCGAGAAGTCAATAATTAAGGTGCATACCATTTTGGACCCCCCTCCACACACACTTCTCAATGATAGATAACAAGATGCTAAATGCAGCCATAGTCATATGACCAAACAGGGACTGGTAAGGAATTACATTATTAATGTGACGTGATACATGATTATTTATGTAAGTCCCAACAATAGGCAGTTCAGAATTTGATGTATTTTCCATTTACCTCATTGTAGGAAAATCATTTGTATTGATATGCAGCCCAGTTGACCTAGCCTATCTTTCTTTCTTAATGTTTGTGCCTGTCTAAGAATCATCAGGTGAGCATATCTTTTTACTGACCAAACTGTCTACAGTCATTAGTTCCACACTTATATGCTTAACAGTTATACCTGTTTAATACAGTTTAGCAAGGTTTGCGATTTTTTTCAATTTGTTTTCTTTTCATAAATGTTTGTATTTTAATTTTATTTAGCCTTATATGTCTCTGTTGTGATTCTGCAGCTGTCTGAGAAGGGGAAATCCTTTGTGGACATTCAAGGCCTGACTGGATCAACCATGGAGATCTTGCTGGACTTTGTCTACACTGAAACAGTTCTGGTCACAGTGGAGAACGTACAGGAACTGCTTCCTGCTGCTTGTTTGCTTCAGCTTAAAGGTAAATGGGAGAATTTCCTGGTCAGCCCTGCACACTGTTAGAACCAACTACTAGTGCCAAAATTGTGAAGTGGCACAGACAATAGGCATGACAATCATTGTCTGAGTTGACCGTAACACTATAGATATGGGTATGGATTCTGTACAGTCCAATATATGATACATTGTGTACACATACAAATGTGTGGATGTATCTTTGTTTCCTTTAGGAGTGAAAAGAGCATGTTGTGAATTTCTGGATAGTCAGCTTGACCCCTCAAACTGTCTGGGTATTCGGGACTTTGCCGAGACACACAATTGCCTTGACTTGATGCAGGCAGCTGAGCTTTTCTCCCAAAAGCACTTTCCTGAGGTCGTTCAACATGAGGAGTTCATGCTGCTCTGTCAATCAGAGGTTGAGAAGCTTGTGAAATGTGATGAAATCCAGGTAGGCTTAAGAAGGATGTGGGAGGAGGGGTGTGGGGAAAGGTTTGCCTTTTTAACCTGCCGGATGAACAATGTCTGCATATAAAATGTTGTGCAATGTCCAATAAAGTGTGTAACAAATGTGTGAACTATTCAGGTTTGGTTGACATAATGTTTCAAAGTATCCTTAAAAACACAACACTTGGGAAGTAAAGATGCAAGTGCAGGCCTGCTTTCATCTCAGTTAATACTGGGGGGGGGGGGGGCTGTGTGGATTTGGGCGACTATAAAGTTATGATAAAGGAAACTTGATTGAAGTATGCCTTTGTGCATAGGAAATTCCTGTCTCTAACCACACACCTTGTTTTGTGAAAACATGGTTATAATCATGTGATGATTTATAGATCCCTAACCCATTCAACAAAAACGTGCCTGTTATTTTTGTGTTTTTTAAATTCTAGCTATGCATGATAATCATACTGTAGTCGAGACACCTTTCCCCTCAGAACATTCAAAGTAATAAAATGAATAGCGTCCTCAGTTGTCAGTCATTTTGATAAATTGTGAATTCCTTTGAGTTGGCTAAATGCTCTGTCTGTTTCTGTTACTAGGTTGATTCTGAGGAACCGGTATTTGAGGCAGTCTTGAATTGGGTCAAACACAACAGGAAAGAGAGAGAACCGTATCTTCCGGACATGCTTGAGTTTGTGCGAATGCCTCTGCTGACCCCCCGCTACATTACAGATGTAATTGATTCTGAGGTGAGGCAGACATTTACATTTAGTCATTTAGCAGACGCTCTTATCCAGAGCAACGTATAGTAAGTACAGGGACATTCCCCCGAGGCAAGTGGGGTGAAGTGCCTTGCCCAAGGACACAACGTCATTTTGGACGGCCAGGAATCGAACCGGCAACCTTATAATTGGTAGCCCAATTTTCGAACCGCTCAGCCATCAGACCACACACTGCCTCATGTAGGCTCTTCCTGCTTGACTTTCATCAACACCACTCCCTCATGATGGATGTGTTTCTAGATAATACATCAAGTGGCAAGCATAGGGATTAACTTTTATAACTACAGTACTTCTCTCTATTGAGTCGCCCAAAATGTAGTTATATGTTTTTACATGTTCCAGCCACTCATTCGATGCAGTCTTCCGTGTCGAGACCTAGTAGATGAAGCAAAGAAGTTCCACCTAAGGCCAGAACTTAGGAGCGAGATGCAAGGCCCACGAACCCAAGCACGATTAGGTACAATCTTCTCATTCTAAGTGCGACACTGCTACATTGTCTTTTTAACAATATACTTGGTAACTTACTGTTAATCCATTTAGGTGCCAAAGAGGTTCTGTTAGTTATAGGTGGATTTGGCAGTCAACAGTCTCCTATAGATATTGTGGAGAAGTATGACCCTAAAACCCAGGAGTGGAGCTTTCTACCTGTGAGTAATATCGTTTTGGTTTGTGGTAAGACTTCTCACTTAATGTTGAGGGCTGTTCTGTAGATGAAGTCTCAACCATTAACTGTACAAAATGTAAAACAATGTGTATAAAGTGCAGTATTATAAGTGCAAATGGCAGATTGTGTACTTTGGCTAATGTTAACTAATCCAAGGTTTATTATTACAGAACATTGCTCGTAAAAGACGTTACGTAGCCACTGTGTCCCTCAACGACCGTGTGTATGTAATTGGAGGCTATGACGGTCGTTCGAGACTCAGTTCGGTGGAGTGCTTGGATTACACCGCTGATGAGGACGGTGTCTGGTACACAGTTGCTACCATGAACGTTCGCCGTGGCCTAGCAGGCGCCACCACACTCGGAGGTGAGGGACCTTTTCGGACTGACAGCTTGTACTTCTAAAGGGTCTACCATTGTCTTGCCATTTCTTTAGCTTTTTATTAGATTTTTAAATACAGTTTTATCATTTGTGTGGGGGTGCCTTGTTGCTGTACAGACATGATCTATGTTGCCGGAGGTTTCGATGGAAGCCGGCGTCACACCAGTATGGAGCGCTACGACCCAAACATTGACCAGTGGAGTATGCTTGGGGACATGCAGACAGCAAGGGAAGGTGCCGGGCTGGTGGTGGCCAGTGGATTGATTTACTGCCTAGGTCGGTAAAGGTGCTTTATATCAGTTTAGTGTATATAAGTTTGAAATTGGCTTTAAGGGTCCCATTTACTTTCGCCATTGTAAAAATCAGTTTTCTTTGTTCACAGGAGGATATGACGGGTTGAATATACTTAACTCAGTTGAGCGATATGATCCACACACAGGGCACTGGACCAATGTCACCCCCATGGCTACTAAACGCTCAGGTATTTCTGAGAATGGCTACTGAAATGTACCATCTGGTTAGAACTTAGAACCTAGTCTGAAGATCTGGTCTTTGTTGCAGGTGCTGGAGTAGCCTTGCTCAATGACCACATCTATGTAGTAGGTGGCTTTGATGGAACTGCTCATCTAGACTCTGTGGAGGTATATAACATAAGAACAGATTATTGGACAACAGTTGCCAGTATGACTACTCCCCGGTGTTATGTAGGGGCTACTGTTCTCCGTGGACGGTTATATGCCATAGCTGGGTAAGCATGCATGCCAAACATTATAACTATTAGTCCTTGATGTGATAAAAAAGAAAACACCGGCACAACTTCTCTCTTTTACTTGTTTAGATATGACGGGAACTCCCTTCTCAGCAGCATTGAGTGTTATGACCCAGTGATCGACACCTGGGATGTAGTCACCTCCATGGCAACTCAGCGATGTGATGCTGGAGTCTGTGTCCTCAGAGAAAAGTAATTTTCATCATGAACAGCATCACAGAGGAGTTAAACGAAAATGACGTGCCACTGTTGAGGTGGCTATTCATGTCCCACTACCACTGAGCAATGGAAAAGGTCATTGTAGGTCAGAATGTGACATGGGCTGCCTCAAAAACTCATCATTGCAGCTTCATCAGACTTTCATACTTGAAAGAGTACACCCTTACCAAGAGTGTGCAGCAGAGATGAACAACTATGTGCAAAAGACTCTTATTTGTTGATGCCTCCAAGAAACCAATACCACTTGCATGACTCTTTGGTGATACATGTTGCTGTGGTTACCCGTGAGATTATAATTTTGATGTCTTTAAAGTGCAATACATTTATACTTCTTGAAAGAAAGCAACAACAGCAGAAATTAACAGGTGACTCCTGCTGCTATATGCCTTATGCCCCTGTGGCCCCCATATAATATAACATCCATGTTGCCTCTCATTTGGACTAAAACGATTGTTATCATGACATCAAGTACTGTATAATCAATAAGCATTTACCAGATAAGTAAATTGTCAGTGTCCTTTTGTAGTTTTTGTAATTCTGTATGAAGAGATTTTAGTAACAAATCAAATGAAGATGTTTTCTTCATCTTTATTGTTTTCAATGTAGAGATACAAGTATGACATTTTAAGCACTACACATTTGCATTGTAGACTATGCTGTACAATAATTATTGTTCTCAGTCTTCAAGTAGGCCTACAGTAAAAAATGTAGTGTATGTGTATTATGCATGCATTTATCCCCAATGGTTTCCTTTGTACACGTGCCTGACATGTATGTAGACGAGATATGGTAGTTCACCGTCGGATCATTTTCTTCGACTCGAAAGTGAATAAACATAATCTAGTCTGTCATACTTAAATTTGTATCCTTGTTTTTAAGTGATTGTATTTGATCATTATCTCTTTTCTTTTTTTACATTGGTATGACATTTACCTCGTTGGACAAGACAAGTTAATACATATTCAGCAAGAAGTGTACAGTATTGCTGTACAGTATTAGTTTACTGCTGTCAGTACCTAACCTAGCCTTTTTCCTCGACCATGGTTACTGTCAAGTACAGGTATTTGAAGTCTACCGGTCAGCATCAAATATATTTCATATCACGTTATGCATTATCTGGAAAAAGACACATCACGGTATAGTATACTTCATTGCGCAGGACTTGTGGTCGACAGGGGAACTGTATAAAAGCAACCCTAGCACTCACTTTAGGCAGATGACATTGCTGTGTTGGCGAGGACACGTTGCTCGTCAAAGTCGACATTGCTCAAGCTGGAAAGTTTTTTAACGCATTAATTTTTAAACTTTTATCAGATCTTTCAAGGACAATGGTAAGTGTTGAGCCGATAAGTTTGAGTCCTAATGTATTTATTTGCCTATGCATCAAATGCCGGATGATAGTTTTAGCTAATCTTTTGGTCCTTTGACTCTTTATTTAACCGACAATTGTTTATAATAATTAAACAAAAACTCGTTTGATCTAATCTCTAAGGCCTATCATACTATAGATCATTAGGAGGTAATTTATTTGCAGCTCTGTTTCTATGACACCAATTTGTGTAAAATGAATTTGAATTGTGCATGACTGGAATTTGAGGAATCTGGAGCCGAGCCTTGGGTGAGAATGTGGAATGTATTCGTAAATTCTCCAAGCAATTCTATTGTTAAACATGACCCTGGTCTATTTATAAAATGGGGTCACAACATGTGTATTCACAAAATAATGAAAAGTATTGAGTGCATGATGTGACCAGTGTGGTCCATTTAATGAGAAGTTTAGTTCGTGATCCACTAACAGTAACAAATTCTTCTCTCAAGACTAGCTTTAGAACATATCATGAACCTTTCTTTTTGATAAAATACTTTGTATGGAACTTACAGATTTTTTGTAAATGTCAGCAGAAAATGCCTGTGTAAGAATTATCACTTGTATGCAGAGATAACAGCATACTATTTGGACAAGTGGAAACATGTGTATTCTCAAGGCACACTAACCACTTTCTGAAACATGATAGCCACAATTTGGGCTGTTATGGACCATCCTGTTTTTTAAGTAGTGCAGATGTCTTGCATACATTTTCTTTGTTTGAACCCCATAAATTGCAGCAGATCAGTCAAAGAGAAAGGGTTTCCTCATGAATAACACTGGAGATTACTTACCAATCCAAATTTCGGATGTGCCCTTTTAAAAGTATACAATTATCTTCTATTCTCTTCACTATTAATATGTATGTTTCAATTCAATGTATTTTTTTTCTTACAGAGAGAATGCATATCTATCCATGTGGGCCAAGCAGGCATACAGACAGGCAATGCTTGCTGGGAGCTTTTCTGCCTAGAGCATGGTGTAGGGCCTGATGGTGTATTTCAGGATGTGCCGGTAGAGCCGAATTCACGTTCAGATCCGTTCAACACTTTTTTTAACACCGGAAACTCAGGACGCCATGTTCCAAGAGCCATATTTGTGGACCTGGAGCCAACTGTGGTTGGTAAGCAACCTGTAGAGTTTTTTTTGCAGGTTCTTTATGTTTTTCCCCTAATAAGCTTTATTGTATATGTGCTTACATGTATATATTGTGAGTGCATTTCCATCCACATGGGCCACACAGGAATACACATTGGCAATGCATGCTGGGAGCTGTACTGACTGGAGCATGGTGGCGGTGATGACTCCTTTAACACATTATCCAGTGAGAGTGTCATAAGAAAGCATGTACATTTCACTGTGTTTGTGGATGTAAACAGTTGACAATGGTAAGTGGTGTTGTAGAATATAGAGCTTAACAAAAGGGAAGTAAAGGGGTATAAATCGAACTGCTTTATGAATATGATTATGTACTTAACATAATAGGAGTGAGGCTTTTTTATGGAAGTAAAATTTCCCTTCTAACTATTTAACCAAACAAATAGTTCGAACAGAAACACTGTTTAGGGTATGTTTATCTCAGTTGTCCATGCATGTATGGCCCATTCATTTAATCATTATCTCTTTGTTAACTTAGATGAAGTAAGGACAGGCAAGTACAGGCAGCTCTTCCACCCTGAGCAGCTCATTTCTGGGAAGGAGGACGCAGCCAATAATTATGCTCGGGGGCACTACACCGTTGGGAAGGAGATAATTGATGGTGTACTGGAGAGGGTCCGTAAAATGGTGAGTGCATGGTTTCACATGACAGTACTCCATTATACAGGACTTGATTGTACAAATATTGATTAAAGATGAACAAGTTAATGTAGTTGAGTAAGCTTTTAACATGTTCAAATAATGTGTCCTCAGACTGACCAGTGCACAGGGCTCCAAGGGTTCCTCATCTTCCACAGCTTCGGAGGGGGGACTGGCTCTGGCTTCACCTCTCTACTGATGGAACGCTTGTCTCTTGACTACGGAAAGAAATCAAAGTTGGAGTTTGCCATTTATCCTGCACCCCAGGTGTCCACAGCTGTGGTAGAGCCTTACAACTCCATCCTGACCACCCACACCACCCTCGATCACTCTGACTGTGCCTTCATGGTGGATAACGAGGCCATCTATGACATCTGTCGTCGTAACATGGATATTGAACGTCCATCCTACACCAACCTCAACAGATTGATTGGTCAGATAGTTTCCTCTATCACAGCCTCCCTTCGCTTTGATGGGGCCTTGAATGTCGATCTAACAGAGTTCCAGACCAATCTGGTTCCTTTCCCCCGTATTCATTTCCCTTTGGTAACTTACTCACCTATCATCTCTGCGGAGAAGGCCTACCATGAGCAATTGTCTGTGGCTGAAATCACCAGTGCCTGCTTTGAGCCAACCAATCAAATGGTCAAGTGTGACCCTCGTCATGGCAAATACATGGCTTGTTGTATGCTGTACCGTGGTGATGTGGTTCCAAAAGATGTCAATACTGCCATTGCCAATATTAAGACCAAACGATCAATCCAGTTTGTCGACTGGTGCCCTACTGGATTTAAGGTAGTCAACATAGTTTGCGGTTTATATACAATGTAATATGGTATGCCTTACACATCCCACAATCAATCCACCTATTAATTATCTTTGACTTTGTCTCAACAGGTAGGCATTAACAATCAGCCCCCAACTGAGGTTCCTGGAGGGGACCTTGCAAAGGTCCAGAGAGCTGTGTGCATGCTTAGCAACACCACTGCTATTGCTGAGGCCTGGGCACGTTTGGACCACAAGTTTGACCTCATGTACGCTAAACGTGCCTTTGTGCACTGGTATGTGGGTGAAGGCATGGAGGAAGGAGAGTTTGCCGAGGCCAGAGAAGACTTGGCTTGTCTAGAGAAAGATTATGAGGAGCTGGGAAGAATGAGTGGGGATTCTGAAGATGAAGTGTGCGAGGAATACTGAATCACAGTGCCTGGAGCTTTCATCAGATAACATGAAATAATATTGATTTTGTTATTGTCTTATTATGTATTACTTCAGTTAAGCTGTAACAATATTAAAATAATTTGTATGCATCTGCCATTAGTTTAGTCATAAAACGTTGATCAAAGGGCTCTAAAAGGGGTTATTTAATTAAAAACCTTTACCCTAAAACTAGCCAATTGCTTGTTTGAGCATCATAATAAAGTTGTGATATTATTGTCTTTATTGCTTATGTATAACAATAAGAAATGGATCTTCCAAAATAGTGGTCTAAAATAGGGTTTACCTTTTGTACCATGCAGGCTTCTGTATACTGTTTGATGTATATATGGCATGTGTTACAGTTTTGTAAGGATAGATGATTACAAAACTATCAAACACAGCCAATCTAAGGATCAACACTTTTTAGACTCCTATGACGACAAGGGAGGTGCCCATCAAAACGGGACCATTTAACAAAAATGCTTTCTAATCGCCTGCTTTACAATCGGAAGGATCAGAGTTGCTGAACGGGTGCACCCAAATTCTCAATAGTAGCTATTTAAAGAATGAGTCCCGGTAGCAGCGAAGGTGTCACCTGAAAGTATCCATCCGCGCAAGTAAACATTGCGAGTAGAAACTAGCAAAAATGTTAATTAAATGATTAAGACGCTTAATATGAACACATTGACAATAATAATTCATATAGTTGAAAGTTAAATTTGGAAATGATGCAGATTATGTTGATAGAATTAATGGGAATAAGTGATAGATGTACAAGTATCTTGAGATTGGATTTGGTTTGGTAGGCTATATAAACAATGTCTTAATCTGTCTAATGGATTTGTACCCGTTTACTTGGACCATAACATTCCAATGGTACGATTTGTTGCGAAAATAATAATATATAAAATAATGTTTTGACTTTGATGGATAACTCAAAATCATCATATCATGAAATATCCTGAAACAATATAATAGTATTTGGTTCAAGGTTATGTCTCCCATCTTTTAACGTGTGTTATCCATCATGAGATCAATTAACAAAGAGACAATGTGTTAGGGAAAATAATTATTGCCCACAATAGTCTTCATGATACATCGGATTAATACGAACAAATTGACATATAGGACAAATCTATGTATTGCATAATGAATTATCATTAATAATATATTTGAACTGATATACTATCATTTTATATGACAAAAAACGTTTAAGAAACTGAATCCGCGGTCAAAATCCTCCAATTTTAGGAAATCTATTTGGTGTCTAATTCTTTAGGCGGACGTGTTCACAGCCTTAGAACATTCGTTTCAGTGTGCGTGCGTGTGTGTGTGTGTGTGTAAGCTGTCTCTCATGTTGATCCCGTTTGAGTCGAAGGAAACCTGACGTTGGGAAATTAG
The DNA here is from genome assembly GCF_963692335.1 of Osmerus eperlanus. Lineage (NCBI taxonomy): Eukaryota > Metazoa > Chordata > Actinopteri > Osmeriformes > Osmeridae > Osmerus > Osmerus eperlanus. Next base: position 11,593,865 of record NC_085021.1, read on the forward strand.
CTACTAGACTACACCTCCAGACAAATCATAGCACGGTGACACCTTGTTGCCACCGGTCAACCTGTGTTGTCTGAGCTATAAGAACAGTTCACAACGATGACCCAGCCTCGACTAGATGAGTTCAGGTCTCCTCCGGAGTGCCCAGTCTTCGAACCCAGCTGGGAAGAATTCGGTGATCCTTTTGCTTTTATTAATAAGATCCGTCCAATAGCGGAAAAAACTGGAATTTGCAAGGTTCGCCCACCTCCGGTAAGTGTGATTGAAGTGTTTCACACTAATTCAACAGATGCTCTTGACAGTGTTATCTCAAGAATAAGGATGGATAAAGCACGAGCACTGTGGACGGGGTTTAAAGGGACTTTTCAACATGGCGGAATGAAGGATATTCAGATTCTTTTGTGTAGCTAGCAGCAATCATGAAGTTGAACCTTTTTTAGTCCCATTTGTAGTTCATTAACATTTAATAGCCAGCATGGCGGCAGTCTTTTTCTTTTACGTGGGAATGCCTTAAGTTGCTTTACTGCTCTTGTACTTCTGTATGGAACCGGCTGAAAGCTAACTAGCTTCTAGCTGTATGGTGACTGTGTGTAGGCTACAGGCTATCAGGGTAGGTTGCTTAAAATCCGAAGTCGAGAAAGAATATCGGTTCGAGGAGGCCCAACATGTTAGGTTAGGTCTAAAGCATTAAATAAACTGCAAGGTTTGTTTAGAAACTGAAACTAATCTTCGTGGCTTTTAGGTTGGCACAAAAAAAACAAACAACAGTATGACAGTAGGCCTCCTTGCCAAACACTAGCTAGTAGTAGGGACACATCAAGTTACTTCTGGCTTTCAGTTGAGCAAGTGAGCGAGCTGTCAGTGTGATATAGCTCGCTTAAAATAGTATTAAACCTAGTTTATCACATTATACACAGTAGCAATATGTTGTATGTTTTTTTTAAATTGGATTGCAGTCTTTTTGTGTGCATTTGTTGTTTGGTTTTTTAATAATAAATGTTCTATAACATATGTATGACCTAAATTATAGCCTGCCTTCCAGTTATACATTTACCATTATTATTAATTGTAAACGGCGTCATTGCTGTTTTCTTGATGGTAGTGCATGGTGGCTATGAAAGGTTCACCCAACAAGCCTTGTCCTCCATGTTGGCTTTGTGGTGAGCTTGGTCTGTTCAGTGAGTGTTCCATCTGGCCATTTTGTGTGCCTGTGTTAGATGTTGGCTAGTGAGTTCAAACAAGGAATTAGATGATTCTTGAGATTGTTATATTTTGTAGGTTCTTTACACATGTAGGTGTGCTTAAAGTCCTGTAAAAGAATGGTAACAAAATCCTGTCCTTTATCAAGAACATTGGGCTGACTTGCTTAAAAACTCAAGCATATAATCCAAAAAGTTATTTCATTGTTTGATGACACTACATTTATAGCCTTACATGTTACACGTGAACTAATGAAATTGCCCTAGTTGATTATATAGTCTATGTAAGTATCTATTTGTTACCACTTCACTACATAATTTGCCAATGGAGTCCACAATTGTGACCTGCTTACCAACAGGGATATTTAGCATAGCTGTAGCCATGACCTTCCTCTAATAGACACATCTTGTTTTTATTGTGTTGGTAGGACTGGCAGCCTCCATTTGCTTGTGATGTTGACAGACTTCACTTCACTCCTCGAATCCAGAGGCTCAATGAATTGGAGGTGAGTCTATCTGCTACTTCTTTTAAATGAATTCATTGGTTTTCCTTACAATTTGTAATGACATGCTTGTGTAAAGTACAACATTTAGAGTGCAACACAACAAATATTGCAATGCTAAAACATGGGAATTGGTTAGGCTAGGTCAAACAAGTGGAATGTGTGGTCTGAAATAACTTATTGATTTAAAGCTCAGCATATCTGGCAAGAAATACTCCTAATGATCTAAAACTGAAGGCATTTATATTGTTTGTACTATAACCACACTCTAAATGCTTTGGTCAATCAACAAAATATTAAATATATTTCTGGGGCAGAGATGTTGTAGGCCTACCATGTAATTTTGCTGAATTGAATGACAAGCAATCGTGCAGTAATTCAAATGTGTATGCTATTCAATAAATATATTTCTATGTATCCCTCTCAATAGGCACAGACTAGAGTCAAGCTTAATTTCTTGGACCAGATCGCAAAATTTTGGGATTTGCAGGGATGTGCCCTAAAGATTCCTCACGTGGAGCGCAAAATTTTGGACCTGTATCAACTCAATAAGGTTGAATTGTTAGATCACAATTTTACAACAACTATCAATTAACTAGGCTATTTAAAGAGATAAAGTGTGCATGATGAAAGTATAAACAATTTCATATATGGACAACCCTCACAACCATACAGTATAAGTTATTTTTTTATTTTAACAGTACTAACCCTCTTTGCTACAAACGCATTGGGTGCAAAAATGTAGGATTAGATTAGAGCTCTATTCACAGCAGATCTATCTACTTAAAATCTAACTTTGAGATGTCTTTTTTTTTAAGCTGGTGGCAGATGAGGGGGGATTTGATATTGTATGTAGAGAGAGGAAATGGACCAAGATTGCAATGACCATGGGCTTTGCACCTGGCAAGGCTGTGGGCTCTCACCTCCGTTCACACTATGAAAGAATCCTCTACCCCTATAACCTCTTCCAAAGTGGAGCAAACCTTCTGGTGAGTAGAACATGTTCAACATATTAATGGTTAATCTGCCTCAGCCTTGTGATGAGCCAGTTGCACACAGAACACCAGTTGCTGTTTTTTTTTTTTACTAACTAAAATATAACTATAATTCATATAGGAGATGTTTGTCAGTGTCATCCAAAAGAAAAGCATCTCTGACTAAATACTGCCAGAGACACTTTCTGTGTGGGGTTTGGGATACACATATAAGTGCTAATGTTGGTGAAAAATATCAATAGCTGTTCTTGCTCTGTTACAACACTAAAAGGTGCATAGCACAATATAGTGCTATGTTTAGCCAAGAGAGGACTGTGCATGAACTGACAAGGAGACATGTATTTTGCCCTTCTATGCTTGTTTAGATAGGATAACAGTTGCATTCCATGTGTTGAGCAGTAGTAGCTTATCTTCTTGTGTCTAGTCACTGGACACAAGAAGATTCTGTGCCAAAACTCCAGCAAGAGAAAGCCTACAAACTGAGAATGAATTGGATCTGGGTGACCTCTTGTGGAGAGGTCACTCTAAATTTTTGTGTAACTATCCAAGCTTTCTCTTGCCTTAGGCGCCAGAGCTAGCTTCCAAACTGATGCGTTTAGTGGCTGATCCTGATCTTGAGAAGGTATGTTTGTGTCATGGTTACAAAGTCAATAAGTCTATGAATTAACAAATCGCAGTCTTAGAATTGTACAGAAGGGCTTGACAATTTGGACTTAATCTTTATTGAGAAATTTAATTCATATTGTCATGCATTGTACACAGGGTTTTATAAAACCTTGCCTACATTTAAATTAATTACATTTTGTCCAATTCAATTATCATTTAATTCATGTATTTATTCTATTGATCTATTACTTGAAATACAAAATGATACAGAATTTTGTCCTTTCGATCATGGACATTTTTGAAAATTCAGATAGAATAAAATTGCATAACCTCTTTCTGGCTCTATTGACTCTATTTGATCTGTGTTCTTCTGCTCTCTGTATTGGCCTGTGTTTGTGATGTAGCATGTTTTGTGTCTCAAAACCCTTTTGGGGAAGAACAGGGACGGTTGAGAGGGGTAACATAACAAACTGTTAAACTTGGGACCTAAAAGATAGCATATCTTATAGTCATGTCATTAGTTTAGCACTGTAATATATATTAAATATAGTGCCTTTCCACTGCAGACTATAGTTTTATGCTTTCTCTACTACAAATGTAAAACTTGTTGGTGATGCATATGGCCTTTAACACAATGTAGCTAGTTGACATCTACACTTGTAACATACATAATGACTCACCTTCGGTGCATATTCCTTTTGTCTTTGAAGAAGCCCACCATGCCTGTGGATAGCAGTGATAAGGAGTTCAAGCTCCACGACCTGGCTCAGCATCAGTTTGTCCAGCCAACTGAGACCTGCCCCAATGCCCGCAGAGCCAAGCGCATGAGATCTGAAGTGGACGCTCTTGAACAGAGCCACACACACTTTTCAGAAGAACTCCACCTAAAACCAGTAATTCAGATCCTACATCAACCCCATCTAATCTCCATTTTCACTCCCAATCTCTCTACTAGACAACTATGTAAAAATAGATTGAAGAAATGTTGGCAAAAGCCAATGTGAATACAATTTCTTGTTTCATCAATATGCATTGCATGTTGTGTTGCACACTCGTGCATTGTATGACCATGACCCAGAAAGTTGAAGCTATGTGAACTGAAAACATATTTTTTGTCTTTGTAGCCTGGCTGTGTGAAGACAGAACCAGGGGAACCCTGTGAGAACAGGCCCAACCTGAGGAGGAGGATGGGCTCTTTTGTAGCTAAGCCTGAGCCAGGTAAGCTCACACACTGTTAACTGCTAGTTTGATACAATGTTGATGTACAATGTCTTAGTTTATATGAATGCACGTGTGGCACACCATGTATTATTATGGAGACTTGTATTTTTTGTTTACAGTTGTGTGTGTTATTTCTTCCTGTACTTTATTTGCTGTACAGAGAAAGAGATTCCTATTCCAGTGAAACAGGAGCCCCAGGAGAGTAAGGAACCGGTGAGCGAAGCAGACAAAAACAAGTCACGGTATAAGAAACCCGCCCCTCCAGTGAGCACAGTAAGTTTACCGTTTAAGTTGTCTTTCTGTGAGTTATCATTAGTACTATCGTATATACTATCTTATATGTGTGTATACTTACATCCTCTGAAAACCACTGAAAGACTACAGCTCATTCAAAATTCTGCAGCTAGATTATTAACCAAAACTAAAAGGAGAGAACACATTAGTCCTGTCCTAGCTACTTTACACTGGCTCCCTGTTAACTTCAGAATTGACTTTAAGGTCCTTTTCCTCACATACAAAGCTCTACACGGACAAGGACCAAGCTACATTGCTAACTCCTTTATAAACTACACACCAGCTAGAACACTGCGATCATCAAATGCAGGCCTATTAGAGGTCACCAGAAGCAGTCATAAGAAGATTGGTGATTCGGCCTTTGTCAATTACGCCCCAAAACTATGGAACAAATTACCCATAAATATTAGGGAAGCAAACACTCTAGACATTTTTAAAAGACAGCTTAAAACCTACCTTTTTACCGAAGCATTTAAGTAATTTTATCTCAAAAGGGTTTTCCTACTTTTTAAAGTTGTTTTCTCTCTTGAACAGAGATCTTATTGGGATTTTTATTTTTGTTTGAATTGTTTATCACTTGTATTATTGTTTTTATTGATTTTATGTAAAGCACCTTGAGCTACAATTCTTGTATGAAATGTGCTATATAAATAAAGTCTTACTTACTTACTTACTCTGTCTACTCTGTAATAAAGATTTGTAGTCGTCTCAATCACCAAACTTAATCAAGTAAATCACTCAACCACTCAGCAAAAGTTAATCACTCAACCACTCACAACAAATGCCCGATCCCCTGTTCTTCTGCAGGTGGACCTGTACGTGTGTCTGGTGTGCAGCAGTGGGACTGACGAGGACCGTCTGTTGCTGTGTGATGGCTGTGATGACAGCTACCACACATTTTGTCTCATCCCCCCTCTTAGCGACGTCCCAAAGGGGGATTGGAGGTGCCCCAAGTGCCTGGCTCAGGTGATTCTAACACATTCACAACTCGCTAATGAACCATGTATGCATCAAGGGAGAACTTGGGAGATGAGGACATAAACATAAGAGCCCAGTGTTGTGCTTCTCTTATCCTAACAGAGGGTCTGTTGTTGAATATGAAACTTATGAATATGAAACTTTTTTTATGAAATGTTTTTGTATGTCTGTCGTGTGTTAATTTGAGGTCGAGTAATCCTAACGTTAGCATGCCTAACTATATAGAACAAATCATAACTGGACTTAATGAGTATATTAAGGGTCTGTCTCTATTGAATGCTATGAACAGGAATGCAGCAAACCTCAGGAGGCCTTTGGCTTTGAGCAGGCATACAGGGACTATTCCTTGCGTGCATTTGGGGACATGGCAGACTCCTTCAAATCTGATTACTTCAACATGCCAGTTCATGTAAGTGAAGCATCAGTTACAGTTTATTCTGCTGCTGTGTCTAAACTATTCCTGTGCCTATCCAACCTCTGGCCTGTTTCTTTAAGATGGTTCCTACAGAGCTGGTGGAGAAAGAGTTCTGGCGTTTGGTGGGGGCCATCGAGGAGGACGTCACTGTCGAGTATGGAGCAGACATAGCCTCCAAGGAGTTTGGGAGTGGATTCCCCATCAAAAATGGAAGATTTAAGGTTGCTCCTGCCGATGAGGTGAGTCCGTTTTAACCCTCCAAATCACCTTGCTATTAAAATCCCAGTGTAGTTTTGGCATACATCGTCCAGATTTAGCAACTCCCCCTCCCCTTATATCTCCTGTACTTCAGAAGTATCTCAAGTGTGGTTGGAACCTGAACAACATGGCAATGATGGATCCTTCTGTGCTGACCCATGTCACGGCTGACATCTGTGGGATGACCCTGCCCTGGCTCTACGTGGGCATGTGCTTCTCTTCCTTCTGCTGGCACATCGAGGACCACTGGAGCTACTCCATCAACTACCTGCACTGGTACTGATCCCTGTTGACTATTTCCTTGAACAGAATATTCAGAGAATTTGAGTGTGCCGATTTTTTAATTTTTTAAATGTGCTTGCTTTATTTGACTGAGCATGTTTAATATAGAAGCAGTGTCACCGGAAACTCTTTCTATTCACAGGGGGGAGCCCAAAACATGGTATGGTGCTCCTGGATTTGCTGCGGAGCAACTGGAGGAGGTGATGAGGAAACTGGCCCCTGAGCTGTTTGACTCCCAGCCTGACCTGCTGCACCAGCTGGTCACCATTATGAACCCTAACACCCTCATGGCCCACGGAGTCCCAGTGAGTCTCAGCCTAGCTACATTAACACCCATGAGGGCCTCACATCAGTATATTTTTCCCACATTTGCCACTACACGTGATACTACTACCAAGGACTACGTTCGGGGCACTTGAAACCCCTGTAATGTTTGTTCATCTTAACTCTGTTACCACAGATTTACAGAACCAATCAGTGTGCTGGTGAGTTTGTCATCACTTTTCCCAGAGCCTACCACAGTGGCTTCAACCAGGGCTTCAACTTTGCCGAGGCTGTCAACTTTTGCACTGTGGACTGGGTATGCCCTTCCTGAATAATACATAACATATCTATACATAAAGGTTCAACATAATATAAATAGACTAGTAACATTTTGGCAATGTTGTTGTGGTATGTATATTAAAAGGAGGGTTTTTGTTTGATGCTGCAGATGCCCCTGGGTAGGCAGTGTGTGGACCACTATCGCATGCTCAACCGATACTGTGTCTTCTCCCATGACGAGATGGTCTGCAACATGGCCTCCAAGGCCAACAGTCTGGATGTAGTCCTGGCTTCTGCAGTACAGAAGGACATGTCCACTATGATCAGAGAAGAGCGAGACCTGCGAGAGAAAGTCCGAAAGATGGTGAGTAGCACACTTTCCTGCAGTGCATAATTAATCATTTTTACCTTTGTAAATTCTACCTAATAACAGTCGCTAACTCAGAATTTGCAGAATCATAATATTATTTAAACCTTCAATCATTGTATGTGTTTTAACATTACGGGGAGTCAGGTGGCTGAGCGGTTAGGGAATCGGGCTAGTAATCTGAAGGTTGCCAGTTCGATTCCCGGCTGTGCCAAATGACATTGTGTCCTTGGGCAAGGCACTTCACCCTACTTGCCTCGGGGGAATGTCCCTGTACTTACTGTAAGTCGCTCTGGATAAGAGCGTCTGCTAAATGACTAAATGTAAATGTAAATATATCCTGAAGTAAATGAGAGGTTAATGTTTCATAATTACACCATTGCCATTCACTATGGAGCATGTGGTATCTCAAATTAAAGTCAAAACCACATCTCCCTCAGGGTTCAGTGTAAAACCACAGTCTAGCCACATCTCCCTCTGGGTTCAGTGTAAAACCACGGCTGTGTTATTGTCTTGCTCCCAAAGGGAGTGTTGCATTGCCAGGAGGCGAAATACGATCACCTCCAAGACGATGAACGGCAGTGTGCCAAGTGTCGGACCACCTGTTACCTGTCTGCCATCACCTGCCCCTGCAGCCCTGGGGTGCTGGTGTGTCTCCACCACATCAAGGACCTCTGTGCCTGCCCTCTCAGCAACTACACACTGAAGTGAGTCCCGCTGCTTGACTGAGAGGCCTCAAACACTCAACGTGATATTGGGAAACAAAGTTATGCAAGCCATTTTCTGGGTGCAATGCTCACTGGGAGTTGAATCTCGACTGACGTTTTCCTTTGCGTCTCATGAACCCTGTAGTTACAGATTTACACTGGATGACCTCTACCCCATGATGAACGCTGTGAAGCAGCGAGCTGAGTCATACGACGACTGGGCCGCTCGTGTGACCGACACTCTGGAGGCGAAACTAGACAAGAAAAAAGGTGAGGCGCGGCGTCGGCGTGAGGGATACAGCACACAATACATTTCTGAATCCCTGAATGTGACCACTGTCACCTTCTTCTCTCAGGCCTGGCTGTATTCCACTCCCTCGTTGACGAATCTGAGTCCAACATGTTCCCTGACAACGACCAGCTCCGCCAGCTCCGTCTGGTTACTCAGGATGCAGAGAAGTGTGCCTCGGTGGCACAGCAGCTCCTCAAGGGGAAAAGGCAGACCAGGTACAGCAGATCCACTATCGCATCACACAATCAGACCAGGTACAGCAGATCCACTATCGCATCACACAATCAGACCAGGTACAGCAGATCCACTATCGCATCACATAATCAGACCAGGTACAGCAGATCCACTATCGCATCACACAATCAGACCAGGTACAGCAGATCCACTATCGCATCACACAATCAGACCAGGTACAGCAGATCCACTATCGCATCACACAATCAGACCAGGTACAGCAGATCCACTATCGCATCACACAATCAGACCAGGTACAGCAGATCCACTATCGCGTCACACAATCACACTCTGAGCAGCACTCGTTTGCCCACTGACTCGTAGGAATGGAGGAAGCACCAAAATGAGTTGAATTGTTTTATTGAGAGGCTGTTTTGGTTCCCTCTCCTAGGTACCGGTGTGGTGGGGGGAAGTCCCAGAGTCATCTGACTGTGGAGGAGCTGAGGTCATTCGTTAGGCAGCTGTACAACCTCCCCTGCAGTCTCAGCCAAGCCCCCCTGTTGAAGGTAGGTGGTGGGTGACACACCACTGCATGGGGTAGGATAGGGTAACCTGAAAGTAGACGAGGTCTATAATAACAATCGGTTCTGATCGTTTTTCCCTGTTCTCATGCGTTGTAATTATGTTTGCTGATCATGTTGTTAATATTCGGTGGCAGGAGCTGCTGAATCGCATTGAGGACTTCCAGCAGCACAGTGAGAAGGTCCTGGCCGACGAGGTTCCAGGAACAGAGGAGATCCAGGGCCTGCTGGACATCAGCTTTGACTTTGACATGGAACTGCCTGAGCTGCCTCTTCTGCGGGTGAGGCTGGAGCAGGCGCGCTGGCTGGAGGGGGTCCAGCAGGCTGGCTCCCAGCCTGCCACCCTGTCCCTGGACACGATGAGGAGGCTCATCGACCAGGGCGTGGGCTTGGCCCCCCACCCCTCTGTGGAGAAGGCCATGGCTCGCCTGCAGGAGCTGCTCACTGTGTCTGAACACTGGGAGGAGAAGGCGAGCAGTCTTCTCAAGGCCAGGTGAGGGCAGTGCTGAGAGATCCTTGTACTGGCATGTCGACCGAAACCTTCAAGGTCTGCTCAGTGAAGGGAGACGTACTGTTTACAGTAAATTGCATACGTTTGTCATGCTCAGATTGTGCCGATTTTTTACTACATTGGCAGATAGGTGCAAAACATTTAGTCTGAGAGAGGTTCATCCTGTAATAATGAAAGAATATCCTCCTCTTGCTTTCATTTAATGTATAAACATATACCCTGGTGACTGGTGATTACTGACTTATTATGTAGCATAATGTCAGTGTCCCTGATTTTGCTTCATTTTAATTACAGCTAGTGCAAAATGCTGCCGCTAGAATATTCAACAAGATCAACAAAAAGTGAGCATGCATATCTAGTTCTGCCTTCATTTCATTGGTGCTCGGTGCTTTTTAATAACCACTGTCACCAGCGTTCTCAAAAAGCTTTTAATGGCATGGCTCTCTGGAATGTACATCTGTGCGCTCCACATATCCACAGTTAACTAGTATTGAGTCGAGTGTTTGATTTTGTGCATCTCCCTAGAGCTAGAGTCCATTCAGATTTTCTTTACCATTTTAGAGTGTAGAATGTTAGGAAATACTCTGCGCTCACTGTAGCTCATCATGGTTGGCTGGATAGTTTGGTTCTTTTTTAATCAAATCTGTATGCTTTGTTTTAATTTATCAGAATGGTAATGCGTAGCTCATATCTCAACAACTGTCTATGCAATGGTTTCAGACTGTATTTTGGCTGCAAGGAGTGTGTATAGTTTTATGTATTGATGTACTCAAGGTAACATACTGTCATCAGTGTGTAGTAGAAAACTTTGCATGGTTCATTACTGTGACAGCCATAATGTCTGACTTCACTGGATCAAATGTTTGTCACAAGATGTGAATGGATGTGTAACATGAAAAACTTTAATCAAATTGTTCTGAGAGCAGGATTGGAGGAGTTGAGAGATGTGCCAATGATAGCATATCCATTCCATTAATTAATAATCAATGTAACATAAACATGTTTCCATATCAAATTCTCTATGATGTCCACATCATCTTATTTCAGGAAGATATGGGTCTGCACTGCCGGGCTTGTCTACACTGTAACTGTGTGTGTCAAAGTCTTCAGAGGTAACTGATGTTGTGTGATGCTCTCCTCCAGGCCCCCCCACTCACTAGAGACCCTGACGGGGGCTGCTGCCAAGGTGGAGTCCATCCCTGCTTACCTCCCCAACTGTCTACTGCTGAAGGACTCCATCAACAGAGCCAGAGAGTGGCTTCAGGAAGCTGAAGAACTTCAGGTATGGAAGCAAGTGACCACGATTTGGGTTACCCCGAGACGAGGAGAACCTATTGGTCTGCATGTGAACAATACTGATTGGAAATATGATTTGAAGACACGTGTATCTGTTTCAGGTTGGAGGCTGTGTCCCCATGTTGGACAGCTTGTCTGACATGGTGCTGCGAGGGCAGGCCATCCAGGTCCACCTGGAGCCCCTGGAGCTGCTGGAGTCCCTGGTGGCAGAGGTGCAGGCCTGGAAGGAGAGCGCAGCCAAAATGTTCCTGAGGAGAAATTCATCCTTTACCTTGCTCGAGGTACAGTACTCTCCTGGTTTGGTGCGATCTAATCCTGTGGAGAGATCAATGGGATGACAGAGCTACAATTAAATATGAATTCCACAGGTCCTGTGTCCGAGATGTGAGGTTGGACACTGGTCTCCCAAAAGGAAGTCCAAGAAAGCGAAAGATAGCCCTCAGCACAGCAAGAAGAGGATGGTGCGGCTGGACTGCCTGAGTGATGTGGAAAGGGCCCTCTTGGAGAGCAAAGACTCTACCTCTGCTGTAAGGGGACTACCTTTACCTAACCACACATCTCAATGCAGATGGGAGGGGCCATGAGTTGCTTTTCACATTATATACTGTATTGACGTAACAGTAACAGGACCATCATACATCAACGATTGTTTGTTTGACTCGTATCCATGTTGTTCTTCAGATGGCAACTCTTGGGGAGGTGCGGTTAAGGGAGATGGAGGCTCTCTCCTCCCTCAGGGCAGCTAACGAATCGAAGCTCCTCCCCACCACTGAGTGTATGGACCTGAAGGTGTGTGTGTGTCAGAAGCCCCCCATGGGGGCCATGTTACAGTGCGAGCTCTGCAGGGACGCCTTCCACAGTGTGTGTGTGAGGGACCCCTCCAACACCCGCTCAGCCCAGCCCTGGCTGTGCCCTCTCTGCCAGCGCTCAGAGAAGCCCCCACTAGACATGGCGCTGTCCCTGCTGGCCTCCCTGCAACGTATAAAGGTACGCCTGCCAGAGGGCGACGCGCTGCGCTACATGATTGAAAGGACAGTCAGCTGGCAAGACAGAGTGGAAAAAGTCTCAGATCCCTGTGACCTACCAGAGCTGGAGGAGAGACCCAGGACTCCGCCCACCCCTTCCGACAGGGCGTTCCCCAATCACGCCGCTGACACAAACGAACAGGTCAATTATAGCCCTCCTCTCTACGTCTAAGTCCCTTTGTCTTACCAATAACCATTTAAGTGAACGGCTGCATTTTCAACCGAAGCGCAAACGCTTGTTTTATAGTCCTGTGTTTTGCTTGGTTGACACAGGCTCCATATCTGACTCCAGAGTGGAACAGGACAAGCAGCGTTCAGACAGTCTTCTACACAGAGCAGCGGTGCATCCCCTTGCAGGGTTAGTGCTTGTCCAGTTGTAGTTTTTTGGGGGGAGGGAATAGTGTGTCACTGTTGACACACCTTTTAATATTTGAAATGCTCCATGCTCTTTTTAACGATGCCTGGATAATGACGCCTGGTTTTGTCAGAAGGTTTGAGTCCGGAGCTGGAGGAGTTGATGGTTGAAGGTCTGCTGCTGCAGGTGTCCCTACCAGAAATCCCTAGCCTTTACCACATGTTACTGAACGGCTTCAGGAGTCAACACACCGGCGGCAACATGTTGTCACAGGATGACCCCTCAGAATGTGACAATCACAAGCAGTGTAAATCTCAGGGAAGGAATCAGCCACAAAATGAGGTTAGTGAGCATGCTGAAAAATTTGTTTATGGAACACTGTGTGCTTATGTCAAAGGCATTACCTTGAAAGCTCTGCTGTGTCCCTGTAACACTCTTTACTTATCATGGAATTTCAGCGCTGGGAAGAAACTACAGTTTGTTGTGTTTAATGTGCTCCAGAATGGAGGTCACGACACGCAGAGGGAGGTGGTGAGCGTTGCAGAGAAGAAGGCCAAGCGACGCTTGGAGAGGGCGGGTCTGGAAGCGGTACGCAGGGACAAGGCCAAAAAGCTCCAACACAAGCGCCAGAAGGTGAACAAAGACAAGAACCTGGAGCGCCGAGCAGCTTCCACCTCCTCTTCTCCTCGCTCAGACTTCTCTCAGTCCGACAACTCTGATGAAGAGATGGTCATGTGTCCGGCAGAAAGATGCCAGCTGCCAGAGGGAGATGAGGTGAGCCGAGGAACTTAGATAACAGACTTGCTTGACCCACCAGTGTATCTGTAGGCTTCAGTGCAAAAAGATTACTGGAAAATATCCCCATGTAAATACTGTGTTCTATTCACCCACTAGCACGTGTTGAAGATAATGCTGTAGGTGTTGTAATGCCAGTGTGAAAAGTAAACTCATCACTTCAATATATACATTGATACCCATAAAAGTATATATTAGTCTTTTTCCTTTTAGATTTTATTTGTATGTAATTTAGTCTGGTTAGTGTGTTAAAATAAAGTGTTGTTCAATTCAGGTGGATTGGGTCCAGTGTGATGGCAGCTGTAACCAGTGGTTCCACCAGGTCTGTGTTGGCGTGTCGGCCGAGCTGGCAGAGAAGGAGGACTACGTTTGTGTCAGTTGTACATTAAAGGATGGACACATGAAGTGAGGAAAAAACAGAAAACAGAAGAGTTTTTTTGGGGGATGGAAACCTGGAGGACTGCTCATCCTCACTCCATTAATCAGCCACCAGTCTGGATGTGTCACTGACCCCGCCTCCATAGTGCCCCCTGCCCTGTGGTTCTCTTTCCATCCCCTTTGTAACTACGGTGCTATCTCCTCTATATTGGATTGTTGTCCCGAACTATACTATTTGCTTACTTTTTGTATTTTTTACTTATATTTCTTTCCTCTTATGATCTATTTGTGGTTGTCTAAATAAGTATGGGGATGTGGGATCTGCATGGGTTTCCATCACACGTTTGCAAAGGAGTCTTAACAATAATGATGCACCCTGTTAAGATCAAGGGTTAATACTGTCTTTGGAACGTCCTTGCATGCAAAACCAGAGAAACTGGGAGAGGATAGAGGATTTGACACCTCCCCTTAAAAAATGTTGAATACATAAATAAATGATAACCTTTTTTTTTTGTTAAACCCCAGTGTTTAGTACATTCATCTTAATTATATAATTATTCCCAATTTTTTGTAGAATAGTTTTATTTATCTGAGCAATAATGTTTGTCTGATTTGGCTTTAATGGCTTGATCTCTGCTAAAATGTGTGTTGGTGCTTTAGCAATGGTTTCATGTACAGAAAGCTAATAGGTTGTTGGGTAACAGTTGTGGAACAGAGATTTAGCAGACAGAAGGATAAAGGAACTGTTTAATGGTACTTTTTCTGACACATTATGTACTTTGGGTAGGTAACTTCGGGAAGCGAGAGTGCGGGGCAGATGAAGACGTTGCCGTTTATATTGTGGAATAAAACGTTTTGTTCTAATATCAAAACATCATCTGACTCGATTTTTCAACCGCTAGATGACGCCATTTTAATGTATATAGTTAATCCCTTTTGAGGCACAAGATTTGCCATGATTTGACGCAGGCAAATTACGAGAATGATGAGTACTTAACAATTATCCAGGTATTATAGATCAAGTTTTACCCAAAAAATTATATAATTACTTTGGGCGCTTTGTCGCAAATTGGTGAAACTGTCAGACTCCAGCACTGGATCTCCAGGAGCCACTAAGATAGGCGGTCCGGTTGAGTGCATCTGATAGGCCGACACTCTAGTCTCATCGCCAAAATATAACAGCTCTCCAAGGAAAACCCTCGTGTATAATTCACAGGTTTTGATCATATAAAACTGCATTATCGTGGCTAATCATGTCCGGGAGTAACGGTCCAAATCAGAAGCAAGAGAGCGAGGATGAATGTGACATTGACAATCTTTTGGCATCTTTAACGTCTGCTGAGGTGGAAGAGTTGGAAAATGAGTTTATCGACATTGATCCGGACCCAGCTGTGCCAGTCGGGCTCAGGCAGAGAAACCAGACTGAAAAGCAGCCGTCAATCCAATACAACAGAGGGGCAATGCTGGACTTCTGTGAGCGCGAGACCAAGAAACTAATTGAGAGAGAGTTGAGCTTTGAGGTATGACTATTTTTTTCAGAAATTGTCAACGTGTTTAGATATAGGCTAGCTGGACGTTTATCCTGGCCATACCGTACACCATCAGCTTAATATAGTCAGACTATTATGAGCGGAATGTCAGAGATGGTAACTATGGAATCCACCAGCTAGATTCCAAACATGGTGCAGTGGCGTGAGGATTCATCTTAGGGTTTGCTATTAATGGTTAGACCAGAGTATTGCATTTAATGTAATCTAAATTGAATAGTGATAAAACGTTGAGTAACAAGTTGGCTAATTGTACTTGAAATGTAATGTGTAACGACAACTTTAATGTGGAAAGACACGTTTTTGTGCATGTTTAGGCTACTCCCAACTGATAAGAATTGATAACTCTTAGACATTTTAGTTCCAGGGCTTCTCTTGGTTTATTCACACTCGTGTTGTGGATACAAACTTCAACAGGTGGAATGATGTAAGGAAACATGATCTATCTGGAGACAGCCGTCAGACCTTAATGAGAAGTCTTGTTGTTTGTAAAAGGTCCAGAGTATGGGTTTGGAAAACCCAGAGTGAAAAGGCAGAATGTCATCTATTCACCAGGGCATCATCACTCTTAAAGTTGCTAAGCAGCTTGAAAACAAATTATCCCTTATCAAAGTTTACCAGTAGTGAACTTTAAAGAGCAAATCCCCTCTCTAATTATAGGAGACAAACACCTAGGAACAGATGGAGGCTTTTCATGGTAACTGCAAGACAAAAACCTGGTAACAACAAGAACTTCATTACAATTTGCTACTATACGTGTACCTTCTTTGGCTTAGGTGTCTCCACTAGCCTTTATTTATGAGTGCTGAGTAGTTTACATCTTGGCATGTATATTATTAATAAGAATATTTGAATAATTTATGATAATTATATTTTATTGCACAGTGCTATGAATGTTCTATGAATTGACCAAGATGTTGCAAGACTTATAAAGAAATGCAAAAACAAAATCACATTCTATTGTACATCTCATAAAGCTCTACATTGCTCCCTTAGTTCAAAAATAGGTTTTATTGAGCTTAATGAAAGATATAAGCTCCAGATATAATGCTGGCTTGCTCATGTTGGCATGCTGCTCCCAATTTGAAGACAAATGAAATTCCTCAACCGGAGGCTTAGACACACTTCCTTTTAAGGACACATCTGCAGGAGCTCTTTAGACAGCAACTTGTAAAACCCTTCCAACATGTTGCCTGGCGAGGAATACAAAATACTAACCTATGTTACCAAGCAGAGGTTTGGTTTTTATAAAGTTTTAAATTATATTTTAAACAAACAGCAGTCCCAATTAAGTATATGTCATTACAAATCATTTCACAAGAAAAGTAGTGTTTAGGGTTGTAAATGATACTATGTGCAGTAAAATATATTTTGTCTCCACACTCAAGGGGGAGTCTAAACCTGGCCGAGCGAAACAAGATAACTTGAAGAATATGGGGAAGAGCTGTGAGAGTTTGTTCTCTGTGCCAGACGACCAGGATGGCTTTGGCTTCGACAGTCAGAAGCAGGACAGATGCAAAGAGGAAATCCCAGACAACAACAAACTCAAATATGTTGACAAAGGTCAAAAGGTCATAGAGGAAAAAAGTCCACATAAGATGACTGGGGGTGAAGGTAAGGGAGATGAGGTCATTCAGAAAAACAAAGAGAGCCAGGTGGGACAGGAGAAAAAGGAAGGGTGCAAGAAAAAGGGGAAAAGCACTTGCAAAACACTCGACCTCATCTCAAAATTACAAAGCAAAAATTACATTAAAACTGAAAAGGACAAAAAAGAAGATTGTAGAAGGAAAATAGACTGCAAAACCAAAGAGCTCATTTCAAAATTGCAGGGACAGGGGGAGAAAGAGGAGAAGGACAGGAAAGGAAAATCACAGAAGCTGACAGATAGTAAGATGGGAATGTTTTTAAAGGATGGGGACAGAGAAACTGATTTTAAGGTTCCAGTCATAAAGGCCCAGAGGGACAGTGAGAAGGACCATGATAAAAGGGAAAACACAAACTCTGTGAAACAAAGAAAATCTTCAAGGGAGAGAGAGAAAGACTATGATAATACAACTGAAAAAACTGTCCATAAACATTGTAAATCCAGCCAGGTAGAACTAAAGAGCAGCAACAGCGTAGGTTCAGCACTTGAGGAAGTAAGGGAAGAGGAAGACGTCTCCAGCATGTTCGACCAACTTCTTGAAAGAGTCAGAAACGATGATCCTTTGTTGACTGAGCTCAATGTTAACAACTCAGATGTCATAAAGACTCAGACTCTGACTCAGTTTGCAGAGGCATTATTAGACAACAGGCACGTCAAGACCTTTGCTTTGGCAAATACCAGAGCTGATGACCGTGTAGCTTCTGCTGTTGCCAACACACTACGGAGGAACACCTGTCTGACCAGCATCAACCTAGATTCCAATCACCTTACAGGCAAAGGCATTCTGGCCCTGATACATGCCTTGGAGAGCAACACGTGCATCACCGAGCTGCGCTTCCACAACCAACGGCACATTTGTGGTGGCAAGACAGAGATGGAGATGACCAAGACCTTGAGGGAGAACTGTACGTTGTTGAAACTAGGTTACCACTTTGAGCTGGCTGGCCCAAGGATGACCATGACTAACATCCTGAGCAGGAATATGGATCAGCAGAGGCAACGCAGGATGCAGGACAAGAAACAGGCTGATCAGGATCTGCAGATTGCATCGAATCTGAAAACATCTCACCAGTCATCTCAGCAGGTTCAAACTTCTGGAAAGGCAACCCATAAACTCCCTTCAGACATGGATCAGACCAACAAAAAAAGATGCACATCGCCTCTTGTCAAAGGAAAGGGCAAGCCTGTTCCGAGTATCACCACTGTTCAATCCTCGATGAAACGCTCCTACAAAACAACCCCTAATGCAGAAAGTGCACAACCGAGGCCAGTGGATGTTTTACCTCCACCTCCTCCACCCGCCCCTGTACTAGAAAGCGTGTCCATAAGGAAGTCCCTGACACCAGTGACACAGAGAAAACCTAATGGGCAGACTCCACGCCACGAGGGAGGGAGGAACTCTAGGGATCAGTTGCTGCTTTCTATTCGTAACAGCACCTTAAAGGTTCTCAAGAAGGTTAGAACAGCTGTACTGTGATGGTTTTGCATGGAGAGAAATATGAAAAGTGGTCCTCACCAGTGTGTGCACAATTACTTTAATTCATATTTTTGATCTGTGTATCTTTAATCATTATACTCTGTCAATCCTTGAAAATGTCTGTTTCTTTCTTGCAGGTTGATGTTCCAAAGCTGCTTCGCTAGGAACCAAACCAAGAAGAGTCATATATTACATTAATTTTACATTGCAGATAATTGATATACAGGTGGTTCTGTCAGGGTTAGAGAATTATGTTGGAACCTAGAGAGAAGTTACAAAGTACGGCTGAGAGGGTATCAAACGATATGTCAATATGATTATTTATTGGAATTTAAACAGGACTTTTCCAAACAAGGCCACAGAGACTACAGTCCTTTTTTAAATGTTCACAACTTGGTTGTTTGAATAACAAGCTTTAGATTTAATAACTTGGTAATAATATGCACACAACATGAGGCACATAGTAGTTTACAATTACATGTATGAGTTACATTTGCAGTTACATATAAGTCTCCACTAGGCCTTCCTGTTGACTTACATTACATTACATTTACATTTAGTCATTTAGCAGACGCTCTTATCCAGAGCGACTTACAGTAAGTACAGGGACATTCCCCCGAGGCAAGTAGGGTGAAGTGCCTTGCCCAAGGACTTAAGTGTCATTTAGTTGGATCTCAAAGCTTGTTTCTTTTGCGTCCAGGCGATGCCCATATTTAGTCTGCAGTGAAGATGGTATGATGTAAGAATAATTCCTCTACTCACTTTAATTACCAGGGAATGGCCAGTAGGGTGTCTTGCTCCTTCACAGACAGTGAAAGGAGGTTAGAAGGAGGAGGATCATGGGGATTAAAGGAAGATGAAAAGGGGAAGAGAAGAAGGAAACATTTGCAAGCTGCCACATTTAAGAACACTATTGTCTCTTTACAAACCCACTTATAATCACTGAATCTCAGTGCCAAAGTATCAGTCAAAGTAACATACAGTATCTACACATGTGTAGGTTGGTTTCTTATAAGTAGAGGATGGATGTGTAATGTTTTAATCTATCAGTGTGTGGTAGAATGTATTTGATATTCAAATGAAGTGTACTTGACAAGCCCTTCAGTGGCCAACACGGCTGAGAATTCGCAGTTGTTGTTCACAGAACATGTTGTCACTTTTTGG
The DNA here is from genome assembly GCF_963692335.1 of Osmerus eperlanus. Taxonomy (NCBI): domain Eukaryota; kingdom Metazoa; phylum Chordata; class Actinopteri; order Osmeriformes; family Osmeridae; genus Osmerus; species Osmerus eperlanus. Next base: position 11,613,470 of record NC_085021.1, read on the forward strand.
CCTATGTATGTAATGTAAAGCTACCAAATAATGTTATTTTAGTTGGGTTAAATAAGGCATAGCTGACAACCTGGTTTACAATGTCGATGATGAACAATAGTGGGGCCTCCTGGGATGTGTCTGCAAAATATTGTACTTGTCTGTGAAACTTCCTTCCTAGTGTTAGGACAGCACCCAGGGAATGTCCTACTTCCTATAATAATACAATTACAACCATTGGCCACAGCAGTTGATTGTGCTGAAAGAGATAGATTTATGCATTAGCATTTTTCTTATGTGTGGAAATGACTAATTTTAAGGTCTTCTTTTTATTGACAGGTAAGTTTGAATGAAAAAAGTATTTATATTACACTGGTAGTTCAAATAGGGTATGCTATTTTTAAGACTTATAGTTTATCAAACCACAGTAAGACATTGCAAAGTATTTTCTTTGTGTTTTATGTTCATTCTTACAATGTGATAGACAATTGCAGATTTCTTTTCATCAAGGTTTATTTTGTGACGTGAGCGGGAAAAGAAAAATTGGATCACATGGACGAGAAGGTGGATGTTTAGATATTATCTGTTCATATCCAGATGGATATCAGAATGTACCTAAATACTTGTGTCAACACCCCTGCACCACCAAAAATAGTGTTCTCATCAAAAGTGAGAAAGCTAATGATGTAGTTCAGAATGGAAGATTTAGCCTCTATGACAATGTACATGGACGCACTTTTACTGTTACTATCAAACACCTGGTATCTCAAGATGCTGGATCATATTACTGTGGACTTGATCAATGGGGAAGAGATGTCATGATCAAAGTAGAGGTCTCTGTTAGTAAAGGTATGTAAAATGCTATTTTGCTTAGATGTTACTGTGATATCAGATACTATTAAATACTGTATCTCTCAATACACACATTTGTCATGGAAGTTGATAGTTGTACATTAGATTTTCAATATAATTTACACACCCATGCTCAACACCAATGAGCAGGACACTCACCAGGGTCATGTTTAAATATGTGTCAGATTTGGTGATTAAATGATATGCAGATTTATTGTGTAAGGGTAGGTGTGAACTGAGGTTCCTTTGTAAGTCTGGTCATTTATGTTCCAATCTCTCACCTATATGTTCCTGTTAGCTTTATCCTCTCAACCTGCATTGGATCCTGAGATTGAAAGCAAGGACACCTATGAGAAAAGCAACTGCAGATCTGTATGCACACAAATCCACAACTCTACAACACAGGTTTATACTGGTAAAAACTCACCATATTGCACATAACTTTATCATACCAGCACATTATCCCTCACTGGTTTCTCTCTTTTTCTATTTATGATCAATTTACATTAAGGTCATGGACAAGGTGCCTGTTGGAGATGGGGATGAAACACCTCCAACATTTCCTACACTTCCTATTGACATCTCAGGTTAATTAACTTAATGAATAGCTTTCGTGACACATTTTGATACTGGAAAACCAAACTATCTTAAATCAAACAAATCCTTCCTCAGGTCATGCAAGTGTCAACATTATCATTGGTGCCTTCTTTGGATTGTTAGCGTGCAGCTTTCTGGTTGCACTTGGAATCCTCAGAGAACGTACTCAGTCAAGTTCACTTTGTAAGACCTAGCTCTCTATTCAATGTATATTTTCAATTAAAGAGAATAGTTTACATGAGTTTTGGAAACATGTCATTGGTTTTATGTTCAATTGTTATAAAGGAATTCACAAACAATTTTTTCCCCCTAAGCTTTTCAAGCATCACAAGTATCAGATAATTTGAATGTTTTACAAGTGAGTTTCATTTCACACTGATATTATTTTAAATTAAACTCAAGCATTCTTATTCTTGCACATCAGCTCTCTCTATCTCTCATTCAAACCTTTTATGTATTTTAGGATGAAAATGACCCTGGCCATGTCTATAGTGAGATAACTGGATGGATGGAGGAGGACAAGGACTATCACACAATAGAGATATGGGAACCTCCACAAGAAATAGACAGCAATGCTGTTTACTCTGTTCTGACACTGAATTAACAAAATAACGTTGCTCTACTATAGGTGCCAAAAGAACAACAACGTATTCCTCCCGTTTCTCTCAATGCAGTGTTGCTTATGGTAGGCCCAGGCTATAGCCTACTTATTCACGCAGAAGTCCCACAGCTTGCATGTTTCCTGAAATTGCAGTTTATCTTTGTGAAACACAGAGGAAACATGGTTGTAGATATAATTTACAAAGTTTGTTTTCTCCCTGTTTAAAAATGTACTTGCAACAAATATTTTATATTTTAATTGAACCCAAAATGTATTTGACTAACAAATACAAATACAACATATTCCAGTCAAATGAGTGCAATATCATAGCACTATTAAATTATATCTGTTAAACTAAACTAAGAAATCCATGGACTTTTTGAACTAGTACTAAAAAGTAAGCTGATGAGCTGCTGCAGAACGTTGTAGCCATTTAAGGTTTGTCCGTTCAGAGGGAATGACGTTTGCAGTGTCTGCCATGCAAAAGAGGCTCAGCTGAGTGAAGGTACTTGAGAGAGACGGCGGCGAGAGGAAAACACGGTGAGTAGCCAGCCTGCCAGCTAGCTTGCTTTCTAGCTAACGACAACAACGGCTTTTTAATTTTTTAATGTAGGAAGCTTTGCAACTGACTGTTACCATCGTAGGACAGCTAATGTACATTTAGCATGCTGAAAAGGGTAGATCAAAGGAAGGTGTGAGTGGGCAGTAACATTACAACTAGGAGCAAGTGCTAGCTAGTATGAAGAATTGGCTAGCACTTGAAGCTAGCTAAAATACTAAGTAGCTTGCCCCAACGACTGTTCATGTCGTGGGCACGCTCTTGTCTCAGAAAGCGCCGGACGGAATCCTAGCTAAATAGCTAGCTAACTAGCCTTACATAATCCAGTATAAAATTCATATTTTTGATTAGGTTGTATTATTAATATATACTTCACTAGTCTAGTCTGACTGGTGACTGCTAGTTAGTTAGAGCTAGTTAGTTAATGCAGTCAGCTAGCTCGCTAGTTGGCTACGTACTGCTACTAGTAGCTAGAGGTCTGCATGTTGGCTCTGTCTGAAGCTAGTACCGGCAAGAGGGAGGCCAAAACTTAGCTGACTCTAGCTAGTAGCCAGCTTTGATTCGGTAGCTAGCTAGCTATGGCTATTGAAAGAAGTAAAGCAACGACGGTACAGTCATTAAAAAAATAAAGAAAAAATAAGCAGCTTCCAGTTGTGGCTTTGTTATTGCCACAATACAAGCTCCCTAGTTGAGGCCTTGTTTTAAGGAACGGAATTTAACAGTACTGTATCCAGCTCGCAAAACAGGCCCGCTAGCTAATGTGTTGATCCGTTTACAGTTAGATTCAAAATATCTGATACTACATAAATAACATGACATTTCTCATTTCAGTGCCAGAAAGATTCATTATCAAGTTGTATTACTTGAAAGTAGAATTATTGTTGTGACGTGCTGTTGGTCTGAGTTTATCAAACTGGTAGTTGAGTAGTTTCCCAGCTACTTTATGCTTTCTATTTTACTATCAACAACAACAAAAGATTTTTGTAAGAAATGTATGTATTTTTGTCTTTGGAACAGAATATTCCTAACTAGCTAATTTGTTGGTGCTCACGACAGCTTCCTGCTTACTGCATCAGCCAATTCTGGGATCTGCTGGCCTTCTCTCACCAGATGTAGAGGGGACTTGTCATCTGCAGCCGTGTAAACAGTAGGTTGTGTCGCAAGACACTTTTTTGAGGGGTTGGATTGGCCAGAAGAGGCCAGACACAAACTCTTTGAAAGAGTAAATGTGCTGTCAGGTTGACATTAAAGCACATCAATTTGGAAACAGTCAGGCTCAATTGAAATTGTCCAGGTTGTTAAGGCACTTATGTTCTTAATAAACTACTTCATAAATGTTGGCCTGTTGGGGGCATCCCAGTGGCTCACTGGGTAGGGCGTGTACCACATAGGCTTAGACCCTTACTGCAGCAGCCTGGGTTCAGTTACTGCACGTCAACCCCTCTGTCTCCCCCCTGACTTTCCAGTTTCTCTCAAACTGTCACATATGAAATGTTGGCTTGTGTCTAATCGGTCAAAGCCCATAGCAATATCTGAATTATTGGTGCACAAAACCTGGACCTATGAAGTGTACTTTTGACTTGGCCTTCTTTGCACAGCTGTGTGTTGTGCTCTTGATTTACATTTACATTTAGTCATTTAGCAGACGCTCTTATCCAGAGCGACTTACAGTAAGTACAGGGACATTCCCCTCGAGGCAAGTAGGGTGAAGTGCCTTGCCCAAGGACACAACGTCATTTGGCACGGCCGGGAATCGAACCAACAACCTTCTGATTACTAGCCCGACTCCCTAACCGCTCAGCCATCTGACTCCTGATTTCTAGGTAGGAATCTTGCTCTCTTTGTCAGGTAGTAATTCCATAGCCGGTCATGCTCTGACCTGTCTCCATCTGAGCAGAGGAGCAGTATTGTAGTGCTGTGGGCATTGAATGGTCCTTTGTGATATCCCTCAAATGCGTATCTCTCATTGTGGGCTCCTGGTGCTGCCTCGTGCAGCTTGGTTAGAATTGCAAATGGCTTGTTGAGAATAACAAAGTGTTTTTTGTATGTTTGTCTGCATATGTAACACGTCTCACTGAGAATTCACTTGTTTTCACTTATCTCAGTGTTTGGTCCTAGTTGAGTCAAACCTCCCTCAATCATCTGGGAATAGTTTGCTTTGCCTTTTATATGAGCACTTGCTTCTTATGTTTTCAATGCATAACTAATCAGATCTCCTGTGTCGGTAACTCATTATTGCATATCTCATAGGCAATCATAACTGGAAGGGCTGTTAGGGGAGTTATTTTATAACATGCTAATTAAACTAGGCCTATTTTTCATTTTGTCAGGCTGGAGGTGGTGACTCCTCCTCACCTCACACAGCACTGCTCCTTTGCATGCTAATGAGATTAATCTATTTGTGTCTGTGGATCTTAGCATTGCCCTATGGGTCAGTAGGTATGTTCAGGTTCTAGGCCTCGAGCTATTCTACTCTACTCCTACTCTATAGCTAGTAGCTTGCTGACTGTGCCCCAATGTTCTCTCCCTTGAGCACTAGAATGCTTTCACACAGTTCTTGAGGCATAGAGGATGGAGCAGTACCCCAACTCTGTGGATTGCATTGAAATATTCAATCCAGGTAGAACTGGATCTTGTTTTTTTGTGCTTTTCTCAACTGGGCAAAAAGGGGAACTGGGCCCCACCAGCAGCTTAAATCCCAGGGTTGTGGGTGGGAAGGAAAGATAATTATTTTGGCAGAGGACTAGAAGTTGTATGATGTCACCTGCAAATATGTCAGCGATACTGTTCTTAGGGGGGAAGTTCTTCTTACAAATACCAAGATGTCTTTATTTGGGATACAGCAGGATGGAACAGTATTGCAACTAAGGGTCTCACTCTTTCCCTGACTGTTCTCTTGCAGACGTTTGTGCTGTCCAGTGAAGATACCCCACCATGCGCGAATACAAGCTAGTGGTGTTAGGCTCAGGAGGTGTGGGCAAATCTGCACTGGTGAGAACTTCTTTATGTGTGGCCCAATGCATCCAATCTCTCTATGACTTGAAGTTGGTTAAATGTAACAAGAGTTAAGTGTTATGAACATTGTTATTATTATCCCCTGGCTTTGTCTCCCCCAGACAGTCCAATTTGTACAAGGTATTTTTGTGGAAAAATATGACCCCACAATAGAAGACTCTTACAGAAAGGTAAGCTTGCTAAATTTGGGTAATTTTCTAGTACACCCACTGTTAGTGGTGTTAATCTTACTTTGTATTCCTTTCCTCAGCAAGTTGAGGTGGATGGACAGCAGTGTATGCTTGAAATCCTTGACACAGCTGGAACAGTAAGTAGAATATGTCTGTGCTGGGTCACAGACTGTAGTTTGTATCCAGAAAATGGGAACTGTAGAACTGTTGGTCATGGACATTCCCCTCTGCTGGTCTACAGGAGCAGTTCACAGCCATGAGGGACTTGTACATGAAGAACGGCCAGGGCTTTGCCCTTGTATACTCAATCACGGCACAGTCAACATTTAATGACCTACAGGACCTCCGGGAACAGATCTTGCGAGTAAAGGACACTGAGGATGTGAGTATTAGATCTTGTAATGATAAAGCCCTTCCCCCCCTTTTGTCTTGCAATGACAGCTACCATGGATAGATACCCTTTTGTCTGACAGTTTTCAAAGAGAAGGGCCAAGCCCTGTCATTTTTCCTGATGGTCTTTGTAGAAGGCCCTGAGTTGTAGACCGTCCACAGCCCTGGCAGTCAGGCGTAGATCCCTGTTCATTTCCCTTCCTCATTAGTGGCCTGTCAGTGGGGGAAAGGGCATGACAGAAGGGGGGCTGCAGCTTTGTAACAAGATGGAAATGTCACGGCTACTGTTAATATCTACCAGCCCCAGTCTACCTCTCGTATCCTGATTTAGAAGAAAAATCTGTAGCCTGCTGAGCTTACGAATGATTGATCTCTGGTTGCCTTGAGAATGTTTATCTTTTGAAATCTCAAATAATTAGGCACAGTTTGGTCACTGAGATGTATTTTAAGACTTCAGGGTTTCAACATTTCTCCTGACTCTGCTTTGGTTCTGGCTAGGTCCCCATGATTCTGGTGGGCAACAAGTGTGACCTGGAGGATGAGCGCGTGGTCGGCAAGGAGCAGGGCCAGAATCTGGCCCGACAGTGGAGCAACTGTGCCTTTTTAGAGTCTTCAGCTAAATCAAAGATCAACGTTAATGAGGTGCGCCCCACTGCTGTAAAATGCAATCAAATTAATTGTTAGTCCTTAAAATGCTGTAGGTAATTGAATTGCAAAACAGAATAGAATCGCTAAATGCTATTAACTGGAGACACCGGTGATTTGGAGCTGTGGTAAGTATTCTATTTTTGCAAGTAAGTGTTATGGAATTTAACTTAACTAACATCCACATTTTATGGAATAGGCACAACTTAAACATTAGAAAGCAACAAGTGTCCTCCTAGACTGCAATATGTGGCGCATCCACTTTCATTGTGCCTGGTAGCTAAGATGTGGTCACTAGTAGTCTGGTCAATACAGAGCATTCTTCGACTGACCACTAAAATACTGTTACAACTATGCACTTCTAATAATTTTTCTTTGTATGTTAAGCACAGTTTATATGTCACTTTGGACCACATCATCTGCTAAATTAATAAAATGTCAATATAAATGATACCTCTGAGTGGATTACATAATGTTTTCTCATGATGTATTTGTCCTATATTTGAGTATAAGGTATGTGAATTCCTCACATGACAAATGTTATTCTTTGCCCCAGATTTTCTATGACCTGGTCCGACAGATCAACAGGAAAACGCCGATGGAAAAGAAGAAGGCAAAAAAGAAGTCCAACTGCACACTTCTCTAAACCATCATACTCTGCAGCTCTGAGCCAGGTGAGGGACAAAGTGAAGAGATGATTTCAACCTACCTTACAGTGGACCTTACAGAACACCACTGTTCAGTCAAATGGCTCCATCTATTGTTGATGTTTTGGTATAAATGTTCTGTCAGAAATAAATTGATTTGATTCAGCTAAACTTGACCCAGCCGTCCCTGGAAAACCTATAGGCCCTTAGGTTTTGGTGGTCAGGTCATATAATCAGGAAAACATCTAGACCCTCACCGGCTGTTATCAGGAGTGCAGATCAGAGTTAACTGGTTGCATCGGTCTCTTTTTTGCAGGAAGCTGTAATGATATAAACTGTTGCCCAGTTGGAACATGCCAGCATTCCAAGTCCCCCCCTAAAAATGTTCAGAACATCTCAACAATGGAACTGGGACACTCCACTTCACCACTCAGAGGGACGGACGGGGATTCTTCCCAGAAAGTTGTCTTTGCTTTTTGATGGTTAAAAGATCTAAACCTTAATCTCTGTTTATTCATTTTGTCAGCCAGCCATGTAATGATGAATTTTCCAGTTTTCAAACTTTTGGATATGGCTATTAAAAGTTTAAAAAAATTGACAGTTGTGATAACCTTTTTGGGAAATAAGTTGCTTTCTTGCAAATAACATCAATAATGGTTGCCCCATTTAAAATGACAATGTTTTTTCATCAGTCATGTGAAATGTTGGTCTCTCTCATACCGTTCTGCACTAATTTTGTCAACATAAATGTATAAATGTTCATGTTTTATCGCTCCTACTACTTACAATGACTTTTATTCATCAAATAACATCTTTCCTAAGTGACTTTGTTTTATATGGAGAGCTGCAAGGCTTTCATATTTCCCATAATATATTCTAATTCAATTTTTTGCATAATGAAGCAATGGACATTAGTATTTTATAGAAAGAAAGGGGAAATGACGAACTTGATTTCTGTGTCTTGAAGCTGAAAATATATTGTACTAAACCAACCCTAATATTGCTTTTTGTGTTACTGTCACAAATGATTTTCCAGCTTTTATGAATGATTAAATTTTAGTACATTTTCATTAATTTGTGTCCTTGTATATTTGTTTTTAACCTGAATCAGGCAACTGGTGTCATAAAAGCAGATCTATACTTTTTATGTAATTCGCTATTGTTCTGTCACTTTCTTGGAAGACAAATCAAACGTCATCTTAATTCGACCACGTGTTAATGCATCATATTTCTCTTGAAAACAAATATTCTCAAAGTCCCATTCACCAAACCTTTTACTGAATTTATGTAAAACGAAAAATTACATGTCATGGTATATTGAACTACAGTAGACCTCAACGATTGATTACAAGACCATGATCAAGTCCAAAAATGTTCAACCGACTGTAAACGCAACGCAGTTTCGTGAAAAGTGCACTCAGCAAAGGTCCTGTTATCTAGCACAACAAGAGCAACCTAAAGAGGTTCAAGGTGCTATGACAGAGAAGGAGAGGAGGGAGACCACAATTTGCCATCTCAAGTCAGCAGATGCGCTCAACCGGATCCGTGGCATGAGGCTGCGTCACCAGCACATCAGGGTGAAAACACGCTCGGGCTCGGCACAAGAGATATTGCTACATTCCTCAATTTATGCCTTTGTCTATAGTGTCGCTAAACTGTGTCAACCATTTGGGTCAGTCATTTAAACCCAACATAATCATGTCACTCCACTGCCATAGTCACATGTTTTCTTTCCAAGACCCAAGAGATCAACTTGATGATCGCCTGTCAGCTCACTGCCCAAAGTGCTCTACGTTTGGAGCTCCTGCTGCCAGTGAAGGAGACCAAACTCTGTGTTCGGGACAGTCTTAACACAATGGAGGTCATTAGCATACTGTATTTTGTTAACTTGTGGCAACATTTGTATTATTATCTGAACGAGAAACATAAGCTAATAGGCCTATAAGATTATGGCTTTTGCCTAAATATTGGAAACTAATTATTTAATTAATGTATTTTCAGAGGAAAAGGGTTGAGGCTCTGCTGGACAACAGCTGTGAGTGTCTGGACAGACGCTGACTGCACCATGATACAAGACGCGTAATAAAAGGCCCTCAGATGTCTTATCCCTGCCTCACTTTTCTTTTTGAGATACGTTAAGGAGGGGTGCGGCAATATTTCGCAACTACCTTTCTCCTGTAGGCGCCATTATAATTGGTTGACTGTATAGCAGAAACTGGGCTTGCCTGCTTAAGTGAAGCATCCTGCTGTATCCACTTGGTATGTTTGTCTCTGGGTCTATAGCCTTGCTTGTAAACACAAAAGCTTAGAGGATAATCAATAGAATAGGCGACTCTGTAGTCTACATTACGCCTGCCATTTTCATCTGATGTGTTCCAAAAATAACCTACAATTTCAGCAGTGGCTCGGATGTCGCTTATAACCCGAATCCAAGCAATCCAAACACATTTGCTTAATTATAACTGTCAAGCAGGCTATCGGTTTTTCAGTAGGCAATTTATTTTAGATTTCCACTTTTCACTCTTAATATGCTCACACATTAGTCAATTGAATTTCATTCAGGAATATTGACATTCTTTGCACCTCTCTCTTGTCGCCCTTCCCCTCTCGTTTTCCCCACACACGCATGCATACACACACAAGCATTGGCAGGCTACACGACCCCCCTCCCCCCTTCCATAATTTTCCCATCTCTCATACCCACTCTATTCTTTACAACAAACATGGCCGCTAAATCTGATGGTACACTCGTTTCTCGGCGAAATGAAACACCACCCGAGTGCCCGTGTGTTCCAGACCAGCGTTCCTCCCAGTGCCGTCCCGCTGGGAGACGCTACTCTCTCCTCGATTGCTGCTGGACGTTGTGTGCCCTTTTGGTATTCTTTTCGGACGGCGCATCTGACCTGTGGCTGGCCGCGGACTACTACCTCAGGCGAGACTACTGGTGGTTTGCACTGACACTGGTCTTTGTGGTGGTTCCATCTCTGGTTGTACAGGTGCTGAGTTTTAAATGGTTCGCCTATGATTACTCGGACACCGTGGAGAGTGGCACCGCAGCAGCCGCGGTGGTGGCAGCATCGGGCGCGGAGAGTAATTTCAGCACTAAGGACAGCGACCGACAGCGGGGCGCTGGCCGCACTGCTGCGGTCGGGGTAACAACTGCCACGGGCACCAGGGGAGGTGCCCAAGGCTGCTGCAGAGTTTTAATGTGGTTCTTTCAATCTATCGTGCATATCTTCCAGCTTGCCCAAGTTTGGAGGTGAGGTAACACAAATATGTCTTCGGATACAGTGCCCCTATTTGTGTAGTGTGTGTGTGTGTGTATTCCTGCATGTGTGTAGGAAACGGAGTTATTGAGATATTTCTCAGATCTAAACAGTCCTGATACACTTTTGTAAACGTGGTTTTGTCTAGACAACAATAAGTTCAATCATTCAGATAGGGCTGTAATGTTTTCAAAATGCAAAAAATGTAGCTATTATACTGTTGGATGTCTCAAGGCTAGGACGGGGCATTGCAGGCTCCTCCCCTCACGCGCTTCTAGGTCAATAATCTCTGGTGGAAAATCGTCTACTCATCCACACCAATCGCTTTATGAATACACTCAAATCCTTTTGTCTTTCAGGGTTTGAATGAGAATGTGATATTTAGGAGTACAAAGTCTTGTGATAAGATTGGTAATCAATATATTCCCTATGACTTCACATTAGCACATTCACCTTAGTGTCTTTAGTTGTTTTAGTGTGACTGAATCAGTCATATGATTCTTGCGCTGGTCTGTTCTGTAGATGGGAGGCCATTTTAATGGACCATGAAGGGTTTGATCTTTGCAGATAGTAACATGAATTCCCAGGCTTTTGTAATAACAAATACCACTCGTTGGAAATTCACTCCATTATGGGTCTGGTGTTCAGAGGTCAGATAGTCAGCCAGTGATGTTCAGCCATAGACTGGCCTGATTTGTTTTGACAGGCTGAAGCTGCTGCCAGTGAAGAGGAGGCTTCCAACTGATCTATAGTGGGTGGAGGGTGAGATTTATAATGTCTAGAATCATGTAAGGATTGTATGGGCTTCAGTAGCAAGCTATTTTCCATCCATCCCACACGCTTCCTGTCTGTCTTCCTGCGTTTATAGATGGGGGCCGGGTCTATTGATTTTGGTGTTTCCTCTTAGAGAATGAGAAACAGCTGTGTTCATGACTTAGGAGCAGCACAATGAAACTCTGGAAAAGCAGAATTACTACTAATTCCATTAAAGCGCTCTTCTCAGCATGGCTACTCTCAGACAAGTATGTCTGGGTATTAATGGGATTACCCTTGTGTGTTTTACCCTCAGCTGTTAACTCAGGAGTGAGCTGTCACTGATATATAGTCAGGTGAACTGGGATCAACGAGGAGAGAGTGTGGGAATTAAATGCCCCTTTAATACTTAAAGACAAGAAAGGGGCTGGTATTGAATTGTACCACTTGGGGTCAGTAAATGGTCAGGCATTGTGTGTGATTGTGCACGTGTGGGTATGCCTCTGTGCCTTACAGCATACTCCACAAAGTATATGGCATCTCAAGGCATAGTTGTTTGTTGAGTGAAAATCAGAACAAAAAGGGTTACACAAGCTCTCTTATGGTTCACTGGGTTCATTGAGAATGTAAGGTTGTTCTGTCCCTCTCTTAGGAACTTGCCGTGGTACATTTAGCGTTGGTTTTCACAATTACAAACTGAATTTTTTTCTCCATACATATCTGCTTGTTTCAGACCAACGGAAGACAGTTTCAAAGAAATGTGTGTATGCGTGTGTACAGAGCATGTGGGTTGAGATGGGTTTCACATCAGAGTCTGTCAAAACTTCAAGGTAGGCCCATGAATCAATCACTGAGAACAGCAGCAAGCTCTTTGTTCCTATCCTTCACAATGAACCACAATGATCTCTCTCCTCCCACATTTCTTTTCATGGCTCTGATCATTTGGAGCAGGAAAGAAATAACAGTGAAAATATTGCCTTGTCTAAAAATCATCTTGTGCCTCTCCCTCTCTTTGAATGTTTCTAAGGTATGTCCATGCTCTCTACTTGGGGGTGCAGAGTCGCTGGCGTGGTGACCACGAGCGCCGCCACTTCTACTGGCGCATGATGTTTGACAGTGCTGACATCAGCATGCTGCGACTGCTGGAATCCTTCCTGAAGAGCGCCCCCCAGCTGGTGTTGCAGCTCAGTATCATGATCCAGGCCAGTCAGGTCCTCCCCCTCCAGGGTCAGTCATCATGGACCCAATATTGGACTGACAGTCTCAAAATACCAATTTTTCATCTCACTTCACCCCTCTGCACTCAACATTGTTAGACACCATTCTTGACACAAAAACAAATAGTTCATACATTCCATACTGACCTGGATTATAGTAACACTACCCTTTAGTACTCCAGAAATGCCAATCACTGTCAGCCCATCCCACTTCCTCAAATCTATCCCATTTCTCCTTGTCTGTCTGTCTGTCTATCCTCCTGTCTGTCTGTCTGTCTGTCTGTCTATCCTCTTGTCTGTCTGTCTGTCTGTCTATCCTCCTGTCTGTTTGTCTGTCTGTTTTCTTCATTTAGCATCTGCTAAAAGAATAAATATTGTTATTTTTTATTTTTCTTCTTTTCTTACTTTTCTTTCTCTTTCTCATTGTTTAACCATTTGTGTTTCTCTTCTTCCCCAGGTCTCTCTGCCTCAGCCTCATTGGTGTCTTTAGCCTGGATGATTGCCTCTTATCAGAAGGTTTTGAGGGACTCCAGAGATGACAAGTTGCCAATGTCCTACAAGGCAGTCACCGTACAAATTCTCTGGCACCTGTTCACCATTGGCGCTCGCACAATGGCCTTTGCATTGTTTGCCTCTGTGTTCCAGCTTTACTTTGGGATCTTCATTGTGGCCCATTGGTGCATAATGACTTTTTGGATCATCCAAGGCGAAACAGACTTCTGCATGTCCAAATGGGAGGAGATCATCTATAACATGATGGTGGGCATTGTGTATGTGTTCTGCTGGTTTAGCGTGAAAGAAGGACGAACACGCTGCCGACTATTCATCTACAGCATGGCTGTCTTTGTAGAGAATGTGGTGCTCACCACAATTTGGTACCTGTATCGTGGCCAGCTCACCTCAGACTTTTATGCTGTGATCTTGGTATGTATTGTAGCCAGCAGCTATGCTTTGGGAACCTTCTTTATGTTTGTATACTACTGTCTGTTACACCCTGATGGCCCTATCTCAGGTTGGGGCTTTGTGGTGGAGGAGGAGGTGGTTGTGGGGTCCTGTGCCTCCCCGACCTCCACTCTCCCACCTGATGTTGTGAGCAGCCCCCCCAGGACCCTCCAGAGAACTAAAGGGGGTGACCGAGAGGGGACAGGTGTTGATGGGGATGTGTTTCAGGTACGGGCGCTCAGGGCGGCCCCAGCTGCTCTTCCCAGTCTCGCCCCCTGGTCTGAAGGGCCAGTCATACGCATCGACCTGCCCAGGAAGAAGTACCCTGCTTGGGATGCCCACTTCATCGACCGCCGGCTACGCAAAACAATATTGGTGCTCGAAAGTGCTGCTCCAGTCACGCCAAGGATCCAGTACCGCTGTCTAGGCTCACCCAAGGAGGTGATGGAGTATGAAACCACTGTGTGACATGGAGGCACAACCACCATGCCTGGTGTAGCACACCACCTTGCGTGCCAGTCTACCCCAGAGTGGCACACTAATGATACTCCCAGAGGATCAGTTCTGCTCCAGTTCCTGTCACTGTCACTCTGTAATGTCCAGGGCTACACTGACAGAGAGAGAAAGGAGGTGTAGAGAGAACTTTTCTACAACTACATCCCAAAACCCTCTATTGCGTGAGGTGAGGTGTATATTTGGGTTCCGGTATCATATCTCAGGTAATGGGATGGTACAAGTAGATAATGGGAAGGGTTCAAAGTTCAGCAGGAAGATTCAATGGCTAATAACCCTTTAAAGGGACATGGACCGAAGTTGAGCTGTGTGGTCATCAATCAGAGGTACAGTATCCTAAATGAGGGTGCTTAAAAATGTCCTCCTAAGGCAAATACCATCAGAGACTATTCTTAAACATGTATGAATTCCCATGGCACCTGGTATTATCACAAGGACCAGCAGGAACAAAATAATCATCTGGAGATGTGTATACTATCTGTGTAAATGATAATCTGAGACAACATTCTGTGGTAAACCTGCCTATATAAAACCACTCTCTCTGCCTTGTGTAATTTCCCATAGTTGTTCATACATGTCTTATATATTCTCAGATAAAGCCTTAACAAGTTTGAAAAACAGTTTTAGAAATGAGGAAACTGAAGCGTTGAATGTAACTTATAATTCTAAGAAAACATTTTCAACATGTTGCTGTAATATTATTACAACACAAGTTGTGATTTAAAGACAATTTGTGTAATACTGTATGTGTTTAATTTACAACCAATTGTTGTTTTTACGATACTATCAGTACTACTCCTTATCGTGTCCATGCAAAGGAAACATGATTATTTCCATTATATTTAAAGTTTGTAATTAATTTACATAACACATTCACAAAGAGCCAAATCAATTCTCATAATGCGTTAATGCGACACTAAAATTAACTGATAACTTGATAAGCATTGATCTATGTGTAAATGTAAATGAGGATACATGAAAAGTAGACATTTTAAGTGCAATGACTGTCCTGCGGCCAGATTCTCTCTCTGTAGAAACATTTTGGCTGATGATAGCAAATAATTCTTCTGATCAACAGAATAGTGGGAATGGGCCTGTGCTATTTCTTTATTTAAAAACTTGGATTCATTCCTACTCAACGGTGATCAACAAGGTTGAAACAGAGAGCATATCTGGAACTGATTTGATCATTTCTATCTGGAACTGATTTAACCCTTTCTGGAACTGAAATTGTGTGTGTGTATGGAAGTGTGAGTGAGCATAGAAGTGTGAGTATGCATATGTTATGTTATTGTATGTTGGAGTTCATTTGATTTGTGTAACTAAAATATGAAACATTTTGTCTGAATTTTTTGTTTGTTTACGCTGAGATTAATAGATTCTCAGCAACAATGTAAACATAGTACAAGGAAATACATAGGCTCGATGATGGTGCTAAGTGTCCAGACCACCGTTTACCTTGCTCAATATTCTGTCTGAAGGATAAGCGACTGAGCTGTACCTCAAACACATTGAATCAAAGCCTTAAACTGGTCATGCCAGACTGTTGCTGTTCTCAGCACAATAAAAAAGAGAAAATGCTTTCATGGTCTTATTGTAGTGGGGAAAATAAAGAGCAATGTGTTTACCTGCCCTGAATGTTTCGCCCCCTATTTAGTGATTAGCTACATTTGGAAGTATATGCAGGCACAAGTCATGCCAAGGTATTTAGAAATGTGTCTGCTTCAACGCATCAAGCAAGACATCAGCTGAAGATGTATGTGAGGCACAGAGAGAATGGGAGAGTGAATTGAGAGACACACACATAGAAATAGAGAGAGACAAACACATTTGAGACAGATTGTTGTGATTAGGTTTCCCTGTGCTAAAAGGCTAAATCATATCTCACGTGGCCATTCTACTGGCTGCCCTTACACTGTCCATACTGTCCCTACACTTGGTTGACGTTCCCTAGCCATTATTATAAACAACTCGATTCACTTAATCATAATGGTGAAGACAAACTGATATATTGATTGAGTTAATAATTATATTGATATTCAACCAATACAAAAGGTGAAGGATTGTTTATAGCCTAGTCTTTGTAAGAGTCCAAGATTTTAGGCCTATTAATAATACCAACAAGGTATTCTTATATTCTATCTATTCCTTTTTCAGACTGCGTCAGGCTTCACTTTACAGCCAATCATATATGACTATGATGAATATAATTCCATAAATTTAGGGTCTCAGCCAATCATTTAATTGTAGGCGTGGTAAATTGTCAAACCGGCAACATTCTCCCTGCCCCCGATCATTTCACAGTAGAATGGCGACGGCTGCCTGTAGTATACAATGTGCAAGCAGTAATGCAACAAAATCACACAAAGAGCACATAAGAAAAACAAAAGATTCCCGCCGGAGACAAGCCGCTCTTCTATTTCTCAACAATATATCTCTGGATGGGCGGCCTTTGTGTCCTCTTAACAATGGAAACATCGCTCAAAGAGAAACCGCTTGCGAGACTCGGAGACTGGATGTCGGCACTATCTCGGTTGGACACCTCGCGTTCACAACGAGTAGCAATGGAACAGCCCCCCAGGTGTCAAGCTCCGTGACTGTGGGCACTGTTACAAGCGTACCGGGAATTGGAGCTTTAAGCCCTGTTAATTCAATTTCTGTCACGTCCACGGGGACTGGAGCTAGTAGCGGGGGCTATGAGGTGTTAATGGAGAGCGCCGTCAGTGACTCCACCATATACCCTCTCTCTCCCACCCCGCAGACCCTACATTTAAGTGCCAAATCTGTATTTAGCCCAGTAGTTCAGACCAATTCGGGGCCATTGGATTCCCGTCAAAGGTGAGCATGTTGAAACATTTTGTAAGAACTCCATGCATGGTTACCATTCACGTTGATTCAGCATGACACCGAATGTCTATATTTACTTCCGCATAGGCTAGGCTATTCCCGAGTTGTGCGATTCATGATTATTATTTATTATTTTCAATTTGTTCAGCTTTGTTCATTGTTTAGATCAATACATACATCAATACATTATTGTCATTGTAATGACTTATTGAGAAACATTTATACCTCAACGTGTCTCTCACATACATTGCTAGTTGGCCGGATACCTCCATTTGTTTGTACGTCACCCTAATCACATTTAAAGATTATTTGATATCCCCCTTGCATAATATAGACTAGGCTTTGGAATTGCTTTACGTAATTCAAAATCTATGATGTAAAGACTTTATGGGGTCTTTAACAAGGCCTTTATCAAGTCTAAACAACACAAATAATGTATGGCACAGAACCCTTTTTAAAAACCCTAATGATGTAGCTATATATCTTTTCAGATCACAGAATGTTTCTGGCTCCCCAGGACCAAAGGCTGCTAAGAAGGTCCACTTTATCAAGAGCATGAGGCAGTACGACACAAGAGGCAGCAGGTGAGTCTCTTTCAGTCAGGCAGATGGGCATGCCAGGTGATGGATGACAGGGACTTTCCTTTAACTGAATGTGTATTTGTGGGCATTCATGGCTGAAATAAACAAAATATATTTATCTGGCATTCTTTTGTAAGTGGGAGCTGTACTGATGTAAGCCTACTTTAGACTTTAATCACCCAGCATGGTTTCTTTGAAGCATTAAATAACATTTACATGTGACCCACTACCGGGCTCTGACGGTGTGTAACAGGCTTGGCTTCACTAGCAGTTGCTAATTCACATAGTAACAGTGGGGCAGCTTGAGGGATTGCTAAACTGAATTTCATCACCCTTGGAAATGAATCAGCAGCTAAAGATGTCTTGTGGAAACATATCCTTGCCCCAACAGTGAAATACACCTTATGTAAGAGAGGAATCAAATTCTTGTGCTATGTGTTTGCATGTTGATGTGCTAGTGTCATCTTTCTGTGAAAGATGTATTATCATTAAGCAATAATCTGTACTATTAAACTGTACTTGGGAATCTCTGGTTTCTGAAATGAGATTTCTGTACTGTATTGCCCCTAGGTGAGATTCACTTTTCTTGACTTGGTCTGGCACATTTGTACCACAAGGCTGACAAGGAGGAGTCTGCTTGCAGTATGTTATTTATTGGTGTTCAGTGAGGTCTAAAGCTTATTAGCTGTTTGGAGATTTGTTTATATATAAATCCTCAATATAAACAGGTGTGCAGTCGTCTTGGGTACTTTGTTATAGTGTATTTGTTGACTTGAAAAAATACTCTATAATTAGTTGTTTTTATTGTCTGAATTTCTCATTTTTTCTAGCATTCTCTTAATGCATTACCTATTTGAGTGGACTAAAGACAATTTAGCTTGTAGTTATGTGTCATCTTGGTTATATAGTTGTTTGTCAATCACCAGCTGTTTCCATGTAGACCAACATAGAAATGGTATCAGAGTGGCTGATCCAATGTTCTATGTTGTTTTTGTACCTCTCCCATGTCTCCATATGGAACCAGTGCTGCTGCTAGCTGTTGTGTAGTGGTGTGACTGTAGTCATTGTGTAGTGGTGTGACTGAAATCATGGTGTAGTGGTGTGGCTGTAGTCATGGTGTGACTGAAGTCATGGTGTAGTGGTGTGACTGCAGTCATGGTGTAGTAGTGTGACTGAAGTCATGATGTAGTGGTGTGGCTGTAGTCATGGTGTGACTGTAGTCATGGTGTGACTGTAGTCATGGTGTAGTGGTGTGACTGTAGTCATGGTGTAGTGGTGTCACTGTAGTCATGGTGTGACTGTAGTCATGGTGTAGTGGTGTGACTGTAGTCATGGTGTAGTGGTGTCACTGTAGTCATGGTGTGACTGTAGTCATGGTGTAGTGGTGTGACTGTAGTCATGGTGTAGTGGTGTCACTGTAGTCATGGTGTGACTGTAGTCATGGTGTAGTGGTGTGACTGTAGTCATGGTGTAGTGGTGTGACTGTAGTCATGGTGTGGCTGTAGTCATGGTGTGACTGTAGTCATGGTGTAGTGGTGTGACTGTAGTCATGGTGTAGTGGTGTCACTGTAGTCATGGTGTGACTGTAGTCATGGTGTAGTGGTGTGACTGTAGTCATGGTGTAGTGGTGTGACTGTAGTCATTGCTTGTAGACTGACACTTCGTCTGTTTTGTCTGCCTGTACTTGCTATCTGTGTCCTGCAGGATTATGCTGATATGTGCCAAGCGGTCTCTATATGCTGCTTTCTCAGTGCTGCCCTATGGAGAGAGTTTTCACCTCAGGTACAAAGCCCTAACCAACCCAGAGAGCTGCTCCGTGCCCCTGTGTACTCTGTCTCACTCTCAGGAAAGGCTGTTGTCATGATGAGATGGATGGGTGTTGATATTGAGCTCTAGCATGATGACTTGAATCGTTTCTTCTCAAGTGATCCAAAGGTGGACGCACAGCGACAGAGACTGTCCTCTTTGGTGCCCCCTGACTTGCTTCCTACTCTGGAGGGACTGGAGTTGGCAGCGTACGGCAAGGTGTGTGTGTGAGAAAGGGTTTGTGTGAGAGAGTGTGCGTGTATGTGAGAGACTGTGTTTGTAAGGGAGTGCATGAGACTGTGTGTGAGTAAGAGAGAGAAAGGAAGTGTTTGCAGGTGTGTTCCTTTGCCAGTCTAACAGCCTCATATTTCCTCAGACGGTCTCTTATGCCAAGTTCCTTTATCCAACTAATGCCCTGGTAAGGCAGAAGAACAGCACGGCACCAGATAACAACATGGTCCTTACCCCCCAGTCCCATTTCCGCAGTAACAACCAGCGGAATTTCACCCCTGCGCGTCTGAACAGCACCCCAGCACAGGACCCAAGTACGTTCTGCTAAACCTTTATTAAAGTCTGTTGTTGTTTTCTGATGTTGGCTACTCATGGAACCCCTTTGTTGGCAGGTATAGAGGACATGTCAGAGTACGATCCCAACTTGCTCAGTGATCCCCAATGGCCTTGTGGCAGACACAAGAGGGTTCTTATATTCGCATCATATGTGGTGAGCAGTCATGTGTATGATGGTCTTACAGGTAGTATTACAGTTACCTATTTGTTAAGAAGTGCACATTTGCAACAGCTGCAAAGATGTGAGCACATGCAATTTTTGTGGCCTGACCGACAGAGTGAGCTATACAGCTGGTAGTTGCTGCTATTAATATATAATTGCCTAGTCTAAAAGTCATAAATACTAATATACAGTTAGGTCCATAAATATTTGGACATTGACACAATTTTCATCATTTTGGCTCTGTATACCACCACAATGGATTTGAAATGAAACAATCAAGATGTGCTTTAAGTGCAGACTTTCAGCTTTAATTTCAGGGTATTTACATCCAAATCAGGTGAACGGTGTAGGAATTACAACACATTTTATATGTGGCCCCCCCCTTTTTAAGGGACCAAAAGTAATTGGACAATTGGCTGCTCAGCTGTTCCACGGCCAGGTGTATGTTATTCCCTCATGGGAGTTCGTTATTTCATTGACAAGGAGCAGATAAAAGGTCTAGAGTTAATTTCAAGTATGGTATTTGTGTTTGGAATCTGTTGCTGTCAACTCTCAATATGAAGTCCAAAGAGCTGTCACCATCAGTGAAGCAAGCCATCGTTAGGCTGAAATTGTGTCAATGTCCAAATATTTATGGACCTAACTGTATGTTCTTCACAAATTAAATGTTCTTCTCCTTTAAACATTCACTGACTACACTCTGCACTTACTCTGTACAGTAGCATCATTGTAACAGCTCAGGTCATAAAACTATTTACAAGACTATTGCACAGACAGCACATGATAAGAATTACATAATCATCCAACTTTCATGACTTGTGTTAAATCAGCCTTGGTTTTATTTTTGGTTTCTTGTTTCCTGTTTTACAGACAACTGTTATTGAATATGTGAAGCCGTCTGATCTCAAGAAAGACATGAATGAGACATTTAAGGAAAAGTTTCCCCATATCAAGTTGACCCTCAGCAAGATAAGAAGGTACTGACACAGGAGCACATGATATTTGTCTCTGGTCCTCCTCTTCAAGCCGTGTACAAATCTCAAGTTTAAACCTGCACTTATATGTTGATACTCTCATCTCTGTCCTTTTAGACATGGTTGGCCTCATCACTTCAGCTTATGACAATAGTCAAATGTTTGCAGAGATTGATCAGAAACATGAAGTATAACCTTGCCTCTTGTCTTTCCTCGCTTTCAGTCTGAAGCGAGACATGCGTGCCGTGAGTGAGGAGTGTGGTCTACAGCCGGTCACCGTGGCAATGGCTTTTGTGTACTTTGAGAAGCTGGTGCTGCAGGGTCGCCTGAACAAGCAGAACAGAAAGCTGGTGGCGGCAGCCTGCGTGTTGCTAGCAGCCAAAATCAGTAGCGACCTGAAGAAGCAGGAGGTCCGACAGCTGATAGATGTGAGTCACGTTGTTATAAAGATAACACCATGAAAGGTCTAGCCACTAGCACAGATGTAAAGAATACAGCTGTCATATTTCGAATGCCAGTCTTACAGTCACCTATAATATTCTTTACATCAGAAATAAACTGTGCATAGAAGTACCCTCATCTAGACTGTGAGCTTGATTGCTGATCATCCAACTTCTCCACTCTCTGTCCATGGTAACTCAGAAGCTGGAGGAGCGTTTCCGTATCAACAGACGGGAGTTAATTCCATTGGAGTTCCCTGTCCTGGTTGCCTTGGAGATGGGGCTTTACCTCCCTGAGAGCAAGGTCATGCCGCACTACAGGAGACTGGTGCAGCAGGGCTAGTGTGGACCAGTGTGAAACTAACAATGATGGAGATGGGACCTGAATCAAACTCTATGGAGGCAGCCTCTGAAGATGACACATTTGACTGCCAAAGTCTGTTAATGGATTAGTGGTTGATGACATGTTTGTGTGTCTGAAGCTGGCCACCAGTACTAGTTCAACTGAAGAAGTGACCTTCACTTGTTCCTATTTGTCTGAAGTAGCATCTGTTTAGTATGCAGGGATTTTAATATTGAGTGAATTCTATTTATGTATTTATTTGTATTTCCATGGGTCCTTGGGGAAATGGCCTTCTTACTTTTACTGTAGCAATCTAACTGTTGATCTCCTAAATAACCACTGTGTGAATGACTGCACCACTACAGTAGGTGTTTTAATTGAGCCTTTATGGTCATGGAGTTTTACATTATTTAAAATTAAGTTAGGTTCTCATGAAATCTGTCCAACATCTTAAATGTATGTTTCCATGGATCTAGATTTATTGAATCAGACCAACAGTTAGTATTCACAGAAAATGATAGTATTTCTCAAGTCCCAGTGTATTTAGAAAGCAAAATGTCTACTGTAACAGTAGGTGCACAGGTGCCTGTACTTACCCAATGTTGTTTCTCATAAACAGTATTTGTGTACACATATCCACAAGACATTCATTATTAAGTGCCTAAAACAATTTGTGAAATAATTTGTCCCATCAAGCTGTTATTTAGAGCAGTTAATGTTTTGTTGTTGTTGTCTTTTGATGTGGTGTGTATTGTTACCTTGTTATGACCTGTGAATTTGAATCATGTCTGGTGAAAGTAATCATGAACTTGCATTGTTCTTGTTGAATGGTAAGCGTAATGTTGTGCAAATCATTCGTAAGTAGGTATCTGTACAGTAACTTTCTGCAAAGACTACAGTCTGCAGTGATCTTTTACAAATGTATTTTTTTTTTACACAGACCTTATGTATTTAAAGTAATTTATTTCTGAATTTTACATGGTGGAACTTCATATTTTCTTGATTAATTGACTGTATGGATGGTGTAATTATTTTTTCAAGTTCACAGTTAAAATAAAATTAGACAATGTTCTGAAATATATTTTCTGACCTTAAAGACCACGTGACTATTGAGTGTTCTTTTCTTAGTTGGGATGTGACAGACCAGACTGAGAGGCACAGCTGACACGGCTCTGCTCTGGCTTCAGCTTTAAACATACCCCAGTTAGTCTACAGTGTCGAGTACCCAGGCACACTTGATGGACTTACAATGAACTTACAAGTTACTTCTACAGAGGTTTTTATTGTATGTGATGCACACTGCTTCATACATGATACATTGACTGTTTTTATATTTTAAAAGCTCCATTAGCTTTGTGCACATTAGAAATTAATAAATACAACAGGCAGTGTATTTCATGCCTCTAGATGTAAGATGTCATTAAGTTATAGGAACTTTTATATTCCACTACCTTTTATAATGGTATTTCTTAATAACAGCCAGTAAATAAGTCAACAGCACAATAAATTCAAGAAGGAAAGTTCCTAATCCAGACTCATGTCTTCGTCATCATCTTTCTTGTCTTTGGATTCATCTTCCTGGTCAGATTTGGTATCGGTTTCCATGGCTTTGGCGAAAGCTTCCACATCTGTGAAAGGAAAATATTTAGAACACCGCAATTAATTTCTGTAGTCTGAGGACAATATCATTGGTAGTGTTGTATTTGTACAGGCTGGGGGACTGTACAGAATTTGTGTTTATCTCTAACAATGAATCATGCATTCAAACAAGGTCCCTGTGAATGGTCATCATAGCAGGACACTAACCTCCTTTGTTGGCTGCATCAACTGCCTCAGCAGGCAGGCCAAACTGGTTCATTAAGGGGCCCAACTGCCCTGATGCCAGAGCACTGCTGAACATACTCATAGACTAATGTAGACGGAAAAACAGATTTAATAGTGACACATGACCTTCAATAAAGAAGACGTAAAGAAGCGTGTATAGAAAGTGCAGCAGGTAATGCACGCTGCTGTACCTGCTGAAACTGCGGGGAGGTGATGGTGTTGTGGAGCTCGTCTGGGCTCTGCAGCAGAGCCTCTCCCGAGGGCAGGAAGGGCAGCAGCCTCTGCTGCACCTCAGTGTTGGCCAGGATAGGAGCCATGACCTCAGGAGTCACAACACTGGCCAGGTCCACTGGAGACAACACACATCAGACAGCTCAAAACACCAAGAGACTGTTTTCAGTTAAACAACACCCTACTGTCTGTTGGTTTACTGAAAACTGAACATCAATTACTGTTCCTAGGCTAATAGTGTAACATTCCTGTGAGAAGGGGCTCCTCACCTCCCTGCCCAGAGGAGGGAACGTTCATGGTTGCCAGGATGCTCTGCAGGTCGCTCAGCTGGATGGCCTGAGTGGGGCTGGAGGCGCCGGCTGAGAGAGGAGGGACAGCAGGAGTGGAGGGACTGCTGGTGGGAGAGGCTGCTGAGGTAGCAGACGGGGTGATGGGTGTGGTTGGTACCTGGGATGAACCAAGTCTGGTGGCAGCAGATGTGGAGGTGGGACTTACTGCTGAAGTTGGACTAAAAGTGAGAAAGATCATTGTAATCAGGAGTGAAGAGGTCTGTCCTTAACCACTGATCAGTTAAAAATAATTAAAGATTACAACTAATGATTACTTTATTACTTTTATACTGTTTGTAATGCTCTGAATATAATAAACTGTTTGAACTATAGCCTGCTATATTAACTCATGAGAACATGGAACGTCAGGGCCATTTCTAGGAGCCCTATCTAAAGCCTAAACAAAAGCTATCTAGCATGCGGCATCCTCTTTCTGTGCTTGCAAAGGCTATGTTGATTATCACCCCCTGACATTTCTTGTGAGTAAAAAAGCAAACATATAACAACTCAAAATAAATAAGAAAATAAGACAGTACCATTCCCCAAACTATTTTGTATTGTAATAGAAATTAAAATATATAATTTGGTCAGCTCAGCAGCGGTTGTTTTATCATCCACTGTTGTTGTGTTCGGAGCAAAAAATGATGTTAAGGAAGAGTGCCCGGCAGAACTAGCATTATCCTTGTGCCGTTGCGTAGCGCAGGCATGCCGCTCTAAAGCCCCTTTCCCCTACTACTCACGCCTATATCAATGCGACAGAGCTTACAGAAGGCATGATATTGATCTTTGCTGCTCTTAGTGGCAAAGTGGAGTTCTGAACTCCATGTAGGTTTGAAGGAGGTCTTTCTTTTTGGCATCTGAAAGCCTACGCGAGTGGTAAATTGCGACGGTGGGCAGGAAGGGTCAAAAGGAGGAAAAAAGGGCTAAAAGGAGGAAAAAAGGGCTAAAAGGAGGACACGCAACAGCGGTCCGGACAAAGGGCTGGAAAACCGGACGGTCGAAATCCGGACGTCTGGTCACCTTACCTGCACCTTATAGATCTATATTAAATACGTTGATTTTGTCTTGAATTTGTACTTGGCAATTCACTTCATTGACTTGGTACTTTCACAGCAATTGGATACCATCTAATACGTCTTCAGGAGTCATGGGTTGCAAAGCTACAACTTTATTTTGTCAGAAACGGCATTGTTAGTACCTTGTAGAAGAGTTGCTGGCTGAGGAAGCCCCACTGCCCAGGAGACTGGCCAGGCCTGGTCCCGCCAAGGCCCCAAGGCCACCTACAGACAAATGAAAACTGTTAACCTTGTAAAGTCACATACTGGTGGCCAAGAAAAACTCAGGCCCTAAATGTGCAGTCATCTTCTAATTAAAATATTAATTAATCCACTTTGTACTTAGCCTGACGTACCAAGACCACCTAATCCAGTCGGCCCGATAAGCTGCATTAGTTGGTTGTGACTCATGTTACCAAGCAGGCTCTGCAGACCACCCTCACCTGTAGCACACAATGGACTACATTTTTACTGTTAAATGGATCTCACTTTAAAAGATTAATCTTTCAATATAAATCTAACCAATGGATAGAAGGCTTATATCTACTGTAGTATTGTGTGAGGGTTTGGAAATGGAACCTTACCACCCAGAGCAGATAACTCATGCCCTCCACTGCCCCCACTGCCCCCACTGCCCAGCGCTCCAGGCATGGGTGGGTTGTTCAGATACTCATTCACTTTACGGCAGTACTCCTCATCCTTATCAGTCTTAGGCTCCTGCATGGATGACAGGAAGAGTCAACTACTTTAAACAGATATTTTAAAACACCTTTTCTATCTCACACAGAAATACAATAGTTGTATGATTTACAGTGATGTTGATCCAACAGAAGGATGAATGACATACACACCTGCATCCAAAAGAAAAGTCTCTTGGAGCCAGCTTTGAATTTCAGGACAAACACACGACCAGTAGTGCACTGGTTGACCCTCTTGAACTCACAATCGTCTGGGAAGATGATCAGGTCCTAAAGTAGAACAGTACACAGGTCATTTGTACAACAGAACGGTCAGAGAGAAAGGATGGGGAGTGTGACAAGAGTAAGAGGAGAGAAACTGAGATGGCCACTGACATCATCCACATTTCCAGTTGTGCGATCCTTCCAACAGAAATGGATGAGAGAGTCATCCGTCTGCTGGATGTAGACCTGCCCCTTGCGTTTGTCCGGGGTCACCGTGCTGCCTTTAAGGGTCATCTTCCCAGCCCGAAACTCCACTAGGTATTTGCTGGAGGACCCGCGAGAGCCGGACACCAGACTGGGGAATAGAGCTCCCGAAGACATGGTGACAAGTAGAAATCTGTCAAAAGGGATGAGTAGGACACATCAGCAAGCTAGCTACATTATGCTACATTTGTATGCACTGGCTTGCTGGCAGGCGGTTCATAGAGTAGCTGATATGCGGTGTCATGTTGACTTAGAAAGAAATTCTACCTAGCTATTACTTTTACTTTGGTATACATACAATAATCATGGTACAGTTAACGATGTTAGCTGACAGTAGTAACTATTATCACTGTCTAGCTAGCTAGCGAGCAGCAACATAACCTTAGCTTGGTCGACAGGCCCTCTCCTCGCCAGTATAATGTGACACACAACAATTCGAAATTTACCTAGTGCTATCAGTCAAATACACATATTTATTAGGATGATTTTTAGCTTACTTTTTGTTGAAACCTGGTGATTGTTTTCAACAGCTCTGAGGATACCGTCTAACAGTAATGTCTAAGATTACTGTACTGTGATTGGTCAGGTGCCACCCCTAAGTATTTCCCTGATTGGACATGAGAATCGTCAGTGTTGACTAATTTTTTACCTACAAGTTTGGTAGACTAGCATGAAAGGATAAAAATGAAGAACGTCAGTATGCACATCAACTTCAATTTAAATTGAGAGAAATAATACACTCATGGTCAACTCATAATTTATTAAATAATTATTTTTTTGCAAATGGCCTACACATTACAGTATAATGGGGTGAGTCATGTATATTTTCTAGATGTGCAGTAGCTAATGTAGGATTCTGTCTGTAGACACAAAGGAAAACAAACATTAACATGTAAGGACAAAACAAAAGATGAGTAAATTAATACAGACATGTAAACATATACAAATATTGGCACCAAATGATAATGACAAAAAGGCATGGGACCCAATGATTTGGTGATCAATCTTTGACCAACTGCTGCCATAAAATAGTTTGCACCAGTAGCTTAAAGTGAGGGAGACAAGCAAGCTGCACATTATTTAATGAGAATAAGTATTCTAATGTAACCTTTAGCTATACAATAAATAATGATTGACAAAAATAAGTGAGCATCTCGACTGATCACATTAGTGTGGTATCTGGTTACATTTAGAAAGAGAAAACATTCAGTCTGACAGGTGCAGGCAGTCAGGGAATATTTAGTATGCACAGACAAAACTTAGGGAAGAACATACATAGGGTTTACTTAATTTCACATTTCTGGATTATATTAAAGACAGACAAATGGCGGTTGTTTGTTTGCATAGAATTATAATGTGTGACATGGAAAAGCATTCTGTTGCATTTCCACAAAACGATGTTCTGGTATTGACCACATTAACACAGTGCTTCACTTTTGGGAAAGGGTGAAAGATCTGGAATATTGCTTTGCAAATATTTAACATTTTATTATCCTGATCCTACAATGAAACAATGCATTGGTGCTCATATCCCAGTCAAGCAGGGATCCAGCTAACACCAGGGGGCTCCAGACAGAACAGGAATGAGAACAATGCATACAGTTCTCTATATCCAATCTGGGTGAAACCATGCATTACATTGAATTGTTTTTCTGTCTGGTATGACACTCAGTGAATATGCTCACCATCATCATGATGCTCAGTCCTGTGTCAATGCAGCATACAGTACTTGTATAGTTTTTGTTGTATGGCTTTAGTTAGTGTAAATTATCTTGGGGACCATGCATGCACCCAACTGTTATGCATATCTTAGCTAGTGTCAACAATGTAATTTATACACGTTATTTGTTGGTTTACTTTGTAAGTAAACGTTGTCATAAGCAGCTTTCATTTCTAGTCATCTAGTTACAAGAAAATAACAATCAGGTTTGTGACATTGCAGGTGGTTTAGTGCTAAAATACAAGTCTAATATTCACACACACACACACATATATAAAAGTAGTGTAAATAACCCCTGATAGTTCATTGTACCGCCTGAGTGTGGTACATTTATAAATGTAGGAGATGGTTCTTCTGGTTTACAGATCATTTCAGACCAGAGCATAGTATTCTACAGTAATATTGTCATCACTCTGGAGTTCACATTATTGGATGGTTCACAAAATCAATAAATGTAATTTCTGAGATGAGAAACATGGTATAGTATTTTATAGGTCAGGGTCATTTGAATTTGTTAATTCAGGAAGACTGACCTGAGGAGTCAAAATCAAAGTAAAAAAAGGACATCCTTCAAACCATATGTGACAGAACAGTAGCCTACTTTGCAAACTGCAAATAGATTATTAATGTTGGACGTATTAATTTCTATATTCCAGTATTTCAAAACCTCCAATGGTTATATTCTGAAACAACATGGCTCAGAAATGATTAATATTATCTTATTAATCCAATATAAGAGGTAGTAGAGACTCCTCTGGTCACTCCTTTAACACATCAATATATATCAGGACAGTCAGTGTACTTCCTATCAAAGTATCCACCTGTGTAGAGCCAGTCCTGGGCCCCTGTGTGAGGATTGGTTCCCAACCGGAACCACCTATGAGACGGTAGTGGAAAAGCAAATGTGAGCAATGTTGAAGGCACCCTATTACATCATATGAAACCCACTTTCTAAGAGGCGCTTGTTAAGCCAAACAAACCTGGTAGACCACTCGCCTTCATCCTTGGAACGTTCCTTTCGTGCAGTTCTCTGTTTCTCCTCCAGCCTGTCCTTCTCTACACTTGCTGTGTCTACAAAGGTATATAGGGTCAGCCCTTATCAAATTTCCACATACATATGTGTTTGTATATGCATGAGTGTTACTGTGCCTGTCATTACCCATGTCTCCATTCTCCATGGCTCTGATGTCAGGTCGCAGACGGCAGTCTGTGGGAGCCAGTAGCCTCTGCATGTTAGGCTCCATCTCATTCAAGGTCATGGCAAATGCAGTGAAATTATACATCTACCCAACAGAGAAACATCAGTGGTTAGACTGATTGTATTACAGACACAAAACAAGCACATTGTGAATGTTGACTCAAGGTCAAGTGAGAGATAAATGAGTGATAATAGTGTGTTGTACCTGGGCTGACTGAGCAGGCTGTGGGTTCATTCTCCATAACAAGGTACTTCCTGCTATCACAGTCACCGTCTCCTGAGCCTCCGGCATGTCATCTGCATCATCACCTTCCGCACTTTGCTCCTACACACACCCAAAGTGTACATCACTATGCATGTACACAAACTACATTGAGCTAAATACATTTACACAAAAAGCCACCACATACTCAACACACCTTTCTCAATGACTAATGCAAGCCATTATGGAGGATACTGGCATTACTAAAATGAGCACCATACAATAGACACCGAACTTACAACTGCAGTACAGTAGCATGCTATAGCTACCATCCAATATATATGTTTACCTTACCTCACACTAAGCCACTGCAAGGTTTCATGAAAAAAAGAGATCCCATTTGAGAAAGTACAAAATAAACGGAAAACGTTTTTTTCTCTTATTTGATGAACTCAAAATCATGTCTTGCACTCCATTCAGTTTCAAGTGTTTAACTGTCAATCATATTAAACCATTCAAAAATTAATAACATGCTCAATAATCTGGGAAGTATTGGTGAATCACCTGCTTCTGCTTCTTAGAATCCCCCCCAGCCTTTTTCTCTGCCTTCCTAGCGGCTTCATAGATCTTAGAGTCCACACTGTACATACATTCCGTCCACTTTCCATAAATCACACGCTGTTTCTTCTTTCTGGTCAAAATATTACAAGAAAAAAGAATTAACAATCAAGATATGTTATATTCGGTCCATGATGATTGTGAACTGCTATCTTCCAGATGACTCATGACTGTGTTCTCTAACCTCTTGTCCTGAATGTGTCCCTCCACTTTGTGCAGTTCTTTCCCAAACATGCCACATGGTTTGAAGTTCAAAATACACTTATCTCCTGTGCTGGTGAAACAAATACAAAATCGCATATTAATATGGACCTAAACAACTATCCTAAATGTTATTTTGTACACTCAACGTGACCTTACCTGTGGTTTACCATTTCCACAGTTCCATACTGTTCAATCCAGAGTTTTCCCAGAATGATGTTGTGTACACAGCACATAGGGTTTGTCCATGTATATACCTCTTTATGTCTGCAATAAAGTAGGAGACCAGTCACCAGTTTGGCAAGCAGTCACTTATAATCCAATAAAATCATTTAACACATTTAACTCACTTGAGTAGCTCCAAAGTCATAGTGCCTTTGGGCTCTGCCTCAACACTCTTGCCCCAAAATTTGAGCTTGGGGTAGATGGAGCCATGAAATTTAAATTCCTGCTTCAAAGACTCAGCATGGAAGGCACTGATAGGCGGGTGGTGGCTAACTTGCTCTGAAATCAACCTGTAGTCTTCCTCATCCCTAGAAAAAGAAGCAGCCAATGAAAAACACATACCCACACATCAGCAGTAAAAGAATACAAATAAAGTTGACATTTATTATACAATACCGTGTAAGCTCATAGGTCTCTCCCAATAAGGGATTGAATGGCTTTCCAGTTCTGTCCCACTGAGATGCCACAGCAGACACCGCGAAAGCAGCTACCACCTGGCAGTGAGGACAAAGGGAAGTGCATAAGGGCCCGACAACACGACACCAGCCAGTGAACAGTACAAATCTGCTACATCTGTTCAACCCTACCTGCATGCGCTCTATGGAGTCTGATAAGGCACAGGCTTCGTGGATGAGGTGAGTGTGTTCCATGTACTCTGAGATTCTCTGGAGGAAGCTAAGAGGCTCATTGAACACGATGGGCATTGCTATCTTGGACAGTTCCTGTAACCCAAAGCAACGCACATTCAAATTAATAGGGTAATAACATGATGACTGCCTGAACTTTGTAAAGATTCCTCATAAAGAAAACAATGTCCACATGACTCACCATGCCAATGCATTTCTTCAGTATGCTCCACACACTGAAGTTATTTCTGGATATCATTGGGGCTGGGAGTACTTTCCTGAAACAAACAGAGATTGAACATGTAATTATGTTTATTACCTACAATGAGATAATGTGGCTTAATTGTGACCATTCTCTGGCAACCTCACCTGCGCTCCCAAACTCCATTCCCCTGGGTAGGGCTGCCATTGGCCGGCTGTTTGCTGTCAAACACTATGGCATCTTTAAAACTCACCTCACAGGAATCATCTGATTCCAAACCTGTGATGTGGAGAACAGGCTTAATGACGCTACACTTGTAAGCCGCTATACTTGTAAACGTAAACAAAGATGATTACTATATAGGCCTGTACAAGCCTAACCTCAAAGTGTCAAAAATCTCAAATCTAAAGATGATAATGAAGCTATAATGTAAAAAATTTATACAATTCTTAATTCAGTTATTATTATGTTATTTATTAAAAATGTTATCAGTCACAATAAACAACCAGTCTCGTGGGGTCGCCTCTGTTCATATCACAGTAAAAGCTTGTCTCACCCGTCTCGGCGTCGAAGAACTCTTCCTCGCTGTTCATGCTGTACAGTAATACGGGTCACTCAAAAGTCATGCTTCTCTTTGCTTGGTACTACCTGCACCACAGTTTCCATCCAAGCATCACAGAACCCTGTGGAATGAAAAATGTCACAATGTATCAGGCCAGCTAGTGGCTTAAGCTTGTAGCCAAATAGCTTGCTAGCTACAATAACGTCAACTAACAACTGAGTACTGTATTGGACGACAACAGCTTCATATTAAAAGCGATAACACTGCAATAAAAATAACTTCACATAGATTATTACAATGAAATAACCTTCGTGTCAAAGTCCAAATATATTGCTGTGGCTACGAAACATCAACAATCTGGAAATAAACCGCTTGATTAGAGGGGGAGGGCGGAAGTGGGCGGTAAGGACGATGTTATTGATAGGTCTGTCATCCTATGAATTTCCAAGTTGTGGGATTTGAAAGCAAGCGCTTATAAAAATACAATAGAACGAACATAGACTATAGCAATATACTTATTTTTGTGAGACAAAAGGTTATGCAGCTATTTAAGACAGTCCAGAGCTGTCTTTAGTGTGCGTTAGTAGATGTGATGACTGACTCCACGATGGACAATTAGGAAAGAGGCATTTTTGTGTCACGCCTACCATTTTGCCCAATCAGAGTTAGACTCGGCAATGATAGTGTTGCTCTGAAGTAGCTGTCAGAGCAAGGTACTGAAAAAGGCTTGCCAGAGGCGTGTTATTTATAAGTGCTTCGTAAATCTCAAGTAACATGATATAGCCCAACTGAAGACTGGCTGCATTCAAAGTTAAAACGTTGCGAGACCACGACGGCGTTCGCCACCACTGCTAAACCTATTGTTTTAAATCTCCCATTTGTATTTTCGCTTATAGCCTATAGGAATCAATGATAGGCCTGCATGTAGGCTACTCTTGCTACACTTAGAGCCTGCCATGACCGTTTTAAATGGTCAAAAGGTGACCTGAAAGTGATTATAAAATAATATAGTGCCAACAGTTTGGGGATAATAAAAGCATTTGGATTAAAATTATTATATAGCCTAGAGAGAGAAGTTGTTTTAACCTGTGGGCGTAGGCATAGGCATCACAAACGTAGGCTACTAATTAAAAGTGCATTTACCTTCACCAGTTGAGCAAAAACATTAAATCTCCATCAACAGATCGCTTGCACAATAATTAGTGGAAAGCTCTACAAGAAGCAACAGATGATTGCACTACGGGGCTGGGCGGGGCGAACCGTGCGTAAAAACGGAGTGAGCATTATAAGCCAGAATCCTGGTTTATCGCTGTGCCAATAGACGGTGAGACACCGAAGGAAGGGGATGGAGGAGTGCGCCCCACCTATTAGGCCTACAAGCGCCCCGCAGTGGAATTTTGCTGCTGACCAAAAACGTCAGGATGGTCTACCTACATCAACGTATTCAACATTAACTTTAAAGGGATAGGGCCTACGAGTAGATCAATTACACTTATTACAAAGTGAGAGTAAACGGAAAAGAAATGAACAGAGCCGGAGACAACAGTGCGCCGCCGAAAACGCACCGGTGCCTGAGGCAGCCAAATTCTCAAGAAGAAACTCATGGCGGTGGTCAAAAGAAGAACCGAAACCCACCCACGGTACAACCCAAAGATGCCCAGAGATGTACCAAGATCAAGACAGTTGGAACTACTGGCACTCTGGCAACTCCGTGCGTCAGTGGTAAGGACAGGAAAGCAGAGAAAGGGAAGCGACTTGGGAAAAGTGCGCTGGTTGCCACCGAAGGACAAAGGCATCAAAGCGCGCAAAGGAAACTCTCGGATGCCAGCAATGCTTCTGAGGACTTCAGCAAAGATTCTGGTTGCATGTCTGGAAAGGTCTCGTGCTCCGACAGTAGTTCTGAAATTTCTGACTGCACATCTGAGGGAAATAAACTTTCCACTGACACTCATAGCAGCGACACCGAATTGAGTAGTTCAGATGGAAGAGCTTTAGATACCTCAAGTGGAGATCCCTTTACCCGTGTGCCCGACATGAGGAACGAAGGTATCCCGTCCACGTGTACATGGCAAGAAAACGCTATATACTCTGGAGGAGATGGTTATAACTCTTCTGGATGTTGTGGAGATTCACTCGCTTCGCTCCCATCATTGGATGTGTCTGTGGCAGGATATTCTGACCTAACTGGGGAGCTCTTCGGCGAGACTCCCGAAGATCTTGTCAGAGAGGTGGATGACTTGAGATCAGAAAATGAATATTTAAAAGTAAGAAATCGATCTCTGTGATTAAATACGCTCCAATATATCTCATTACGAATATATTTATAATGTCAAGACAACAATTACACGTGGCATTGCTTGTTCGATCTAATTTAAGAGCCGATTAGGCTTGTTTTCTCATGTCATCCCTAATTACTAACGAAGGGCATCCTGATATAAAAAGTCATGTAAGCTACAGGAGTAGCCTACCTACAGCTCTATAAGGTCAATAGATTGAAACCACTGTTTTTGAAACCTTTCAAAGGCTTCTTCTGTCGCTTTAAATGGTTTTGTAGAGCACCTTTTTGAGTTTAGGCAATAATTATTTGCTAATTGGACATGTTATTCAATTAGGGGAAGGATGGAATAACTCTAAAACTGTACACAAAAATAAGTTAATAATCTACTAATAAAATGTACTGATTAACATTATGATTACAAAGTGGTGATGGTATGTGTTGCCCTCCCTGTTTAGGATGAAATGGAGGAGCTGCACTGTGAGATGCTGGAGATGCGGGACATGTTCATGGAAGAGGAGGTCTACCAACTGCAGGATCTGCGGCTGCAGCTAGACCAGGCCAACAAGATGTGTCGCATCCTGCAGTACCGACTGCGCAAGGCTGAGCGACGCAGTATCAGGGTAGCCCAAACAGGACAGGTGGATGGAGAGCTTGTCAGAACCTTGGAGCATGATATGAAGGTTAGGATTCTGTGTGTGTGTCAGCCTGTCTGGCTGTATAGTTTAGTGCTTGGAGCTTATTAAGAAACTTCACATTGCCAGATCATTGTGGTCTCATAAACATCTGGTCTGCATCTCACTGTTGTCCAGTAGAATGTCAACCACTGGCTTGCTCATATCCTATTCTTATGGCTCCCGTGTACACATTCCAGAACTGTAATTGACAATTCTATGACTCAGCTTTACTGTATGTTTTTAAGCATAGCACGCTACATTCCACTCACGCCTGCAAGTACTTATCAAAATGAATCTTTATTGCATCCTGTTCTGGTGTCACAGTTGTTTGAATTAATTGCAATTACAATGAGCCATAAGTCTTCCTCAGAATAGCCTTTTGTGTAGGTATTGAGTTGATTTGATTTCATGTGGGTTTCCCCTGGTACTTTTTTTCATTATGCAACTGTGCATGGTGCTAGAATGGCCACCAGCAGTATACATGAGATTTGATACCCCTGCCAAAGCCCCTCTGTCTTACTGCAGAAACTCGCAATGTATATTCCTACCAAATGATCTCAGTGGTGACTTAGATAAAAATGTTCATACACTCCCATTCAAAATCATGTGCTGAATACCAGAACAATGATACAGCTTTGAAAAAAGTAAAGAGGCAACAGATCTTGTGATTCACAAGGAGTTAATGTAAATCAAATGACATTTCAAAAAATGAGACAGCAAGGGCAGTAAAAATACATTTGTATTTTGACATTTGTATTTTGTACCCTTGGTCAACAGTTTTATGACAATCCATTGCCAGTGAAAAACTCTGACCCAAAAACACAAACCACTATGTGTTTAACAGGTGGCGAAGAGTGTATCCGTTCGCCTCCACAATGAGTTAGAGTCAGTGATGCAGAAGAATTCCCAGCTGGTGTGGGAGAACGAGGGCCTACGGGAGAGACTGCAAGATCTGGAGGTGTCCAAGCAAGTTCTTCAGGTCGAAATGGAGAAAGCCAGAGAGGTACTATTTAAAATAGGGAGTAGGCAATTGTTGCAATTTATCCCTGATGAGGAACTTTCTCATTTTAACGTTCCCAGTAGGGAAAATTAGGATCAGAGGCTGAATAAACAAATCGTACTTGCTTAATTGCTTGAGGATCTCTAAGATCTCCAGAGATATAAATACAACATCGCTGCAGTACTGTTTGAGCCCTATTCTTCACAGCTGCTCCATCCTGCTGTTACTCTGAAAAGAGATGAGGTGACAGGTGACCCTGGTCTGGAACCCCAGTCTATGTGTCGGGGGCACGGCCCAGCAGCTGAGCTGACTGCTGCTTGGGTGGGGCGAAGCTCTATGTCATGCCCAAGTCTGAACTTGGGGCACAGCTGACATTCTCCAGTGGCAACAGGGACAGAGGGAGAAAGATTGCCTGAAATAGATCAAATGTCGCTCTCTTAACATGTTTAAGCCAGGCTAAATCTAGATCACAGTGTTGTATCGAATCCAAAGGTCTTTGTTTTAGGCTCTGGCACACTGACCTACAACAATTAACTGAATACTATACTATCAACTTTTGGTTAACGTCATTGTTTCAGTCTCACTTTCTATCCATCTATGGGCTCCATCCTGGCCATTGAGATGCCTCAGTCTTTGTATTGGTGGTACCATCCAGTAGCACGTGTTTGCTTTAATCCAGGATTCGGTGCTTTGGATTCAGCCTAGCTCGGTCCACTCATCTGAGACAGCTGCTAGTCCCTCTGATCCTGACTGGGAAATCCACTTACATTACCTAATCTAGGCAGACTAGGACCAGGGAGCCTGGTCTGCAGAAATGTGAAGGAGAATTAACCTAACGACCACCGCCACAGAAACTTGACTGTGTAACCCAGTTTATAGAGCTTGATCCTCAACACCCGACTGTTTAATAATGGGTTAGTTACAAACTTCCTACGTTTGTTGCTGATATATCTCACTTGCAAATATACTTAATTTTCAATGTTATTTTTACTTGCTGAGTGAATGGACATATGCACCACATGATATAACTATTCATGGATGGTATTTTATAGTTTCAGGGCTCTTTCTGTTACAGTGCACATATTGATATGGTTGATTCATGGTGGATATTTGCAATTATTCCCCACAACAACCTTCAGGGTGTTGAGGATTTATAGCAAAGTGCCTGTAGACCCAGACAGTCTGCATGACTCTGGCATACATTCCTCTGGCATACATTCCTCTCGTACACAGCCCGCCACAACCTCTTAAACGATTGTGGAGCACCCCATAGATGTTATCTATGGGGTGCTAAATTATGCTGTGACTGGTACAACACCATTTTTAGAATGATCTTTATTTGAATTCTCAGAGTTCTTTGAAGAGAAGAAGTGTCAGATCGCCAACTAACAAAACTGAGAAGAAGCTCTCTCCCCAGGTAATGGTTGGGCATGACTTTGTGATCAATAATTTACTGTTAATACCTTAAAACCTTATGTAATTCAAGCCTTCCAGTAAGTACTGACTGAGGGAGATTTTTCTGTGGTACTTATTCTGTACACAGTACCAGTCAAAAGTTTGGACACATTTTCCCAATCATGTACATGACAAAATTCCTTTAGAACCATAAAATCTTGTCTTATCTAGGATGACAGTGCTGATTTGAAGTGCCAGCTCCACTTTGCCAAGGAGGAATCTGCTCTCATGTGCAAGAAGCTGACCAAGTTAGCATTTGAATGTGAAAAAATGCACGAGGAGCTGACCAGATACCGCTCAATCTACGGTGACATAGGCACCAACCAATCCTCTGAGGGCTCCTCCAATTCCCCCTACACCAGGGAGGCGGAGGTCAAAGTTCACCTGCGTCTTGTTGAAGAGGAGGCCACGCTGCTAAGCCGTCGCATAGTTGAGCTGGAGGTGGAGAACCGCGGCATGAGGGCAGAGATGAGTGACCTTAGGGAGAGAGGAGGAGGAGAGGAGCAAGAGGAGCCACAGGAAGGTGTTAGGGGACACCTGGCCTTACCAGCTCAAGGGAGTGACAGAGAGAAAAAGGACCACGAGTTGAGGAGAGAGTACACGCGGTTTCAAGATGGGGAGAGGAAACAGGAGAAAGGGAGTGTGGTGCTCGAATGTTCTCAGGTTGATATGGAGTGTCATTTTAGTAACAACAACCAATCACAGGTTGAAAGGATGTTTGACCAAAGCCAGATCACTCGGGAGGGGCCTGTAGGAGGGGAACAGGATAGCCAAGAGAATGATTCTGATAAACAAGGCCGAAAGGCTGTGAGTTGCTTCAGTGGGAAAGACCTTGAGGCCCTCCTTAACCTGCGAGATCATGCTTGCCTTGTGTGCTCAGCTCTCCAGCTCCTGACTACACCAGTCAACAATGGACACTGCTCCCCTCTACTATCTCCTTATCTTCCCAGGCTAGAAACAGATCCTCAAAGTAAAGCCCAGGTCCAGGGTCAAGACTCACCCCAGCAAGAGCCTTTATTTGGGGCTCTGGAGCTTCTACAGTCCATGTTGATGGCCTTTGTAGGCAGAATGGAGAGTCTAATGTCATCAGGATTAGAGCAGAATGAGCTTTCCTACCAGACAGTTGACAGGGGTTGGGATAGTAATGCTGTGACGGTTTTGTCTAGAGCAAGTGCTCTGAATTATAAGGATACTAAAAACATGTTAGCTCTGACAGAAAAGAAGGAGACAGTTGAAGACCTGAGTATAGCAGAAGTGATGGAAAAAGAAGAGGAAGCAATGCAGGAATTGGGACCTCTATCTCATTGGAACCACCTCAACACCTGCAGAGACCCAGTAGTGCGTCTCACCTTGCAGATACTCTGGATCCTCCACCAACGGTGTGTGGGCAAGATAAACTCGCTGGAAAGCAATGAGGTGAGAAGATATTCCACCTTAAGCACAAGCACATTTATTGTTTCACTCTCAGTAGACATTAATTAGTAAATGTTCCAAATGGCAACTGTTTGTATTGCGTCCCTTGATTCAGGTCCGAGGCACAGCCATGCATCTACTGCGGGGCGTTTTGCTTGAGTTAGGATCAGAGCTGCAGGAAGAGAACCTGGCTGACCGGGAGACCATGGGTACACAGAGTGAGATGACTGAGGTAAAGACGGTTATTGGTGCTTGTCCTTTTCTGTGTCTGTGCGTGTGTGTGTGAGCCAAGCTGAGGGGCTTTCACTGGCAAGGGCTTCCCCAGTATGCATGCAGCTAAAAGGCATCATGAGTGGACTTGTGGCACCGTATTTAGGCTAATCTCCTGTGAGGGCTACAGCCAAGCTAAATCAGGCATCTGCATCCACATGTAAACATTCAATATGAGAGTCAAAGAGCATATGGATAGAGCAAGGGAGTAATACAAATATTTTTTGGTATTTGGTAACTGAGAATAAAATAGAGAAGGGTTAGTTGAAGTGAAATCAGTCCCATAATGTGTTGGATCCATTAAATGTCCGATGTAGCTGCAATTCTGAAGCTTTTGGTGTAAATTCAAGTATAAAACATACATCTTATTTCATTTGTCATATCCTGTTGTGCATGTCCGCTGCACATCTATTACAAACTTGTATGTGACAAGATTTTCATCGCTATACTTAGAGAAATAATATATATTTTCAAACTAATATATGTCTGGATTCATAGAAACTGAAATGTACTATAACATTTTGTTGTTGCCAGGAGACAGACTTCTATGCAGCCATAGTAGCCAAAAAAGTAGTGTTTAATGGGTCAATCTGGGACTGGGAGCAGACTTATCCCTCTGGAGATGGATTTTTTTCCTGCTAACTCTGCTTACTTAAGACATCATAATCCACCATTTCCTACAGACACACATCCCCGTCTACTATGTCAGCCCACTACAGATTTGTGACCAATCACAAAATGTGACATAAGGGAGCTGTTTTCAAATAGCCTTTTCGATTCTACTTTTAAAGTAACATGAAATATTAATTAATGTGATGCCTGTTTTTCCAGAGTGCTGTTCACACCATCTTAGACGAGGGAAGAAGTTTGGCATATGAAAGGTTAGTGTCCTTGTCAACACACTTATGTATACATCTAACACACACTTTCCTTGAAAGGTTAGTCTAATCATGTTGTTTTCACAGGACATACCCCAAAGGAAAAAAGTACAGACACAACTTCTATGCATTTGGGTCTAACCAGAAGAACCGGTGTTACCTCAGTCTTGAGTCTGCTCAACTGGACCGAGGTGACCAATTCAAGACCTGGGACCATCCCATCATGCCTCTCAGCTTTCCTGACTTGGACGTAGAACAGATGAGCATAGAGAGAAGCCACACTGCTCCAGAGAGGACCAGCCTTTGCATTTATTACAGCCCCCCCTCTGCACGCAGAGTCCAGCTAGCTCAGCTAAAGAAAAGCCCCATCACTGGTAAAAATACTACTACCACCATCTC
Organism: Osmerus eperlanus; assembly: GCF_963692335.1. Lineage (NCBI taxonomy): Eukaryota > Metazoa > Chordata > Actinopteri > Osmeriformes > Osmeridae > Osmerus > Osmerus eperlanus. Next base: position 11,653,863 of record NC_085021.1, read on the forward strand.
CCCCTGCCATAAACCTACAAGCTCTGTCTCACCTCGCTGCTTGAGGCTCTCGGCTAACCTGAGTGATGACATGAAGGAGATGACAGCCAGCTTTCAGGCAGTCAGACAGGGAGTCCGCCACTCCAGTTCTCTGGAAAGGAGGAAGGGGAGGTTGTGTGAGGGGTGGGTGGTAGATGTGGCCAGCGCAAGTACTCAGACTCCAATAAAACAGCCACAGATGGTGAGCGTGGGTTTGCAGACGGATGGTACCCACAGTGTGGGTGGTGTGAGAGTGAGCCCTTCCCGGGTTCGGCCCTCCTCTATGGTCTCTTCCAAGTCCTCCTCTCTGGAAAGGATGCCTGGCAGGACCAAACCTGGCTCCATTTCCCCAAAGTTCTACTGTAGACACTCTGGTTCTTCCCCATCATCCCCCTCTTTCTTCTCGTCCACCAGCTCGGCCTCACACTCGTCCTCCTCCATATCCACTCCCTCTAAAGAGCAAGGGCCTCTGAGCCCATCCCAACGTGGTTCTGTCAGGTCAACTTGGGGCCGTCCAACCAATACCAGAAGTGGTCAAGGACTTAACAGCACCACCCTTATTAGTGATGCCAGCAATGCAGGAAATCATTGCAAACCCCCCAGCAAACCTGTAGGAGCAAACCGCTATGGATTAGTAACCGAGTTCCTGCGCAGAGTGAGTGGTAGAGCAGATAAGCCAGCATCAGGCATGGGCCAGAAGGCAAAGAGCCTGAAAAACCTGGAGCGCTTGCCTTCCACCAGACCCCCAGCTGGACCACTGCACAGGAATGATAGTATTACTAGAATCGTAAACCAGAGGTTCATGAAGCAAAGAGAAGAGGCAGGAAGAATCCAAAAGGAGGAGAAAGGGCAGAATACAAACCAGGCTGTCAAAGGGCTCATCCACAGAGACCAGAACACCATCACACAAGAGGTGAGTGTGGACCCCAGCCACAGTATGTACGTATATTATGTAATATCACATGACCTCACAGTTTCACTTCCAATTATGCTATTTCTTGTTGCTCTACTGAGTTGGATCCATTTGATCTTCTTTAATCTCCATCTGCCACTTCTCAGGATGGGAACTATGAGTGCAACTCCACCTTCTGCTTTGCCCGACCACCTCGCACCACCCAACGCACTTCACATCAGGTCAAACTACCCCATCATGGATACTCTGCAGCAGTCACTGGGTCAGGAGATCCCATCTGTGAGTAAGGGGGAAAAAGGCAAGGCACAACACTGGACAGCTGATGGGATTCCATGAGACATGAGAATCAAGAGGCCTGGAATTTGGAATTCTGAATTCTGTATCAAAATGAAGAGGTTGAATTACAGCTCTGTAAACCATCGCTCTTATTGACTGTAGGGGAATTCTCTACACAGTATGTCTTTTTAATGGTGCAAAGTATTGTGCTAGAAAGTTTGATTATCACTATTATGATTTTTATTTTCATATTGGTATAATCCAATTTACTGGATAGGCACTTTTCTTTACCAATATGCTTACATTTTATCTCTGTTATCAGTTAGAAAAAGACAAATGTTACTGTGACAAGTTCATTTACTGTAACGGTGTTATGCAATAACATTTTAAAATAGATTAATGTAATATTAATATATTTCACAGCCTATTCTAAGATAACTGTGGAACATTGTCTGTTGTCTGTAGGGCCTATGCAATGTATTCATCACATATAATGTACTATTGTAGTCTGTGTAAGCTTTTCTTATGTGTCATGATATACTGAGTTTAAATAAACACACGTCCCGGCTTCTATCTACCTGCTTGGTCAGCATTACCTAGAGATTATCAGGTCTTTGGTCTGAGCAGGTCTTGAGAACAAAGTTCCTTACTTTCACCTTGGATTGGAACCTAGCCAGCAAGACAGTACATAGTGCAAGTGTTGTGGAGGTTATAGGACATGGGCAGCTGGCCATTATGTCACATGCTCAAAAAAGCAGGTGAAACCGCTAAGTAGTTAATGAGATTTCCTGCTTCTTGGCAGCCTGAGTATCTTTTTCCCAACTTCCACTTTCACCCTTTTATATGTCAAGAGCAATACAGTAGGCGACGATATACAAACACTTAGTAACGTAAAACAATGTAGATTAAAAAAAACACAGAATTGCACTGAAAAGACAATTAACGGCAGGGCAAAACAAAAATGGTCAGGAGGACTTGGCGGGGAAAAACAGCTGTTTTCCATGTTTTAACTCCCCTTCAGCTGATCTTGGAAGACTGAAGATCAACATTTGATCTTTCTACCAATGGTCTTTCTCACAATCTGAAAGTACTGAGATGCATTAGATATAGTTACATAAATGTACTAATCTCTCAGCTGCCATGTACAAAATGTGACCTCAAACAACCACTAGGGGAGCTCTTCGGAAACGTAATATCTATTCACTCAAGTGTTTCCTTGAATAGTTGTTGACTGTAAAAAAACAATAGACAGATTATTTGTTAGAGCATTTGATTGGTAAGAAATCCTTCTCTATAGTATATATAGCTGTTAATGACAGATGTTTCTGGTCCCTCTAAACTCGAGGGAGTATGTTTACTCTAGATTCGAATCATATGACTTCGAAAGAGATGATACATTCCAGAGTGGGAGGAAGTCACTTAAAACGTCCAGTGTTTCTGTCAAGGCATTGGAAGTTAAACTATTCTTCTACAACAGGTAGATGTACAGTCTTTGAATTTATATGAAATAACACACGTTTTTTTACATGATCAAATTTGATTATCGACGATGTGGTCTTTATTTTAATTCTCCTTCAGGTTCGTTGAACCTATCGATTCGGAGGGGTACAAAGAGTGGAGACGACGTTTCTCTGTGACAGAAAAACTGTCATCCTTCACAGGGGACACTGTGCAACAACAGGTGCAGAAATCGAACCATGAATCAATTACAGACTCAAATTGTAGCAACACTGGAACTGGAAGTTCCACTGATAGGACTACGAATGCAGAACCCCTCTCATTCGCAGAAGTGATGCGACTAATCGAAGCAGGCGAGGAAATCCCTGGCCTGTCAAAGGTTGACATAAAACCAAGCAATGAATCTCCCACTCCCTCTCAGATGGTGAGAAGACTGAAACCTTGGGAAAAACCACCAACTACTAAGTGACTTAATTAAATGAATTAACACATTCGTTTTGTTTTCTTGTGAAGGGAAACAAATAGTAGATATTTGACCTGATTCATATTGCACTGTTAATTATACTACCATGGGCTCAATAAATGTCTGCAACAGAAACTGAAATTCCTGAGATTACACTTCTTTCTCACAGAGGACAAAGTTAGAAAAACTATAAAAAGGGGAAAACTGGGATTTTTCTAAATTATTATCTCTGAGAATGCTGTTTTTTGTCACCTTGATCAGCATAAGCAGGGATGTTCTAAAATATAAATAAACCATACTCAGTTTGTTGCAGAACATGTGATGTATTTGTGTTGTATAGACTGTATGTCTACATTCTCCTGGGCAGGATTCTCTCAAGCAGGCTTGCTGGTTTGGGAGCGTTTGAGGCCTGGCCTGGGCAGGACAGCCATGTAGCGTGTGTGGGGCCTGCGCTTGGCAGGCTTCTTTTGCTTGGTTGTCTCTGGTCCCTCCTGGGCCCTGAGATGGCTGTCCCTCAGAAGCTCTGGGACGGGGGGCTGGATGATAGGCAGCAGACTGGAGTAGGGCATGCAGTTGTATACCCTAAGCTGCAGACACAGACCTCATTCATTTAACTGCTCTACAGAAGTATGACGTCTACATGTAAAACATCCAAAAAGTGAAATAGGCCACAGGGGGCTGACTCACCTGCTCATGGCTGTTGTGGGGTGTCTGAAGATCCGGGGGGCAGGATGGCAGATGATGTCTAACCTTCTGTTTGTATGCCTGTCCTAAGATACTGCTAGTCTAATGACAGGGTAACAAAACCATACAGAACATACAATACAACAGTATTTTGACATTACAGTAAGATACAGATAGATGTGTTCAGCTCACCTGTTTGCCCTTCTCCTGCCACATTGTCCATGTGTTCTCTACCTGTTCATCTGTGTACTTAACAATACGTGGATCTGCAGCGACCAGTTCTGTCAGAGTGGTGGCCTCGCCAAACTTGGTTATGTCTGACTGGTGCCTTTTCTGAGCTCTCAGGTTCTCCACAATGCGTTTGGCACAACTAGGAAAAGAACAAAGCTGTATTGTGTCTGTCTTGGCCCTGAAGCGGGTCTGTTTACGGTGTCTTCCTTACTTCCAGTGAGGGTATCTCCCCTCATTAAGGACTTTCAGTGTCTGGCAGGATCCAGCCTTCTTCAGGTCCGCAGGCAGCTCCCTGGGAATGGCACTTGGATCACCAACACACCACATTCCCTGACCAAATGTACCTAAGACATGGGAAAAGTGAGAAAAGTGAACAGTTTATCCCCCCGCTGTAGTGGGTAGAGGAATATCTTTGTACATTCACATCCCCCATTGACTGAGCATTCATGTAGTATTGTTTGACATTTTATCTAAGACTCGGCTGTAGCTTGTGTTAAGGCAGTGCATGTCATACACCATACATACAGTATAGTTTGTGTTCAATGGTGGTGGAGCTAACCAATATATTTTCCAGCAATTGTCCATAGACGGACGTTGCAGTCAAGGCTGGCAGTGACAATGAGGCGAAAGCGTTCCACATACTCCAGGTGCACAATGCTCTTCAGATGGCCGCGCCAGGAACTCAGGAGGGCAGGGCACATCAAGGACACAGTCCAGCCCTTGTGAATCTGGCCAGGGAGGGAGGTAACAATGTCTATTACTTCATGAATCATCATATTATTCATAATAATGACATGTTATAGATACCTAATGACTAAAATGTGTTTTCACATCAGTCTCAATATTACTTTAGAGGCACCTATCTACTGCATGTGTGACTGTGTTGAGTCACCTCTTTCTCCTGCCCCAGCACCACTCTTGGTGGGTCCTGTACTCTACAGTAGTGGGGTATGAGGTCCGGCAGACGCAAAGTGCTCTCCTTTGCTGGTTTCTCCTCGCTTTTCTCGCTCCACATACGGTAACAGTACTTTTCAATGTCCCACACCTGCCAAGGAACAATTCAAAAGATCCAGATTTCTTTTCACCTAGGTTCCTTTTACTGCTTCCTGAGCCTGTTGCTTTCTCTGTAGGGTCAAATGGTAGTGCAAAACCAATGATAGACATAACAGCTGTGTGGGTGTATCCAGTCTCTCCCTACCATGATGTACCCGTTGCTGTGCCCAGAGAGCAGGATCTGATTCTGGCTATCAGTGGACATGGCAGTGACGATCGAGCCCTCTTTGTGTCTTGCACGGAATTTTGCCAGTAGCCCCCCACTAAGGTATACAGACCAGGCGTAGATATAGCCGTCTGCTGAGCTAGTGAGCAGAACTGCAGTGTCAGGGCTGCGCTCTCGGGTGGACAGGAACAGTGCCTGCACATCACAGATGGAGACAGACAGGAAAGAATCGTTACTCGAAAATGCTGAGTTATTTGTCTACCAGCACTTCACAGTTGGTTGTTTGTTCACCTTCTCCACTGCAAAACAAGGCTTGTTCAGCTCCTCCATGTTGTTGATTTTGGGTTTCTTGGTCTTGCATTTGTGTGCCAGTGCACCCCTTCTCGTCATCCGTGCTTCTCTAACCAAGGGGGCTTGGGGCAGGCAGGCTGAGACTGGAATTTGAATGCTACCTCTGCGTCCCTGTAAGGCGCACAGATGTAAGCATAGTATTTGTAGAGACACACAAACACACCTAAACATTGAGTAACTGTGTGGCTAAGCTGGCATTCCATGGTATGTCATTTTCATGGGAAGGTTCTGGTGTTGCTGTACTGTCTAATTTGCTGTGGGATGTAAAAGTTTTCATTAGTACACATATAAAAGGATCCCTTCAGTAAGCAACCACACACATAGTGTGTTGTACCTCTAAGATGCTGGTGGGGGTGGTTTCAGTGGTGAGTTGTCGAACCTGAGGGTCGACAGACTGACTCATGGCTTTCAGGAAGACAGATATGGAGCGTAACCACACATCGTCTTCATCCTCATCCTCAGATTCCTTCTCAGACTCATCCACGCAAGCATTTGGCCTCAGAACTGACCCTTGTCTCGCTTTGTCCCTCACCTACACAATGGGGGGAATGTTGTCAGGTTTCCAAAAGAAATGTTGTCTGGTCCCAGTACAAATGTAAACACTGGCACACTAGCCTCACCCGTATGGGTATTAATGGCAACGGGCTTTCGCTTGCGTTGAAGCGGCAAAAGGCTTGACCCGAATCGATGTTCCAGACGATGATGTCACCACTGTAGGAGGCGGTCACCAGCATCTTGCTGCTGTGGGCATGCATGGAGTAGATGTCCTCAGAGTGGTACTGATTCCACACACGGTACTCTATCTCATCCTCCTCTTTGGCATCACTGACACATGAACACACAGGTAGGAGGAAATAGAAGAAGGACTGTATCCACAGAAAAGTGGGTCATTTACTTTCTACAGAATGTTTGTAGGAATCACTCACAGATACCACATGACTTTTTTCCCCCAGCCTGACACATAGATCCTCTCATTGATGTATATAATCCCTGTGACCTGTCCACAAGAACATACAGTACAGAACGTCCATAACGTCCGGAGTAAACAAGGTTACATGGTTACAAGTCATTCTGGTCACTTTCTAAACTAACCTCCTGATCATCCACCAGGGAAATTTCAGAGAGTAGAGCTCCATTGTTGAAGTTCCAGAGGCGTATGGTACCATTGTTTGAGCCTGTGATAAGGCGGCGTTTGAATTCATCAAAAGCCATCGCAGTGATCTCTGCTGGCCGCTCAGGGATTGTCTGGAACTGCATTACCTTCTCTCCTGTCTGGATGTCCCACACACTCACCACCCCTGCATGGCAGCCACTCACCACCTGGACAAGGGTGGGTGTAAATGTGTGTGTGTATAGATTTGGGGAGGGGGGCATATCTGCACATTAGCTACCTTTTAGTAACTCAGTCACTAACCCACCAACCTGTTTGAAATTGGGGTTGTAGAGTGCAGCACAGAGTGGCTGTTCATGTGATGTTACTGTTTTGGGTTGGGAACTGTCCACCTCATCTATGGTCCCTTGCAAAACCCCAACCTGCACCACACATACACAACAAGACGCAACAATACACATAGAGACCTCAACCAATACCACGAGTTTATGTGTTTTTGTGTGTGTCTATATGTTAGTTTCAACCATTAACACACAAGGCATGAAGCCAACACCATGGTGTTACTGGTGTGGTTGTAGTAGATTCTGGAGATGGAAGAGCGGCCCAAATTGACATTTCTGGAATGGATGTTCTGGACGCAGGTACAGTCCAGCAGGTCCCAGACACGCACATTCTGAAGTGGAGAGAGAAATCTAAAATAATATCAAGCCATGATGAACTGCTGGAAGAGAAGAAAGCCAAGTGTCTGAGAACCTGACCGTGAAGGTAAGGACAGGTTACATTAGTTTCTGACCTTGTCCTTGGACACACTAATGATCTGGTTGTCTTTGCCGTTGACAGCAATGTGAGTGATGCCAGCAGCATGACCCTTCATGTGGGATGTGGCCTTATTGGTGAGGTAGGGGTTCCAGACTCTCACCACCCTATCAAAACCTCCCGTCACTGCAGGCCAGAGACACACCACATCCCTAAACAGCTGTGACAGATCTGTTATCTAGTCTATACTGTTATAACTTCAGAATTATTGAGTGTGACATTTTTATTCACACCCAGTATGTTGAGGTCAGGTGAGTAGTCGAAGCATTGTATGCCCTTCTTCTGGTGAAAGTGTGCAGTTCTAGAAATAAGAACAAATCCGCTATTAAAACATGAATCTATTTCCCACAAACAAGTAGGAAGTATCTGTAAGTCTACATTTATTTGAATTTGAAAGAACGTAAAGGGGCACATACTGGACTTTACACTTGAAAGAGTGAGGCAGAGTTGTCAGTATCATGGCAGCTTGGTTTGCTGCACAGCAGGTGGCAATACAGTTCAACTCCGGGATGTAGCGCATCTGGTAGACCCAATCGTTATGAATGGGCTGGACCAAGAAATGAATGGGGCATGATTTAACCACAGATGCAGAAGAGGGATATTAAATAGTGAGAAAAGTTGTTTACTTACAACTCTACAGCAGAGAAATAAACTAGAGGTGTTTTTGAGCAGTGCTGTGACTGGAATCCGGTAATTGCATCCTGAGAAGGAGAGGTTGCATGAACATGAATATCTTTACTCATCTGTTTGTTTCCCATTTAGTGTCAGTACCTGTCTTGAAGGCGGTGCTGTCGAAGAGGCCATTCTGCACCACATCGGAGGAGATAAAAATAAATATGGCGCCACTGGTAACGCCTATGCAGAAAATAGCTTTCCTGCCATCTGTCCTAAACGGAGGTCATGAAATCAAGAATGAGCTGCCCTAACAAATGACCATTATGTCCATTAGGCACAAATGATACATTTGTCATTATCTCATTATTGCACTGGCAGCATTCAGAAGTTAATGAGGCATATGGGTCAAGGTCACTGCCTGGATTAATAATCCATTTAACAATGTGGAATTGACACAGGAGTGCTTCTGCCTACCAGTAGTCCATTACGATCACGTTGGCCTCTAGCTCCGACAGGGAGAAGACTATGTCACACTTATTGGCACTGATGTCATAGAATTCTGGTGACAGCCCAAACATGAACACACACACATTACACATACATGTACTATGTTGATACAACCAGTAGACAACTAAACCATATAATTCTCCAGACATTCAACACACCTACATCTCGACCAGTGGAGGAGATGGAGAGCATGTTAATGTTGCTCAGACAGACCATATCTGAAACCCAAACAGGCTGTCCAATCGTGTGCGGCATCTGCCCAATCTGCAGCAGAAGTCATTCAGATGCAATTAATTCATTGTAAGTTTACAGATACACAAATGCACACTTAACATCTAACCAGTGAGCCGTAGTTAGAGAGAGGGGTTGATATTTACATGGATGGTGCGCTGTATCTTGAACCTCTCGCTCCAAAAGATCAGGATTCCATCGTGGCTAACTGATATGTAGCGTCCTCCATGAGTGCGACCCGACATGCCCCCTGAGAACCTTTCTTGCTCCCCAGAGTCACCCTTCTTCTCCCCCACAGGGGGTAGGAAGGAGTGGAACTGCAAGCTGACTATAATCTCACAATGTCCACTGCACAAAACAAAAAACACAAAATGACACAAGGCTCACATAAAACAGAATTGGTCTATTATGTTATGCCTGTAACTTACGTTTGTAAAATCTTAAGTGGTTTGGGGAAATAGAGTGGCCTAGTTTTCTTCTGCAGTGAGTGTTTCACTCTGTACTCTAGAAGCATGTAGTTCAGATATTCATCCTGTATGTGTACACAAAGTTTGTATGAGACGATTTGATAGAAAGACCAATGTTAAGTCACACAAAACAGCTTAGATAACTGACTTTGGGATGACAATTCTTGTTTTCCTCTTACCCAGTCCACACTGCCATCACAGTTGGCGTCAACCTTCATAAAAATAATATCCAAATTCTCATCATCAACATCGCCCATGACCTTCTTCATTGCATCACGGAATTGCGCAATGCTCAACCCTGAGAGAAAAAACAACCAATGGACAGGAGAAGCTTTTGTAATGAGGAATCAACGATCTTAGGAGCAGGAGTTCATGGGGGAAATGCCTCTAAGACAGCGCTAAAAACTAAATCTGTGTGGGTCTCTCACCCCCTCCACCATCCACGTCTGCCTCTCTGAACATGCGCTCGATGCGACGGAGGTGCTCATCGTTGATCTGATCCTCCACTTTGCCTTGTGCTGGCATTTTTACTTTTTCCCCATGGTCACTTTCCTTTCCTGAGCGCTCTGGTTCCATTCCCTGCTGAGGGGCTACAGAAGCCTAGTGAGACAGAATACAACCATAAACATGGACCACTCTCTCTTGACCAAGTCTGTTTTGATTTTTTATTACACATCTGCTTATAACTGCTCCTAAATTTACAAATTACAAGATTTACCTGGAGAGTGTTGAGTTTTTGCTTATCCCCATCTGAGGTGGAACTAAATATGTAGATATGTATTAGAGGGAATTAGAATACATTTGAAATCTATTGATATCCACCATAATTACTTGCTAAATGACTCGCAGTCCTTATGAATCCACTCAGTAACATTTGTCATCTTGTTAAACTACTCCACCTGGTGGTGCTGGCCATCCTCCCACGTCCCTGTGATAGTCCACAAAGGTATTCTAGTAATGGCTTGGCTTAGTAAACTGGAATACACAACTGTTACAGTCCAAATCACAAGGGGAAAAGAATGTTCAATAAAGTATGTCATAGTGCAACAAAAATTCTATTGGTATATTAATGGTTACCATAGCAAAAACTACTTTTTTTAAAATCACATTTATTAATCTTCATTGCAGTACAATGTCTTTGCGTTAAATATTACTCAGTACCCCCATAAGGGGTAGGACAACACAATGTGGAGGAAAAACATGTTCTTCAAATTTAAAATGTTCTTGTCAAGAAACAAACCAGTTTAATATGTCTGGGGAAGTTTGAACCCTAATGCTGAGAAATCACATTCCTTCAAATTCTGAGTCTAACCTGGCAAGTGTGGTCTGTACATAAACCTCTCTATCAACAGAGAACAACAAAGGAGACAAATGTTGACTTTAGGAATAAGAGTAAGCACACTACTATTCCCATCAACAAAGTAACAGTGGAGGTGGTCAGGAACTTCCAGTTCCTAGGGTCCACCGCACCTAACCTGGATTTTTAACACAATAGTGAAAAGCCACCAATGTTTATTCTTCCTTCAGAAAATTAAAGTTGTGTACTTCTATCCCCACAACCTTCGCCCACTGTTTCTTCTGCTACTCCCCTGGTTTGTCATTGTAGGGAAGCAAAATGCCATTATGACATGTAGACATGTCAGTTTATATGACTGAACTAACAAACCAACAAGAGGGAAGTATTTCTTCATCAATGTTCACTTGGCCACACATCCTGTTCTGCGCTTTATATGAGGAAGTAGCAGTCACGTTGTATAGAGATGTTTATGAGGCCTAATTGTCAAAATACTGACCAAGTCTGTCTGCTACCATCTTATAATAATAACCCAGTAAAACACCAGAAGCTCATAAATTGTGTAATTATTTTAAGACATGAGAACATGGTGAACACGGCAGATACAGTATAACAAAGAAGAACAATCAGAGTTAAAAACACTTTAAGGCAGTGTACATATAAATGATTTTTAATAAAACATTTTCAATATCATAACAAAAGAATCAGGACCAAGGAGGCAGACAGTATCTTGAGCTTGAGTAGTAATCTTGAGGGAACTTGAAGAAGTGGAAGTGTGTGCATGTGTGTGTGCTCAGGTGTTACATTACACTCAAAGTGTGTTTAACTAACCTGTGTGTGACTGTAAAATGAGTGTGCATAGTAGAGGTGACAGATTCGAGTCAGGTCCAGTTGTACAATCACTATCACTAGAACTCTTCTGCTTCTTGTCCTTCATCTGGAATAACAAACCCCTCCTGCAAATGGGGAAATGGTACATAAGATTTAAGTGCATTGGGGAGTGAGGGAGTCAGTGAGAACAGAAGAGAAGGAAACACTGTACTGTACAAACACAAAGAAAGGTCAGCACTCACATCAGTGGCATAAAGAATATCCATGATCCTTTGCAGCGTTGGGTCTCCTTCTCCCTCCTTCTCTTGGCAGATGAGCTCGATGTTCCTCAGCTTTCCAAAATAGAAGTCTCTCTCCTTCTCCATGTCCTGAATTGTGCTCTTTAAACTGTTGACCTATAAGCAAAAGGACAACAGGTTACATGTATAAATGTCTTCAACACAGGGACCATGGGATAAACAAATTGCAATAACGTTAAATCCAGTCCAAGGTTTCAAGAGGGGAGAGAAAATGCCAGTGCACATGCAGTGGCTGCGTCACCTCCTGGGCTAGCTCCACCTTCTCCTCGTCTCCCGCCACCGTTCCGGGCCTCCGTGGGGCCTTGGCTGCTGCTGCTGCAGTCTGGGAAGACTTGAGGGGAGCTGGAAACAACACATCACAGCGTCAAAAAGGAAGAAATAATGACAATGCACGGTTAGCTTTACCCTTGTATCCTCACTTCACATAAACTGTAACAACCCAGTGATTTCAGTGTCTAGTAGTCCTTCAAAAGAAGCCTTCCTCAGTGACAAGCTTAGTGACCACTGAAGAACCCTGCGTCACCATTAAACCACCTTACCGACACGAGCAGCTGGTTTGACAGCAGGTTCGATGAGCTTTACTAGGATAGAAATGCACACACATTCTCTTACTCTTGGTAATTAGAATAACTATATTTCCAATGGATAATGAGTGTCTTCCTCACCAGAGCTGACCTTCCTGGGTTTACTTGCTGCGACTGCTCCAGGGTTGGGCATAGGGGTAGTTTCCTGGCCCTGGCGAGCTGCTAAAGGGTCGTACTCCTTCCCATCATAGTTAGCATCAAAGAACTTCTTGAACCACTGCACAAACTCAAAGTTGTCCTGGAATTTGCCTTTAATCAACTTGTCCACAGCGATGATCTATATTGAAAACCAATGTTAAGCGGTGACTAAACAATTAGGTCTTCCATGGTAAAAAACTACCATCAAACTAAATAAAAACACAGGCAGATAAAACACCACCATGTAACACTTACTTTGTCAACCCCAATCTTCTTGAAACTTGTCTGTAAGAGTTTGAAGTTCTGGATGTATTCATGTTCAAGTTTGGCCTGGAATTTTACTTTCTTCAAAGGCAGGCATCCAGGAAACAGCATATCCATGAACTGGCAATAGGATGCACCTGTATGAACACAAAAGTGACGTCCATGATATTGGTAGCTAACAATTTGCTATACAGCTAATCTAGTTAGGCTAAAAACTCTGTAAGATTTACCTTTGTAAGTCCGTTAAAATTACTGTTACACAAAATGTCAGATAAAAGGTGCTTACCTGAACACAACTGCTCAATTTTTGCGTGGTTAATTTGTAGGGACTCGTTGATCCATGCAAGCATATCGTGACGACTAAGGTTATCGCTCGTCACAGATGTGGAGTACACATTCACAGCCATACTCTGAGTGAAAGGGAAAATTGCCGTTATATTAGCTAGCAATAGCTATCTTAAAAGTTTGATTTTTAAGTTATTCGACAAGTTAGCATGTGGACTTAACAACTAACACAAACAGATGTATCTGCTGACTAAATGTGCTAAATAAAGATTAGATCTAGTTAGCCAACTTAAGTTAAAGAGCAGCTTGCTAGCTAACAACATGTCTCCCATAAGATAGCTCTCTATCTACCAATTCCACACCCACACTGCTTAGAATTGGCTATGGTAGCAACCTAAGCTAGCTAGCTAACTACTTTCACGGAAACTTCCAGCGTAGTTCTTTAATCTTGAACTTACATCGTTTTATTAAATGCAGACCAACTGATTGCGCTCGTTGAATCAATAACCTATTGGTCTATGTAATTTGGCTTCCGACACAATGCCAAACTAGTTGGTTTATGTATAAAGTATAGTCTTCCAACTTTGTAATTTCGCCGTTCACCGGCGACTGTCAAAGTTTCATTCAATGCACAACCACCCATGTGATCTGTGCTGCTTGTTAGAACAAGTGAATTCGATGTAGATCACTTGGTTTCCCGGTGGCTGGAAGACATGTTTTCTGTGACGGTATAGATAGCCATAATACATACACCGCCCACTCGGGTGTCCAACAATAGTAAATCAAGCAAACCCACTTTACTGTCCTTACAATTTTTTCGTGCGTTTGCTTGCATTGCTTTTTTGTGTTGCTCTTGTTAGTTTTGGGGAGGACGATAATTGATATACAACCAGACATAATTAATTAATTTATTTATCATCTGAATATAAACAATCACCATAAAAAACACAATTTCACATTTATAAAAATTGTCCACTCACCAAAAACTATGCTCTCAACTGAGACAGATAGGCCTACCAGTGTCCCGAGGGAGGCCACCTGGTAGTACTTTTTAATTAGAGTTTGACCTAAAACAGCACACAATCATGAACAACTATAGATAGGCCTACAGAACATGAGGAATTGGAGGATGGCAGAGACACCCGACAACCAATACCAATTCTACAAAACTCAATTCTATTCCTATTCAACAGCACCAGTATTGCTGGATATTTCAACCATTAGTGTTAGCACCAATTGAGATAGGTGGATACATACAATGTTATTACTGTTTCGTAGTTGTATTGGGTTTTATGCACAGTATTAGTAAACATATTGAAAGAACATAGGAGGCATACAGTACATTAAACTGACTATTGGATATGTCAGACACATGCAAACTGAGGGTTATTTCACAGTAAGATGAGACCACAAAACCATCTATAAAAATCTCTGAAATAAACCAGAACAGGAACCAACAAGAGCAGTATTTATCGGTTTATGGAGCACCAGTACAGATCGTTTTGATTCAATCATTAGTTTCATTCACAATGCTGGACCCTCTTAAATGCTATATTTATGTTGATCTAAAAACTAAAACTATGGTTCATAAATTCCATACTGTCACTAAAAGCTACCTTGAAAATACTGGAAGGAAAAAAGATACAAAGAATGTTATTTTTGCAGGCACTTGTGATTTTGGACTGCTCAAAGATTAGAAACAAGTTGTTTACAAACAGCCTGTCAAAGAATGCATATGCTGCATCATCACATACATGATCACTGAGTTTTCAACCTACATTATAATAATATTCATGCTACCTGTTGAGAGGGATTCAAATCTGGAATGACAAGGCCAATTATCTGCCAGTGTGACTGCTGAATCATACTGTACCTATTTAAAAACATACATACAATTCTAGCAACATGATCAATGTGAGCATGATTACACTTGAATCAACTAAAACCACTACACAAACACATCAATTAAGAAAATCCATTGGAAGGAAGCATTTTCATAAAACTTCATTAAATAGAGATATGGTTGTTTCTGTAGATTTTGGACCAAAATATCAGTGTTGAGGTAGATCTCTGTGGTGGGCAAAGTTTGCTTGATCACACCACTGTTGACCAGATACTGAGAAAACACTTAAACTACACCTCATGCACAAAAATAACCAAAAAGTGTCTGTGCTTTCTGACAATAATCCACACATTAAGGCAAACATGAAATTAATAAAACTGCCTAACAATTGATATAGCTTCCTATCAGTGGAGAAAACAGTTAAAACCATTATAAAATTGATAATAAGTTCCGCCTAAAAACACTGAGTAGTTTGATTCACTGAAAGGCGAGAATGGAAAATTGTCTGTCTGTCTTGATATGTGACCAGGTAAACATATGGAATTGGTCTACAGCACTTCCCTATTCACAGAGAAAGTAATCCTTCAGAGGTGCAAATAGGTGCCGAATAACAGGGACACTCCAGGACCGACCCAGGACTCTTTGTCTCTGAGCCCGGCCCATGTTATTCACATCCGTGTAGTGCTTTGGAAAGCCAAAGATCCTGAAGAAAAGGTACATTAGAAGGCAAATAGTTTGAGCAGAGACGATTTAACAGAGATGTGCATTCTTAGTAACAGTAGACATTATCAACAGTATTCCATTAATGGTGAATTTACTGTAAAATGATTGAGACTGTTACCTCTCCATCTCAGTGCACCACAGGTAGTCTTCCTTATTGTTCATGATGACTGGCAGTGGGCCCATTTTCCCCTGTCTGATGGAGTTGGACTTGGTGGTGATGGTGCGCACTTTGTTGAACTACATGTGAAAACACAGTACAAGTAATGTAACAGCCAGCGTTAACATACTTAAATTTAGACAAACTGGTATTAAAATGCATACAACAAAAATACTAAATATGATCTGAAAAAAATATATGAATCTCACCTTTGCTGTCCGCCCAACCTCCAGACAATCTTGCAGTTCAACTTTGTCATCAAGAGAAGTAGCCAGAGGTCTAAGAAAAAACAAAGACACGTGAAGTCAGTAAGATTCTCTATCAATATCACCCAAGGCAGAAAGTGTCTTGTTGAAAGCACTGGTACCTGTTCATGCCTGGGAGGTTCCCCCAGAAGTACCGTGCCCTGTGAGCAGGACTGACCTTCACCGCATCAATGAGGATGGGATTACACTGACAACACAGGTGGAGGGAAACAAAAACTGTGATTATGAAACAACAAACATTTCTTTACTCTTACAATTGCTTACACCTAAATCACCATATGAATCAACGGGAGAGCTTCTGTCATTACCTCAAGGAAGCGGCATATGTCAGCCTTGTCGATTGCACTCATGGCAACCACATTCTCAAAAAGCCAGAAGAAAGGACGATCATCATCATCCTTGGGCCTCATCATTGTCAACATTCTGTAAAACTCAAAGAACAGCCTTCCAGTTCCTTCTGTGAATAGACAGAGATGAGTAGAAATTAAAAGGTTGGAGAAGTCTGAAGAACTATTCCATATACTGACAAATGTGAGATATGGTTTCCAGTTAACTGCTGGTTACAATGTCTCACATGTCCCTTTTCAATTACATTTTAGGTTCCTTACCAAATAGTCCCTTGCGTAAAGGATTGACCATTGATAGATCATTGCATGGGCTGCCTCCAATTAGCAGATCAAAGGGACCCCATTCAGCCAGCTGAAACAGAGTAAGTTCAGAAAATGAATAAAAAATGATCAAACAGGTCAGATTTAGGGGTGAGTCGTAATGGCATTTCCTGAGAATGATATTGAGATGTATATTACACTCACATGTTTCCTCGTGATCGTGCGTACATCATTCACATATTCTATCTTTCCCTCATGCTTGATCATGCCCACAGTGATGGAATCCTCACAGATCTCTGAGGCAACATAACGCTCAATCTTGAAACCCAGGTCTTTAAGCACAAGATACCCTGCAACGGTGGTTATAAACACAATGCAATTAAATAAGTACAAGTTTATTGAGATGAAAAAACTGTGAAAGTGAAAAGAAAACCAGGACTCTTATTAACAAATCTAATTTATAAACAGTAGACAAAACCAACAATACATTGAAATAGGACCTACCTGTGGCAATGCCATCAAAGAGGGACAGCACCTTGATTGGTCTGCGTTGATGGGTGGGGATTGAGGGGTAAACTCTATGAGGCTCCTGTGTTGAGAGAAGAAATCCTTGGTCAGTCAATGCTACTGCCTAACACTTACAGCAAGATCAAAATAACCTGAACTGGGAGTCACTTACAAATGCCAATGCGCTGTTGTTAACAAAGAATTCCTGGACTCGCACACTCCAGTCAGGACGGAGCTTGAGCACTCCATTGCACTGAGAGGGCAGACACATGTAACAGCTCCAGGGATCCACATCTTTCAGTTTGTCGAAGGTCTCTGGTCCAACTAATATATTCAAACAGTCCTTGCAAAAACATCTGAGAGGAAGGAGGGAGGGGGGGGGGTGAGAATAAGAAAGCAGTGATAATAGTGGTGTAAAAAGTGCTCCAGAGGAGAGGGCTCCTCTCTGGAGTAAGAGTTGCTTACCTGCAGCAGCTGGCATTGCCACACAAAATAACCTCTAGTCCTGCACAACACACTGTGCAATAGGACTGGTAACCATCCTCATCATAACGATACAGGGTTTCAATGAAGTTGTCCTGCAAAATATTTTGTGCGACAACACCACAATATTGACATTTCAAATGAGTAGACAATGATGATTACATAACAACAATCAACATGACAAAATGAGATTGTGAGAGTGAAAAGATGTGTTGAGAGATTTATGTTTACCTTGCACTTCAGACACAGACTACCTTCAAACAATGGGTGGCAGATCTCAACAGTAGATAACCCACATGACAAACAGAAATCTGCGGGGATTCAAGAACACACAACAATATCAATTAGTACCGTGATTTAGATAGTTTGATGACGCTCCTGTCAACCTAATCTAAGAACATACCTTCAATTTTCTTCCCTTTCGCTGAAACCTCTTCCGCCATTGCCTCTGCGAAGCAAAATCGAATGAAATGATCATTTTATGAAGCCAACAGATGTCTGTGTTTCTGATTACTATTATCAGTGGGTAACCGTGTGTGCATGAACTGTTGTATGAATAAGAATTACCTCTGCAGCTGTTGGTCGGAATCACATGGACTTTGGTCTTTTGAACATACTTCCTCTTTGCAGGGGGCTGGTAGTCTGACAGAGGGGAGTCTGAAGACGACTCCACCTTGGCAACAGAATCTTCAGCAAAGGAGCAAGATGACAAAACGACTTAGCATCTGAGCCATTCTATAGATTATTTACTTATACAGAGTCTGTTCTAGGTAGACTGTAGTGAATGCATCAACACAAATGTAGATGATTGAGTACTGAGAAAAGGACACATACTGTCAGGGGGCAAAAAACCCTCAGGTCCAGAGGGAAGGAATCCCCCAAAGGCCCATTCCAGCATCACCTTTGGCTCCTCTTCCTTATTCCCAGACGATAAGTCAAAGGATTTCTCACACCGCTCTCCTGCCAACTGTACACAGAGGAAGTGATTAAATGGTGTGGTATGGGATAGTGGAATATTAGATGAATATATCAATCATATGTATGAAGCAGTGGATACATAGGATTGATAGTGACTTGTTGCACAACATGAATGCTCCAGTTTTACCTCTAGGATCTGATAAATGGCATCCTTGTAGGCAGGCAAGCCTGTATACGAATCATTACAGAAGCACTTGGCAAAAGCAGCAAATGGCAAAAGCCTCTCTGTGTATATCTGTAACACATTACAAATGAATAAATGCGGAATTAGTTCAAATGTCCACCTGCACATGCAGACCGTGTACCATGTAGAGAAAGTCTATCGTAGGTCTCACCTCAGAAAACATTCCATCTCCGAACCATTCAACCCTCCGCATGCCTGAAGAAGTTGCCTTAGACTTCCAGGGCCCGACTAGACCAGGCCACCAAGAGAAGCCCTTCACCTTACCCCACACCAGCTCTCCAGAGAGGAACCCCTTCCCATCCTGCAGACAGCAAGGGACATGAAAGATTATCAGTTGTGCAGGCAACACTCTACCATTGACTGGTAACAAAAAATACAGGCAAGAAAATACTTGGACAATACCTGGTATTCATTTGCCTTCCTCCTGGTCTTGTGGCTTGGAGTGCTTGTGGGACTTTCACTTTTCTCCTTGAATTCAAAATGTTCTCACTTGAATACATCAGTTGAATTGCCAACAACGCTTTACACATGTAATGATGCTGTCTCTCTGAGTACCTTCCATGTCCATGTTTTGGTAATAGTCAGGGTTTGTTGTTTGGCAAGTTTACTTTGTATAAATGCAAATTCCGTCCTTTACATTTGAATCACATTTGACTGTTCTGACCCAATCCAGTAGACCATGGGGCAGTTTCAGAGTAGTTGATAGGGCAGGTGGAATAGGTGACCATATAATGTTAATCAGAAATTAGGAATTTTGAAATAGAAGAATGTTAAAAGATTTGCAAAGGAAAGTAGAGTCATGCACTTAACGCCTGTTGTTGAGAATCAGCTCAAAATTGGAGCATTGTCCTATTGTCCAGAGACCAGAGGGGTTTCTGCAGGAGCCCAGAGAGTGGACTACATACCGACTCCTGGGAATCCAGGGCCTTTCTGCTGTTTTTATCAAGACACTCAGGCTCGACCCAGGTGCTAGCTCCAGCCTGAAACATTGTACGCGCCTGTGGCCTCTGGCGCAAGCTGCTTTCCCAGCCATAAATGCCTCTAATCGTGCCCTGAGGGACGACACACACATTACACACACATACACACCCAGAAAGGCACATGTACTGGAGATACTCATGCAGGGCTCAAACATGTACATGTATGCACACACACACACACACACACACACACACACACACACACACACACACAGATGATCCCACACCACCTTCAAGGACTGCCACTGCACCCAAAACTCCCATGTTAAAAGGATGAGAAAGAAAGAAAAGAGAAAAGCTGCAAACAAGGTTAGCGAAGAGACATGCATTGATTTGCATGGATTGATTTTGTTACGTAATTGTACATTTAGGGGTTTAATGCTGGATTCCCATACAACAGATGCAATAAGGTAGTTAAGGTAGACTTTTAGTTTTGACATGCTGAGTTTGGACATTATTTAACTCTAAAAATTGTTGTAAACCTTTGCTGTTGTTTGTGAATCCAACTTAAAGCTACTAAATATGGTCTTAAAAGCAGCTTGTTGAATTGAAAGTCCATAGCAAAGTCAAGTATATTGGTGACATTTGAAACAGATAGGATCCATGTTTCTTTTAACTGGATTGAAAGTGTAGTCACTTCAACTCCCATTTGATGGATGTTTGTTTTAGATATTACCTGGGACATTTGCACAGGTCAGTACATATATAAAGGCTACATCTGTAATTCATAAGTAAAATAGGTATAACTTCTTATGAAGCTCCTGCATACCGCAGAAGTAGCTCTTTAATAAATAAATACAACTTACCTCTTGTACAGAGTTTGTCCAAATGATGTCATCCTCTACAAAGACACCATCTGGACCATTCTTTGGCCCTTTGAAAAGAGTAGGACAAAGTGGAACATTATTGATCTCTGATGTATTCCACTGTTACAATAGCATGATACCTGTTCACTGAGGAAATTATATTTTCACAAAATAAAAATAAAATAATAGTGAATGGACATGGAGTGGATTGTTTTAAGCATTCCCTGGTAGTGTGTCATCTGTAGGTCACTTAAATGATTAAGTGGTACAGATGATTACCAAATATAATCTTCATTAACCGAGAATATCGTTCTTACTGACAGTCCTCTCCAGTCGCACTGAGCATGGCTTCATTGTCCAATTAAGGCCATTCACTGCTGGAAAACAACACATCGCTTCCATCAATTAACAAGGATTCCAATATCTGGTTATATATAATACCACAGGAAAAGTAAACGCAAGTAAATACAAATCAAATTTAGTTTAGTTTAAGAGTGAAAAAGTGTTGTTTTAGTTAAATTTGGTTCTAATATATATAAATTATTCTATAGAACAGTTACGATAAATATACGTTGTGCTATTTTGGTATATAATTTTTTTCTTTAAGAATTCTTGAAAGTTTGAAAAGTTCTATACAGGATATACCAGACAATGCTTACACAATAGTAATGGAGTGATTTCATGCTCAAATCTCTGTTCGCTCAACAGTAAATGGAACCCCAAATCAGAGTTCACTTACTACAATTCTTATCAATCTAAATCACCTGACATGGTGCTGCTGGCTTTCTTCTTCTTTGATCTAATGGCAGGGGACTGCAGGGTAGTGCAGTCTGAGTCAGTGGTGACATCAACTTCCGCCTCACTCTCTTTCATGTCGTCACTCTCAGACAACCTAGCAGATTCCCCAGTTTCCATGGCCTGAGTAGAGAGATGCAATCAAACACACACCAAAGATATCAAGTATGTAAAAGTCTGTCTAATAGCACACTTACATTAAGATTTTAGCCTGTTACAAACCTGAACAAAGACGTTCTTAGCTTCAAGCGGTGGACAGGGGAAGGCTAGAAGGGTCAACACCAGTTTTCTGAAAATGGTGTTGGACCCTACGGCCTTCAGCACAGTGCTCCAATGTTGCTCAAGTGTGATAGTGGTGAAGCCATTCTGGACACCTTTATCACAGCCATTCCCTTCCTCTTCTTTCTCCCCTTCCCCAGCTAGCTGGTACTCGAGGAACTCACTGGTGAGCTGGGCTACCTCTTTGGGAGAGGCACAGAGCCCTAGTTCGGAGCCCAGCTCTCCCACTGCCTTTCCGGTTACTTTCAACCTGCTCTTGGGACTAAGCAGCTGGGCTATGCTTGTCAGGATTCCATCACTAAGAGGTAAGCCCTCAGCTAATTTGGCTGTAAGGGCTGTGTAAAACAACACAGCCTCTTTATGCAATAACGGCAGGAGTTCCCCTGCCTCTGAATTATGGAGAAAGTCTATAACTGCAGCCCCTCCCATATTGACTTCTGCCTCTGGTAACTGAAACTTCTTGGTCTTGAGGAGCTCAGTGTCTCGTTCCTTAAGGAAGCGCACCGTAGCCTGAGGATTGAGGAAACTGGAGGTGTAAGAGCTCAGCAAACAACTGGCCTCATGGAGGATGTGCCCCAGGTCGGCCCGTGCTGAACCCCCGTGGCTGTGGAGGAGTGTTTGGAAGGTCTGGAGGGGCTCCATGACCTTGTCCAGGAAGATGAAAGTAGCCCTGAGTTTCGGATCCTGGAGCTGGGTGCAGATCAGCATGGCCTTTTTATTGTCCTCTCCACAGGAGCTGAAGTCGGAAATGAGATCTGTCCACATCCCTGTGATTTTCCTGACTAGATCACAAAAGTTAAGGCAGCCCATGTTAAGGGGTAGGGTAGGCGCATTCATACTGATAATAGTGGCAACAAGTTCTTTTAGATTAACATTTTGGTTGGAACAGGACGAGTAGTGCGTGTGGATGTCTACTATCAGCTCCTGAGCCTGACTGGGGAGCTCCATGACCCCAGCTTGACAAGCAGTATTTGCCACCATGTATAGTCCACTTAAGTCCACTACATTGGGGTTAAGTTCCCTGAGCTGACTGCAGATCTGCTCTGATACTGCATTGCTACTGTCTACGTACACCGCAGCGAGGTTAGTTGTCAAAAGCTCAAATCTCTTCAAAGTCTCAACCAGAGCTGAAGCTGTTTTGTCCTCTGCATCATCATCTGACGGCTGTAGAACATCCAGAAGCCTGATACGGTGCCTCGCTGTCTTCATATCAAAAAAACCCACGAGGACCACAGAAGCCATGCTTGTCTCCCCCAGGGCCACTCTTCCATACATGTAAATACAGTAAGGAGTCTGCTGACAAATAGTTACAATGTCCTTGGGGTACTGCAATCCCAAGACATTGCGGGCAAATTGGTTCATCGTCTGCTTTGAGGGTATAGAGCTGCAGTGTCCCTGGATGAACTGGAAGGTGGTTTCACTACATGGTGGAGTGTCACTAAGCCCACTGCCTCTTTCTCCCTCTGACATCAGGTCACCTGATTTGGCACAAAGGGTGTTCCTGTTGTGCTTCTTGGTTTGCTGGTGCCGTTTAAGGTCTAAAAAGCCTGTGTGGAAAATGTTGAGGTTCTTGTCACACACAGTGCAATAGGCATAGATCTCTCCAAGGGAGCTCTTCTCCACCCAGTGGTAGGTCTCCTTCCACTGGTCATCATATGTGATGCCCTTCCGACCTTTTACAACAGTATCTTCATCAGTGTCAGTATCAACCTTGACAAGCTTGTCCACTGTGCCATGCTGACTGGGGCTGTGGGGGGCATTCCTACGAAGGACTTGTAGAGTTGTTATGGGGATGGGGATGTCCTGGCCTTGCCGGGCTTCCAGAGCATTATACACCAGTTCTGACTGTTTTTCAAGAAAAAACAATTTGAACCACCTCAGGAAGGACAAGTTCGCCTTGAACTCTGGTTTTATCAGCGCCTCAACTGGAATTGTCTATAATATAAAAGTGTGCAAGATTAGAGAAAATTGTTTAACCATCTACAAGGATAAAGAAATGTATTGGTCCCAGTATATAGAGATATACAACAGGCAACGCAAATGGATTAATTGAAATTGTCTTACTTTATCAATGCCAGTTTTTTTGAAGCTTTCTTGGAGGAGATTTAAGTTGTAGATGTAGTCTTCCTGTTCCAAGGCTTGGAACTTCACATTGCTCAAGTCAATTGATCCAGGGAAGAGACAGTCCATAAGCTGACAGTAACACGCACCTGCACACACACATCCGCACAAACATACATAATCCGCACAAACATACATCATCTTTGAATTGTAAATGAAACAAATTAGGAAAAGTCACCTAAGCCTTTAAACATTTACATATAGGTTTGGAATATTTAACAGTGGTGTGATGACAACGTTATACACGATAATTGTATAAATATAGTTGTACAAATATGCAAATACATAAAGTGGAAAGTGGCCAGCTGGCATGAGGGGCTAAACTGTACCTGAGCATAACTGCTCAATGTGGGTAAATTTTGTTTCCAGGGACTTGTTTAGCCAGGTCAACAGGTGCCAGCGGTTATATTTCTCAACAGAACCCCTTGGGCTTGCAGTCGCATTTGTTGCCATTATTCTGTTTGATAAAAAGGAAGGAAAAAAAAAGAACGGATTATATTGCTCACAATACTGATGTATTCTTATTATCAGTCTAAACATCATTAGAAGAAAAAAAATTGTCACAAGATTTAAGATCTCTATGCAGACAAATACACAACATCATCGATGTTTCACATACACATGGCTTTAGTGGTAGACTTATTGACCATTCTTGACCACAGTAGCATAGATCTGTTATCAGACTGACAACAGTACTTGAACAGTACCTTCTGGTATCAGGTTGTCTTCAGGTTCCCAATCAAAGCCCAGTTTTGGGACCACTCCTCCTTTACCATCGATGGCAGGTAAAGTAGGAAGGGCTCAAAAACTAAGGTTTGACTGGACCACTACACACACCAAAACCTACAAAAATTGGTTTCTCTGAATGGGTAAAAATGGCGTCAGGTGGCTGAGCGGTTAGGGAATCGGGCTGGTAATCTGAAGGTTGTCAGTTCGATTCCCGGCCGTGCAAAATGACGTTGTGTCCTTGGGCAAGGCACTTCACCCTACTTGCCTCGAGGGGAATGTCCCTGTACTTACTGTAAGTCGCTCTGGATAAGCGCGTGTGCTAAATGACTAAATGTAAAAATAAATAACCCCTTGAAATAAACAGTTGCAAACAGGCTGTGTGATCCTAAAAAATACATGTGTATGATGTTCTGAGATAAATCTAGAAATGTTGACTATTTTTTGGTTCTCAAATCTGTTTACTGACCAAACAGAGAGGCTACGCTACACAACATTTCCGCCCGCCCCAACTGTCCGTATGGTCTCCAGCTAGCTAGTTACGGCTCTGCTAGTTCGCTCTAACTGCTAGCAGAGCCTGTTTTCTATATTAGACTTTAGGTGCGTACGACATGGACTGACTTCATGCAGTGCTGCAGCCGGCTGACTTGAAACAGTGAATTATGGTTAGACTTTTTGTCCGACTTGAGACGGCGCCAAGGCTAGGTCACTGTGACCTATCCATCAAAGTACCGTAAGATCGATTCGAGAACTGCCGGCTGTGTAGACGAGCGCATTTTCTCAAGAACAACTGCACGTGTTCTAATGACGACACAGCTATTTCTTGATTGGCCAGACTCACACACGACAACTTTGACGCTTGTTTTGTAATTATTCTGACACCTTCAGTTTCGCCAACGCTCAAATCCGGACCTAAAAGTTTAACTGAATTAAAAATGTGTTGAAGAAAGGGTTTTAGACGGCCCCTTCACTAACGGAAAGACTAAGTTTAATTATAAATAATGTAAAGTAAGCAAACAGCGCTTGATCGGCCATGACTGACGTCAACGCAGCAAACCACGAGAAGTTGGAATGTCCGACTTCACAGAGCCGTTTTCAACTCCTCCCCGACTGCAAGTGGCTACTCTCGCCGGTCGTTTCATGCAGCCATAGTCCATGTCGAACGCACCTATTCTCTGCTGCTAGCTAGTCTACTGCCGCCGGTGTTCCGGAGAATTCAGTTCCCCCTTCCTTGCGCGTGCGCGACATCGAAAAAGGGGGAACAGGCAACTGAATTCTCCGGAACACCGGAACCACACGCCCTTACCCAACTACCATGTTCCTCGAGTGAAAATAACTTGCTCCAGCAGTGACAGCTAACTAGGGTGCTGTTGGTACACTACTGTCAAACACATTGCCCGTTTTAAGTCCATTTTAAACTCATAGACGAAATAAAGATGTGTATGTGAACCGAAAACTGTAGCCTAGGAGAGGCGGCAGTTTACGAAAAGTGTGACGGTTTTGAAATCACCAGTACGCTCAAACCTTCAACATTCTTTAAATACATTTGGCCGCATGCAATTCAACTGCTGTGGATAGTGGTGGATCGTTTGCTTTAAAGTGAAATTAACGGATTCCTCCCCCAAAAGATTCGTTCGTTTGTCTCTGCCTAAATTAGGAAGCCTGTTCTTCACGTTCGTTCAGTTCACTTTGTTCACGAACGATAGAATCACCGGATGTCGTTCGCAAATCGGTGAATGAATCTTTTTGGTGAACGTAATCAAAAAAGTCTCTGAAAAAAGAGAGCCCATCACTATCATTTTGAGTATCAATTGTAAGTTTGTTTCCACGCTTAACACCTCTTCCATTGCACAAAGGGTTGTTCTGTGGGTCAGAGTAAAAAGTAAACAAAGCTCTTGCACATAATGCAAATATTTTACCGCGTGTTGTAGGCCATCGTGGTATTTTCGCGTAGCCTACTGGAGACTATTAGGCATAACCTACTAAAAAGGCCTAGTATTGTTGTATGGGTAGGCCTATCTTATTGGACGCAGTCCATCCTGGCTCGCATAGGCTACTATGAAATAATAACGGATGTGGTATGATATCTGTACTAGCGTAGGCTAAGTATTGGGGCATACTCAATTTCTTGCAAAGCCTACTAATAGCCACAGTGTGTTCTGGCAAAACTGGCTACCCCAGTCTTAGACTGAGTGGGTGGGGTTAATGGGGGGCTAGCCAATGGACCAATGGATGAGAGGGATCAATCTTTTGTCCAGTAGAGAAAGGCAGATACTGTGTGACTTCTGTTGTTGTTGTTGTTGTAAGCTATTTACTCAAATTGTAAACATTCCTGTTTTCCAGTAGGCTATCGCCCTTCATAAACCGTGCAAATATGAAACCCAGTTCCTTTCCTTTCTTCGTCATATCCGACATGCTGTCTAGTTCTCCTCCCCTTTCTCAATGTATGCAAAGAGAAATCTCGCGTGGTACAATTTTGCCGCGGACGTCCCATGCAGTCAAGGAAATCTTCCATACTTAAAATAAAAGTAAGACAACCCCCACCAAAACGTAGGCTAATAATGTCAAAGGAACATCAGTCTTATCTTATATCACATAGTGTTAATTAATTCGTTTTACTTCAGCTGTAAGCCCTCTAGTTACAATTGTGCTCATGAGTACGTTATTACCCTGTTAAAACTCCATGTATTAGGTGTAACACTCAAGCAATGATTAACAATTAAACCAGTCGCTCCATACAAATAATTCAAAGAAAGGCACCCAAATTATTTTGATACTGATTGTTGATGACTACTGCAACATTGAGACTTCCAAAGCTTAAAAAGTAACAAATCCTCTCTAAAAACAAACCACGCTACGGAACGTAGCCTACACTATAGGCTATCAAATAGGTTAGTTGTGAAGAGTGACTATGCCAGTTTCCATGTTATAACGCTACTATTGCCTTTGTGTTAACCTGTCTTTGTGCTGTGTCTGCATGGCTTTTAGCAACCGAAAATATAGGCAAAACCATCAAAGTAGCCTACTGAATTAAAATTACAAGCGCAATTGTCACGAGGTGCACGATCATTTTAGTAGGCCTATCACTTAACTATAAAATGTCTTTAGGCTAATATAATCTTTATCACCTACCTTTTCCCTTCCTCGTATCGATGCCGCCTGGTCTCTGAAACAGGGCATTTCAACACTTTCAAGAGACGCCTCTTCGACGTTACTATTCCTCAACGGGATTGGCGGATTGATCGTAAAAGGGGTGGTCTCTAATCTACGCAATTTGCGATATGGTGCTAGCTAATAAACTAATAAAGAAATCTATTCTCTGTTTTAAAATTTTTGCGAAATCAAGTCTCTTTAATTGTCTCGTGGCAAACCTTTGGTAGGCTATTCAATGACGGTAGTAAATGGTAGTATTGTCAAGTTGGATCTAGCCTACTAAAATGGGGATAGCCTACACGTTTTACCTTCACAGTCGGGGCCCCATTAGGACAACCTAAAAATCGAATTGAAAATGATTACTTGACAATACCTAGGCCTACTTATATTGTCATTATGGTGTCAATTAAAACATGAGGCGCCCGCAATACATTTCCTAGACTTTGTCAAATCATTCAACGATTTCCTAAAATCCGCATATGCCACATCTCAAGCATAGCCTCTGTCCCTTTGAAGACGTGTGTAGGCTACCACAGATGAGCCTTGACGGAAGAAACAAACCCTTGTTGACAGAACATTTCAATATACTTGGCAACATTGTTTGGCACGGTCGTTCGCTAGTCGAGTTGGTTCTTTGTAAAAATGTAACAGGTATTCTTACTAATGCCATAGTAGGCTGAATCAAATAGGCTATACTTTGTGTACGCTTGCTTCAAATGTGTATTCACGAGTTCGAATTCTAGCATGTCAGTAAAAAATGGCCGACAGTTCTACAACCACGTTGGTCTTTGCACGTGGTTTAGCAAAGATCGTGAAGCAGTAACAATGATTTCATGTAATGCAGACTACAACCCAAACCTCGGTCAGATTTAAAGTAGCTTAATCAAAAAGGTGGACAAATTCATAACGGATGGGATAGTCTACGGCTTCCTGCACATCCATTTTCACTTTTTACAGTGTATCAGTGTGATTACACTGCTGCTTTTGATTCTGAAACCTTAATCTAGTTAACTACACATATTCCATGTGGACCTGGTGTACACAACCTAACGCCTCGTCTCAAGATATAGGCTATACACTATATTGTCAAAAGTATTCACTCAGCTATCCAAATCATTGAATTCAGGTGCACAAAGCAAGGGACATAAAGACATGGATGAGCGAGTTTGGTGTGGAAGAACTTGACTGGCCTGCATAGAGTCCTGACCTCAACCCGATAGAACACCTTTGGGATGAATTAGAGCGGAGACTGCGAGCCATGCTTCTCATCCAACAACTGTCTGACCTCACAAATGCACTTCTGTAAGAATGATCAAAGATTCCCATAAACACACTCCTAAACCTTGTGGAAAGCCTTTCTAGAAGAATTGAAGATGTCATAGCTGTAAAAGGTGGTCCGACATCATATTAAATCCTATGGTTTAAGAATGGGATGTCACTCACGTTAATATGTGTGTGAAGGCAGACGAGAAAATACTTTTGCCGATATAGTGTAACTCCCCATACCCACCTCTCTCAAAGCTAATTTCTGCCCATTAAGGCCTTTAAACCAGGATCACAGAGGTCATGGCTGTCTTTGTCTGACAACCTCCCACTATCCACATGCCTCAGGAGGCACTCAGCAGGAGAAAAGAGATTGCAGGTTGGGAGGTTTCATTCACCAGATAGTATAAAGTATAGTTGCTTATAACAAGTAACGTATATTGATTTGGCAAATTGATAGGATGATTCTTTTTAAGCTTGGCACCTTTATATATCCATATTTTGCACAAGGGGCTTCAAGCTAGTCTGTGAGGAGACTTGAACTGTGTGATTAGTTATGGCATTATTTACTTCACATTCAATAAGGCCAGAATGCTGTAACATGCCTCATTTAGTACTGCTAGTTTATGTACCATTAGTATAGATAGTCCACATATTTAAATTTTAGGTATATGTTTATTGTATGCACCTTCCTGCCAAAGCAAATTCCTTGTCTGTGCAAACTTTCATGGCGAATAAATCCCATTCTGATTCTGATTCTGTGCCCCAAAAGGAAGGCAATCTATGGAAACTATTTTTGAACTTTTTTCTCCATTGCATATAAGACACTTTATACACTACATACATTATTTATTCGACCACCAAGCACATATGCTTTGATGGACCAATGAAGTACCGGACCGGTAATTAACATCTGTAATAAATCCTTTAAGTAAACATTCAAGTTCTTCCTTGGCTACCTATTCTTCCCTATGGGATTTCATCATTACACAAATATAGTGTCCTATTGTGCTATTTCTAGGTTTAATATGGTCAGGTTGGTAAATAACTTGTTTTGCCGATGGCAGATGTTTATACTCTTTTTTACCAGTGTTAGAAAATGAGCTTGCCAGATCAGACAGGGAAAGTAGTTGATTTGTGCAAACAAGAAGAAAGAGTAGAAGAGATGGATGGTGAAATGGTCTGATTGGTCCTTGAAATGTACTGTTTCAATGGTTGAAAGGTCAAACCACAAGATTTCAATGGTTCGTACTGAACTAGTAAGACAGGGAACAAAGAAACCATAAATTCCACCTCTCCACATAGAGACGGAAATGGACAGAGCCACCTGGAGTAGTAGGGAGTAGGCTAACTGCTTTTTTTTCTTTCTCAAATTTATTGTAGCATTTAGTGTTGAGGAAACTGAGTGATTTTGAATTTTGTCTGTGATAAAATTGTGCAGAACAAAGAGATAACACATAAATATATAATGTGACTTTCAACCAACACAATTGTGAGTCTCAACCAAAATAATGTGAGCTTTTCCTATCTTGTAATGCAGAATAATATAAACACATTGAATGCATAACTGACAGAGATTCTATTTGAAAATTAATATGTTTTTACTTTTAATTATTCACTCACTGTCATCACTCAGCTACCGATCAATGATTAGCCTACCTGACAAAAGTGTAGACTCCAGTAGAATTGGTCTTTTGCAACCTAGTCTATAAATATAGTAATAATAAGTCCCCTAGTGTTATTGTTGTTTAATGATGCAGGCTTCTTTGGTTAAAGTTCTCTGTTGTGGGTAGGTTGAGCTCCAATTTAGAGAAAGTGGGAGACAAACTAGAGTAAACAGAGGTCCACGTGAATTGTTAGGACGGTTCTAAAAGGACAGACCCTGACAGGTGCAATTAGACATGTCACATATCAGTGGCCGAGTGGTGGACCTTGTGACAATGGGGGGTTCATTGTAAGCATGTCACATCCAATCAGGATGGTAGGTTAGGGGTTGGGTGGTGTGTGAGAGGGAGGGAGTATTTGACCCTCACCAAAGTGAGCCTAGAGCCATGGTTTTTAACAGGGCAAAAGGGCCAATCACAGATGGCAATAACAGAACCAAACAGATACAAGCCATTAATACGTGGAAGTGTATAGTACCTCAGGAGCTGTATAAGATAAACAGAATGAAGCAATATATGATGTTTGTGTACCCCAGACCTGCATCACTGCTCCAAACAGACACAAGGTTATGCAGAACTTGGCTAAAAATCTGCTAAAGCAGAACTCTGTGTGTGCGACTTTAAATTTGTAATCTTCTTGTAAAATTGTCTTAGCCTATGAGTTTGCACCAACTGCTGTGGCAGAGGGGATCGCTCAGTTAATTGCTCCTCTGGAGGTTTATATATCTGATGGTGTAGGTTGGGTATTGTTACTGATCTGTGTGAAGCCCTGTATGACAAAAGGTCGAATGATGTTTGATTACACAAAAAAAAATTTTTTATGGCAATGGTCATAACAAAGTAAAAGATTTCCTACTGCCTAAAAATACATCCTCATTCATGAACTACTTTTTTGACAGTGGGGTCCAGTCTTACCAGATGTCATATCAGAGATTACATTCTTGAACTAAACAGCAACGTAAAGAGGGAACAGAAAGCCAAAGCCTTCAACCGACAGTTTAAGTTGAGTCAAGTTGAGTGTCAAACGTCCTGCACTCTGATCTGCCACATATTACCTGCTCTGCACCGAGAAGGGGAATTTTCTGTATATCATCATGCATTTCTGTGTTTTATCACATTGGAACAGCTGAATCAAATAAGCAAAGCATAATAGGATTGTGTGAAGTTGGTTGTTTAATTATTTATTTCTCATTGTAAAATATATGTTTATGTGGGAAAACACTCCCATTATAAGCTTATTACAAATGTATAATATATTGACTGATGCTGACAACAATCATTGAAGTCTGTTAAAAGCATCTTTCCATCAATGTAATATGATCAATCATATGGATGCTTTGTTGGTTACAACCAAGATATGTTTTACTCAATGTGATGTGCTGTCATTTATTTACTGGCATTTATATCCCATAGAACTGCTTTCTGCACTGAAGGCTCCTACCCTCAGTTACCAAGGCAACCACCCTGGTCCCAAAGTAACTTTAATTGGTAAAGAAAAACTAATTGTACACAAACACACACACACACAGATTAAAGACTGGTTGGACAGCGCCACCTAATGTCTTTCAATATACTTACAATTGTATTATGAAATGTTTTCCGTACCCTTGAAAAAATCCAAGATATGACTTAATATAATTTCATACATTAATTATTATCTATAGACACCAATATTACTGACTGGGTGTGTGTTATAATTCCTTATTCAGTCATTTATACACATGTATGTCCAAACAAAGAAGTGTGATCTCTTTCTATTAACAAATATAATTTGGAGGATCTAAAAGGATGTGTTTGCAGATTGCGTAAATATAGGCACCTTTTTGAAAAGTGCTTCTCAACAGTCAAGGGAGCTGGGAGGACTGCGGCAGTTCTGTTACCATGACACCTGTAGCTTACCTCCATTCTTTCACAAAGAGTTTCCTGAGGGTAATTACTTGTGGTTTTCAACTGTAGCTTCTTCTGCAGAGCCAGACAGGCCACTTCCACTTCCTCTCTTCGGTGGGCAGATTGCACATGGTGTTAAGACAGAGACACAGAGCTGATCAGCCTAGAGCAAGAGACTCCAACATGACACTCACATACTGTAGCTGGGCTATATTGGGGCACGGGACATATGCTATTTTTCTCTTTCACCTCAAGCAAAAACAAACACACACACATATTCAGCATTTAGTGGGCATTGTATAGTGCAAGTTTCACTGTTGTAGTACAAATCTATACCCCTCTCCTTGAAGTATGTTCTCCTTTACACCCCCTCATGGATTTAAAGGGAAAGGACTGCTGGAAGAAACACTGTGGAGGCTCGCTCCAACTCAGGCTGACACTAATCCAATGCTAATCCAATACATGTGGGGAGTGAATGAGTGCACACTTTGGGAGAAGAGGAGAGAATCACACCTCTTCCTTTATCTCCCTGCCATTGTCCCTCCTCTCTCGGCTATCCCCTCCTCTCTTTATGATTAACCAGGCCTATCACCCTCTACGGTCTCTCCTTCCCTGTTACTTAGTTACCAGTTGCCATGATTTGCCTGGGCCGCTTGTGTTTCCATGGTGACCGTGCCCATTCTGTCGTCTCCGAGCTGCCTCTTGGCTTTGCTGTCCCAATGGCCTCTAGCCACCTCAGGCCCTGACCCACCCCTCAATGCCTCTGTGCATTCATGCCTCACAGTCCCATAAGGCTGTCAGTATGTGTTTATGTCTCACACCAGCCCCTCCCCACCCAGATCCGTAATCTAACATCAGCTGGTCTACATCATGTCTGTAGGAGCAGGACGATTCAATGAAAATGCTCTTGCACTCACATATACATTTCACCATGCTCTCATACAATCATACAAATGCTAAATCTTAATTGTGGGACCTTTCATTCTTAGACAAATTGAATTAAATACTCAGAACATTTGTTTTTCCCCCAAAAAATGTTAAGAATTTTGTATAATCTTGTTTTATGGTTAAGCAAGGATGATTTGTTCAAAATAAACATATTGAGAATGTGATTTAGATCTGTTGACAAGGGAATTGTGAAGACTCAGGACAGGACAGTAAATGTGCAGTTTTAAACATTCACCAACAGGAGGCGGTAGTCATCAGATGTTTAGTCATAGAGTACCACACGGAGAGATCGGTGGTATGTGGGGTTAACTTTTAACAGCATCACTCCCCCTCTTTACGTCTGACTGTCATACACTTATTCAGCTCATTCAGTCTAACACTCTCTGTGTCACTTCTTCCTTCTCCATCTCTCACTGTCTCTGTGTTGCTCTCTGCCACGCGCATTGAGAGCACAGATGATGTGGCAGAGTCAGGGCAGGTGGGTTACTAAGGGGCTTATGTTATGGGGAAAGAGATGTGTGGGGAGCAAGCATTTATACAATACTAACAAACAATCTTAAAGCAAATCACACGCACATTATATATGGGAGACAGGTGGCTGAGCGGTGAGGGAATCGGGCCAGTAATCAGAAGGATGCCAGTTCGATTCCCGGCTGTGCAAAAATGACGTTGTGCCCTTGGGCAAGGCACTTCACCCTACTTTCCTCGGGGGGAATGCTCTGGATAAGAGCGTCTGCTAAATGACTAAATGTAAATGTATATACGTGTCCAAAGCAGGCTATCAAAACATTAACTGTAATGCAATGTTTTCAGCATCATATCGTTGGTATAAATCTTGTGTAAGAAACATGTTTGGTAAGAACAAATTGGTAACAAGAGAAATCTATTTAAAATGTTCACCTGGAAGGTTAGTATTGGGCTCCACACTCTGCAGTCCTCTAGAATGGGAGTTGTCCACCCTGGTGTGGGGGAAGGGAACTTAATTACAGCACTATTGCCTCATTAAGAGGGAGGAGGCATGACCCCCTCCTGGTCTGCCAGCTGAACCCTGTCTGATGGTAGAGATGTGTGCTGGTGGCAGGCAGACCCAGGTTACAGGTCAGCACGGCAGTATTCATGTTGCACTCCTGTAGAGGGCTTCATAAAGCCTGATGCTATGTTTGAATTGCTGCATTTAGAGAATGTGCATGAATACAGTGAACACACATATACACACTGACTAAATTCATTGGAGGTCCAAATGAGCCTAACCCTCAAACAATAGGAATTATACAGTAATGTGGGCTTGGTAACCTATACTGGCTTATCACTAATGCAGGGCAGTCCCATCAGAGGTACCAAGATAAGACCAAATGATGAAACCAAAAGCAATGTCTGTCTTGGACTTGGTCACTCAAACATACAATGTCAGACAATCAGACAGCAATGCACACATACTCACACACACACTTTATTTGAGACATATTGATTGTCGGAGGTGTTCATTATTCCATGTGAGGAGGAAGTGAAGAGGGGTGGGGCTATTGTCCAGAATTCCGTTGTCTGAGTCAGGATGGAGAGGAGGATGGGGCATCCCACTCACCCTCTGCACAGCCAGAGCCACTGCTGCGCTGCTGTCATGGCAACAGCAGCAGTCACCACCAGCAGTCCCAGCATGGTCCTACAACATAACAGACAGGGAGACTCACTAATACACACATACATTCAACACATACAGCCTACAGGACACTTAGCTGCATGCCAAAACATAACCAGGTGTAGCCTACGTAAGAAAGGGTAAGAAAGAATAAGGAAAAACTTGAAATGACCAGAAACCCTGAGATCCGAGGGATGACAAGTATTTTGGTACTTATCAGTAGCAAATGTAGATAGTAATGTGCAAGTCTTTAAATTATTACCCATGCCTGTGATTTGAGGTTTCAGTCTTCGCTCAAATGAATTAGTGGCCTATAGGTGGAGTTTATTTTGTGTAAAGAAAAGGAACATAGGCAATTTTTTTCTGTTCTTACAATAAAGTTTCATTAAGAAATAAGATATCGGCTGTACGCCAAACAAATAGTCATTTGTGACGCTGTGGTCTCTTCACATGTATGTACATAAAAACAGCTCCCTCCTTTAGAATAAGGTTGTCTGCCTATACCGGACATTTTCTCTCAGTTGCCCCGCGACACGCAATCATTGCAGTGCAATGTTCGTTACACCTGAATTGAAACTGTTGTATGTTAATCGAAAATATAGGCTACTCGCCACCACTTAAATTATTTTTTTTTTAAACATTGTGATATGTGATCACGTTAAAATTGATTTGGGATGGGCCAGTGGAGCCAGTGGTGTAGGCTAGGCTACGCTACGCGCAGGTCCCATTCAAACAGGTGTGAAGCAGGGAAACAATCCCAGGTGGCGCGTGACTGATTACACTAGCATACGTATTCTCAACTTAATGCAACAGATAATGTGATGATAACCTTATCTTTGGTTTTCTTTAGCGAGGATTGATCAGACACGACCCAAATGTTCAGAAAGTAGGTCGATAGAAACCTTTTACTACGCTGTTTCCATGCTTTGTCTGTGTTCTTTGTTGTTAAGCGACCGCTGTGGGTTTTTTCTTCATATCCTTCAGTCAGAAGACCGTTTACGCACAGGTGGGAGATACCCGCTTTATAGGACAACCCCCTCTCCTCAGACAGTTCTTCAGCGGGTGATGTGAGCAAGTGACATTTTGCCGTTGCGGTTCGGGACAGGAGGCTAAGCGTCTCTTCAAACAGGTGTGCGGCTGTCCGAATCAGTTTCATGACCATTTTTCCAGATAATAACGAAAGGGAGAAAGCTATCCCAACGTTGCGAAGAAAGCTTCCTCGAAGCGGGACAGAGGTAGGGGACAAGGAAATCAAAAGCCACATCTTAGCTATTTTTTTACTATTTTAAAAATATAACGTTCCGAACGCGAACGCTATGGCAACAAAAAAAGCATGCATGGATCTACCGAAAAGGAGCCGAAGTCCTGTCGTGTTGGAGGCAGAGATGTTTAGCGAATTTCAGGACTGGTGTCTCCGGACTTATGGGGACTCGGGTAAAACAAAGACCGTCACCCGGCGAAAATACAACAAAATCATGCAGACACTACTGCAAAATGAGGAGACGGACAGCATGTATGTCGACAATAGTCACATAAACGCCAAATTTAAATTTTGGGTTAAGTCAAAGGGGTTTCAGGTCGGGACCAACATTTTGGGGGAGCACAACAAGAAAGGAGCATCAGGGAAGCCAGTGCTTTACGTCCCGGTCAAGTCAACGGTAAAGTGCAGGCTATATCCTATTTGTGTGTAGGGTATGTGTGCGTTTGCGTGTTTGTGTGTGTGTGTAGCCTGAGTGAAACGTCCAGTCAATAAACCTAACAGTCGGCTTTTAATATGATAAGACACCCCATCTGGGTTAAATTGCAACTTTAATCGTTTTAATGATCACCCTCACCTTTTCAGAGAAAGGTTTAGTTTGTTGCTGGACTCTGAACACAGCACTCTCATCGCTAGCTGCCATAGCAACGCCGGTTCCTAGAGGCAGCCGCAGTCGCTAACATACAGTTATCATGCTGTAGTCGCTTTGCGAGGGACAGTTTGTCCTGTCAATGGCATAATAAAGAGCGCGAGGCATAGACCAGTGGTCTCTTGACAAAATGTTGAAAAACATGCCTGGTTAGTATCCTGACACGTAGGACAATTGTGTGCGTGCGCCAGTCTGGGCGACTCGGCGCGCGCGCACGAGGGCCATTGGCATACCCAATTTGACGGGTATACGGGTGCTTGGCGTGGCACTCGGAGGATGGCATTATTTTAAGATTTGTGGACTAGAGCGTTGGAAGATGGTTATTTTATTTCACCTGTATCTGTAGAATATAGAAAAGTAGGTTTCAACACTCCAAACGATGTCCCATGGGCAATGCTCGCGCACTGGGGTACCCAGCCCAGGGCATCTCGAAAGCTTTGATAAATGATCTTTTTCTCTAGATCTCGATCTGATGCTCAGTTGTTTATTATTTAAAACCAATGAAAATGTAATCATTGACGCAAGCTATTTGTACTTAATTTCAGTAAAGATGTGTTACAATCGGATTGATGCCACAGTTTGCATTGTCCTGAGCAGGATATGTGCGCATTGGCCCACAGGCACCCGTTGCTCTGGTAACCTGTTCGCTTGCTGCATATCTTTTTATTAGCCCCCACCCCACCTCGCCAGTGCAGCTGACCACACTGTAAATTGATCATTTCTATATGCACCACAATAAAAAAATAAATACATCTAAAAGGTATTAGGTTTGACACGAGGACTGTCGCCGAGCGTTTAGATCTCAACACAGGGCCTTCCGCAGGAACAAAGAGTAGCGCCCAGCCCGGCGACTAACAGCGGCGCACTCCTTCAACTAAAGTTATCTACACATTTCAAGCTAACAGTTAATTTGGATTCGTCATGATTTCAACACGTGACTAGAGTATATCATTTAACTAATTCATTGTACAAAATGTTCTATTCTCTATCACAGGTTTACATAAACTGAGGAATAAAATGGCCCAAATCAAAACTATACTGACTGCACTATCATAAATAACACCTTCAGGGAATTCACCAATATTGTTGGGAAAGAGTCTAAGGACCACAAAGAGCAGCAAGCAATGTTTACAAACTCAGAAATGTGCCCTGATGAGGTATGGGATGTTTGATGTGATTCTACTACTGCTCAGGTTTTTTGCATCTGTGTCAATGACACAGGTTGAATGTGGGTTAAATGGTGTTTAATTCACCTAGTCAGGATTATGTTTCATTTCAGCCCAGTGCCACTTGACAGGAGCAGGTGGTGTCTTGGCAGGTGCAGAGTGTCTCTGTTTTTGTTGTAGATTGATTCTGCAGGCAACAGATCATTTGTAATAATACATTTATAAACTGGAAGACCATAAATATATTGCCACCCACTGGCATTTTGTCACACCATTATGAACTCTTAAATGCCTTACTTTCCAACATGATCAATCTTTCATTACTTGCAGGGCACAGCCAAGATTTATGTACAAGACGCATCTCCGCTAAAGTGCAAAATGCCTTACCTGTTAAAAGCAGGGCAATGCTTTCTGACAGGTAAAACACAGTGATTATTGTACTGGGTAACTTTCCTCTGGCTAACCCCTACGTAAGTAAAATTAGACAATGAACAAAACAAGAAAAACAAACACTAGCTGGTAATTACAGCACAAAGGGGTGGGCCAGTATAATGTCAAAGAAAGAATCTGAGGAGATGAGGTGTAATGAGATGCTACAAAAGTGTGTCAAATACTGTGTGTGTATTTAGTTGGTTGTAATACACACAGGAACACACAAAGCTCCCCTCGCACGGCTGCAGGGCGGGGGCGTGTCTCCTGAGCGTATGCATCGGAGGCCCTGCTGCAGCTGCTCCTGGGGTGTGCCAAGTTTCCGTGTGAGAGCAGGCAGGGGGGCGAACACTGGGGACGTCAGGGTGGGGGCAGGGAGGGATGCTGGGTGAGGGGCAGACAGAGGAGGTTTCTTCACTGAGGGCCACACAAGGCAGTCCCAGTGTGTCCTGGAGATAAAGGAGAGAGATACAGACTCTGAGGGGGTTTGAAGAGTTTTGTACAGGCCTAGTGTAGACTTCATTTAAGACAGTTCTGAGATTGTCTGGAATTGCTCTCTCTCTCTCCCTTTACAGTATTTCATAGTCTCTCTCGTCTCGCCCTCTTTCTGGATCTCTGAGAGCCGCAGAGTGGGGATGCAACCTCGTTTAGCTCTCATTATGTCCTGATTAGAACAGGGAAGGGAGGAGGGATACAGAACTGTGGAGAGAGACATGCATGCCACTCGTAACTATACACCACAGCCATATTCGGTGCAGTCACACATACTGAACCGCTGGATGTTTTCGTCAGCCATATTGTCCCATTTTGTCAGTTCTATGGTTGTTATTATCTATTAAGCCTTATTTACACTAATCCTACAGAAACCCACCATGCACATATAGTATATACAGTGTTTCTTGCAGCCAGCAGGCCTCGGCCAACACAGAGTCTTTTATTTTCAAAGAGGAATGTTCTGTGCCTTTTCCCCTTCTTGCTCTGAACATGGCACAGAAACATTTTAACGGATGAGAGCGGTCGCTTTTTGTTGCCATGCCAACAGAAACCTGTAAATATCTCCATCCGTCTCTTACAATCGGTTTCAGTGGCCCTTTCATACACACACGCACACACGCAAACACACGAGAGAATAGAAAAATGTTTGTCATGGGACTACTTATGTGCTGGGGTTAAAATCACTCACAGATATTTTTCATAAATGAAGAAATATTATTAGGCTATATTTCTGCTTCACCTTGAGATCATAAGAGAACATTATAACTATCTGATCAATTAGTCCACAAATCCCAAGAGCTACCCCTTGGTGGAGGGGGCATAGAGTCAAAAGAATAGCTCTCCTTTCATTCAACATTTGCATTGATGCTAATATTTTGCATGGCACATTTCCAGAATAATCCACCCGTTTTGTTCCTCCTCTTTCATTCTTTCTACCTTTTATTTATATGGCTGCACGTGGGGCAATACACTAAACCTGAACCCACTGTTCAACCTCCATTCTCCACACATGCATGACCCACCTCTGGATTCGCAAGAATTGATCCTCATGTTATTACCATTTGGTAATGGTAAAGCCCTACCTTGTGATGCAGATGTTTCAAATCAGCACACATGAAACGCACACACACATGCAGACAAAGGAACACCTCACCTCTTTTTGTGAATGAGGCCTCTTGAATAAGACGATACAAAACCAGACACGGGATCATTGTTGGAGACAAGCCTGTTTGAAAATGTGTGTTGTTGAGATTTTGGAAGATCATTTAGAAATTTGAGGACAGTCTAGGTTGTGTACATGTATTGTGTGTGTCTAGGTTGTGTACATGTTTTGTGTGTGTCTAGGTTGTGTACATGTATTGTGTGTGTCTAGGTTGTGTACATGTATTGTGTGTGTCTAGGTTGTGTACATGTTTTGTGTGTGTCTAGGTTGTGTACATGTATTGTGTGTGTCTAGGTTGTGTACATGTATTGTGTGTGTCTAGGTTGTGTACATGTATTGTGTGTGTCTAGGTTGTGTACATGTATTGTGTGTGTCCATACAAAGAGGGGGTCGTGGATCACACTGCTCTGTTTTTCCTCCCCTCAGCACCCTCTCTGTTGCCATGGAGAGATAGTTCTTTGCTCCCATAGGAGGAGAAATTAACACCATTTTTAACTGGCCTGGGGGCCTCCCCCCTGTGTGGGAGATAGTCTGAGCTCTGCTCCAGATACACACACACACAATCTTACGACAGTGCTAATCTTAATACCTCACTGCTACTGTAATTTTTTACACATTTGCTCTACCAGCGTTGATCAAACTAGGCCAGTGTAATAGTATGGGGTAACAACCAGAATATGACAAAAAAGGAGAATGTAAGATTCCAGTGGGACGGCTATGAGTGTCCTATTTACAGGTAATGTTGAGATGCTCTGTTGACGTTCAGTCTGGAGAGCATAGGACAGGCTGTGACAGAGGCCTGCTTCAGGTATTGGGGATGTCACACGTTCTATCATGGCATGATCATCATGGGGGAGAGACAGAAAAAGAGAGAGACGCAGATTGAGGGAGGCAGAGAGAGAAGGGACAGTAGAGGAGGGGGGAGTGTGGTATCCCTAATGTGGATTTAATGAAGGGACTTTATGAACTGAGGGAGGAGAAATATGGAGAAAAAAAGAAAGGAAGGAAGGGAAGCAGGGACGACACAGGGTGAGAATGAAAACAAGAGGGATAGAGATAATGCTCTCTCTTTCTTTGAACCTTATTAGACTGTCCCAGTCCCTAAGATCAGCACTCTCCAAGGAGCCTAGACACACACACACAGACACACGCAGACACACGCAGACACACGCAGACACACGCAGACACACACACACACACACACACACACACACACACACACACACAGGCTCTCCCATTTATACTTCCATTACCCTGCTGATGGGTTTACAGGGGGGAGATGGGGCTTTAAAAGGTGACCTGTTGTCACATCTGCAATGAGATAATCGGAGCTACAGTAGGAGCGCTGTTGACACAACCTCCCCCCACCCCACCCCCATTCACCCCCACCCCGTTCACCCCCACCCCCGTTCACCCCCACACTCCCGTTTTACCCCCACCCCTATGTCCTGGGAGCCCACAGCAGACCTCTCTGTCTCCCATACAGCCACAGGAACAGCTACAACCATCTTGCAAAAGCAAACATTCATGTCACCAGGTACAGGTTATTCTACTGTTTATTCAATGTTCATTTGATACAATAGAGGCCTTGCATATATATTCACACTCTGCTGTGTTGTGTTGAGGCTATAATCACATTCTTATTGCTGCAGTGTCCTTTTTCCATGGGGGTAATTTTATACCCTTTTCCTTTTGCTGTGTTTCTACGTGCTGGGTCTCCTGTCTCCTGTCCCTCTCTCTTCCAGCCCTGTCTGTGTGACCCAGCTGCCCCCCCCCCCAATCCCCCACTCTGGCCTGACTGTGTGCAGGACTGCTCGGCTCTCCCCTCAGCGACTCTCCGCTAGAGTGTGTGACTGCCAGGGGCGGTGGGGGCAGCTGATTCAACCCCTCCAGTCTCCTAGCAACAGAGCTGTTTGGAGCGGGACAGGGAAAGAGAGAG
The DNA here is from genome assembly GCF_963692335.1 of Osmerus eperlanus. Lineage (NCBI taxonomy): Eukaryota > Metazoa > Chordata > Actinopteri > Osmeriformes > Osmeridae > Osmerus > Osmerus eperlanus. The sequence goes on from NC_085021.1 coordinate 11,696,023, forward strand.
AGATAGAGAGCGAGAAGAGGGAATGGGGGTGGTGTGCTGTGCTGTGGCTGGGGAGAGCAAAGTCCTACGGGATTAGGAGGATGGAGAAAGGGAAGGGATGGGGGGGTGTTGTGAGTTTTGTGTTGATAGGTTTATGTGGTGATGGTGATTAGGGATGCTGACATTTCTGTTTCCTTCTGTAAAACGTTGAGATGCTGATGAGACCAAATATCTACAGACCTATTCAACAGCTGTTCTCCTTTGGGATACTTCGTCTCCACGGTGTGTGCGCTATACCAAGTAAACATGGAGAGCATTTAAACACACATGTGGAACACCAGAACGAGACACACGATTTGGTCATACACACGTGAAGAGGGGGCCAAGTCTACCCTTTCTCTGTGTGGGACATCCAGGACTTCCTGAAACAAGGACAACTTAAGAACAATGGGAATCTTGCTCTGCTGAGATTGTGAGAGAATCCCAGTGCAGGGCCCACCGTTCCAACAGATCCACACCTCAAACATATCTTGGCACTGTAGGTGCCATGGCCAGGAGTGTTGGTTTGCACCTGTTCAGGTGGGAGAAATAATGGGAATGAGAACATCAACCGTGAATACACACTACTGTAGCTCTGAATATTGGAGAGATACATTTTGGCACAAATCTATCGTATCCATTTCAGAATGTATACCGAGGTCTGGGTCTCTGGTCGGATGAGATTATTTAAATCCAGTGTGAATGGACCTCACACTATTGTCCCAAATGGTGATGGTGCTGTCATACAGGAGTGAAAACATGGAGGGCAGATTAGGGTGATGTTGATGAGGTGGAGGATTGCTATTATTTCATTATTACCATTACATCTAGAACATGCTGACAGGGAGAGGGGCTAGAGAGGGCCGGATTAAAACAAACCCGCTCTGTGAGCTGGTTTTAGTTGCCATGGCAACGATCATTACCTCGCACTTGGGAGAGCAGGAGCAAGGAGGAAGGGGGTGGGGGTGGTTTGGGCGGACGGGGCAGAGGTAGGGAGGAGGAGAGGAGGAAAGGGACACAGTTGGGGGAGGAGGAAGGGAAACAGAAATGTCAGATTGCATTGACAGGACAGAAATGCCAGAGAAGAGGATGAGAGTAAGATTCCTCTGTGATGCTCAGGGATAACTTTCTGAACTCTATATCTTCCTCCTGCTCCAATAAGGAAGAACAGTCCCCTCAAAATCCTCAGAATAAGGCCTCATTCACTGCAGAATAAAGTATTTGAACATTTATATGTATTGAATAACACAGGTGATGTTTTTTTTTTAATTATTATTATTCTAACCCATCTGGGTCTGAACTACATGAACCAGTAATGAACACTAAATAAATTGTACAATTGTACAATAAACAATGAATAATACAAATCACCACAGCAAGAGGGTCAGTAAGAGAACTGTATACAGGAATTGTCGGCAACGAACTAAGCTGATGAGAGGAAATGGTGATAGGCGAAGGGAAAATGGAGAGTGAGAGAAAGAGACAGAGAGAGAAAAGACAGAAAGAAAATGTGCAGGTGAACAAATGAAAGAAAGCCCCATGTGTTCTTATGGGATGAGGCCGTTGTCGTAGCAATTCCAGTTCCATGGTGTGTCACATGACCTTCTGCCCTGCACACCTGCCCAAGAGAGATCGGTGGCAGTTTCTATGGTGACGGGGTCAGTGTTACGGGAAACAGGGTAGTTGCTGACGGTGGTGGTAGGAGGGGCTGTTGGTGCCGTACTGTAGAGGTGGTGTTATTTTTAAACCCTGCAGAGATGAGTTGGTACCCAGCCCACCTTAGCCCCAGCCATCTCTACACCTCTAACTAAGTAACAGCACCTGTGTGTTTAACCATAAAGATAGAGGATGGACCTTCCCACCACAGTAATCTCGCTTGTATTGTTGGTCATGTTAGTCTAGATTGTACTATGCGAGTGTGATGATCACATTTGGAACTGTGTGCCAACATATTTTGTATTTCTTAGATGATACATTTGTTCACTGTGCACATTACGTCTGAGAGCCCCAGGCAGGAGACTAATTCGAGCTTCTCTGTGTTTCAGTGTTCAGACGGGGGCTCGGCCCAGGACAGCTCCTCCCTGAAGCGGGTGGCGGTGGTGGAGGATTTCTTTGACATCATATATGCCATGCACGTGGAGATGGGTGCTGACCCCGGTAGGGCACCTAAACATGCTGGCCAGAAGAAGACCTACAAAGCGGTGAGATGGTCACCTAACACGTTCCACATCAGCGGTTCTGTAACAATTTGTTCTCTTAGGCAGTGACACATGTTGTTTCTAAGATAAACTTTTTATTCCTGGCGTAAGTTACCATGGCAACTATTTACCGCTGTCAAGAGGAGACGAAAAGCATAAACACTCCTATATGTATTTCCAGATAAGGTATTTAGTCCTGTCGTTAGTCAAGGCCAGTTGTATTCAGCATACAGTGAGGTTCTGCACTCTCTTCCAGGGACACGAGACAAAGTGAGGTCCCTTGTCTGCAGCTGGGGGGGGGGGAATGTTGGGGAAACAGGAGGGGTGGAGGAGGGGTGGGTGTATGTCTGTGTTGTGAGGCAGGGTTTGTGGGGGTGAAAATGGCTCTAACACACCCCTGGAGACCAGAGCAGCCTGAACCCTTCCTCCTCCTCGTGCCCCTGCCCAGTGGAGGGGTCCTGTCACCTCTCATAGCTCCTACCCTTTTGTGAAGGCAGCACCAATGGGGCAGGATATAATATGGAACTGTCACTGTGGCCTTCTGGGAAGTGTAGACTCCTCTGGGTGGCCTTTCCCTCTCCGCTGCCTGGAGGGGCAGGGAGGGAGTGGGGGAAGGGGGGAGCCAGGCACCCCTGCTGCCTCCCCATGGTCACGCGAAGGTCGCGTTTAGTAGGGAAGTGCCAGGGGGGCACACAGGCAGATGTAAACAGAGAAGAGAGCCATATATCTCCACTACAGAGAGAAACAGGAGTATATATGAGTCAGCCGCACCTGGGAGAGGAGGAGAAGAGAGCAGGAAAATTGGCACCAGTTCTGTTCAGATAATCAAAACAGAACTGGTGAAAGATAAAGGGTGGAATCAGGCCATCCGCAGACAGAAGAGAGAGTGTAAAGACAGGATGTCTCTCTGTGCCATGCTTAGATAACACACAATCACACACTGAGCAAATGAGCACACATGTCCTCCGCCTGAGGTGCACAGTACAGAAGTATCAAGGGGAAAGAAGGAAAATACCCAATATACAGAGTTTGGATTTAATTAAAAACCAAGTTAATGTTGGTGTCTTGGTTAAAGCCCTGTCCTCCCTGTCCTGACCCTGTCTGTGGGCCTGCCTCTCTGCCCTGGTGCAGATAGCAGAGACGTACGCCTTCCTGCCCAGGGAGGCGGTGACACGCTTCCTAATGAGCTGTGGAGAGTGTCAGAAGAGGATGCACATCAACCCCAGCACTGCCGAGTTCAAAGGTGATTCCCCCCCCCCCCCCCCAAGCCACTATGATTATTTATTCATTCATGTCCTGGCTAATCAGAAGGCTGTATTTATGAAATGTTTGGAATTTTGATGATGTGATGATCCGACTTACGCACACAGCTCGATTGCAAATCTGTCCAATAAAGGTGTCTTATGTGTTTTAGGGGTGGGGCACTTTTTTCATACATTTCTAGTGGCTTAGAAGGGTTGAGTCCAGTTCAGATTAGAGCCCATCATTTAGCACCATGATGTAACAAATTGCTTTTGAAACTGCTAGGACAGAATGGGCTGCTGCAAAAATGATCTTAGAGTCCCTCTAGTGACCATGTTAGAGAATACAGACATTTCTCATGATCATTGTTTGATTTGAGTAGAAAGGAATCTGACTGTATGGTCAGACCTTTAAGCTCATTATTGACTGTGGTTTATAATTGGGAAGAGATGCAAAAAAACATATGATACCATATGTGATGTTTGGTGATAAGTCATCTTTCTATGGTCTGCAGAAAATGATCGACCAACCTCGCTTGTCCCGGACCTCATTGACTACAACATGCCCCTTACTGCCACCTACCTAAAACAGATGAAACTACAGTGCATGACTGCCAATGAAAGGGTAAGTGTTTGTGTGTTTGTTTGTTTGTTTGTTTGTTTGTTTGTTTGTGTGTGTGTTTGTTTGTGTGTGTTTGTGTGTTGCAATATGGGTTCATGCACAGGATTGTACCTACATTTAAGAGAGGGGGAGGCAATTGTACACTGAAAATTAATCATGTACAGTATATGTGAAGAAGAGTGTCCAATTGATATTGATGGAAAGAAAATGTTTCCCTTCCATTCAAAATTCAGGAAGGTATACCAATGTTAACGTGCCTATACATGTGTAAAAAAAATGCATTGGTCATCTGTTCAACAAATTTGAACAAGGATTTAACAGAGACAAAGGAAAGGAGCAGCATTAACCATTTTAAAAATATTTGGTTGCATTGGTGGCATGCATGGGCCTATGCACGTGACATCAGAGGCAAAGCTCCGCCTCATTCTAGGCTACTGCACCGGCAGATACACGCTCGCGCTGTGAGTGAAATTACCGGGCTGTCCAGAGTATTAAGGCAGAGACCTTTTAAAAAAATATTATAGGGTGGAAGAGTAGGCTTGGGTATTGCCCTTCAGGTAAGTTAGATGCAACGTGTTTTAACCCTACTTTATTATGAAGGACATGTGTTTTTGGTTTGAGAAAGAAGCTAGGCTAAATAATTTCACAATTGGAAGACAAGATACATTTATCAACCTTATGAATCCGAAATGTGTTGACAGCCTCGTGATGACAGATCTTTATTTTTATTTTATTTTATTTTTTTACCTTATGCCATTTACTGATCAGTGTTTTTTGGGAAGACTTGTAATTGACCTCTGCCGGCCCATTTGGTATCGAGCGTATGTTTACAGCAATCTGGTACTGTCTCGCAATCACTTTTCACATCTCGCGCGTGGAGACCTTGCACTAGCTTCTGGGTAAAGCCGATGTGGGTTATTCATTATCGCCCCACAATTAAGATGTGTTATCTCAACACATGTTGTGTGTTATGTCAACGTCTTTACGAGTAGGTAAAATCTAAATCTGTTGATTCACTGTGTCGTTGTGCGAGATACAGTTTCATCCAGAGCTTTAGAATTAAATTACTTGCAATGTGGAAGTAAAAAAATACCTTTTTAGTTTGTTTACAAACCCTAGTAAAGTGTCTCCATCTCACGCTTTCTTTTCTTTCTCACTCCTCTCCAACCCCCTCTCTCCTCCCCCCCCTACGTTTATTACACCATGCATCACTTGCTACCTAATAGAGCCATCACCAAGTGTCTTAGTCCTCTTCAGAGGGGTGCATGTCCTCGGGAGGATAGTCCTGTTAGTGTACATGTGGGGCCATGTGGATGGATCTGTTGTCTTGCCACACACCCATGTCATGCATGTGTTTGGTCAGAGCTTTGGAAGTACCATGGGTAGGCTAACCCTACATGAGCAGTACATGTTAGGTCATGCATGTGACAAGCAGTTACTTAACCATGATGTTTGGTCCTTGACTCAATGTTTAAATTATAACTACAATTATAACTACACTCAGAGGTTGTGTCAGAAAGGATTTCAGATATGCAGTATTGTGTGTAGTGTAGTGCCGTGTGTGCACTATATGTGTTGTATTGTAGCATTTGTAGAATCTGTGTCTGTGTTTTCTTTGTTTTAGCCACACACACAGTTTGTTTACTGATAGCAGAGGTGATAGTGTACATGTACAGCGTGAACCCCAGAAATGTAGAGTTTCTGTTTGTTTAGCATTGGGGTGTGTGTGTGCGTCCTCTCCTCAAGCCTACCCTGACCCTCGGGTCCCCTTGTGTTTGTGTTATGCTAGAGTGAGCACGTTTGAGGTTTCTACTCTCCCCAGTTAAAAATAGCAGGGCTTCAAGACACACATTATTTAACAGGGAGGTTTTCCCCTTTCCACTCAATTCTGCCCTTCCACTGCCTGGTTTGGGGAGTGAGCACAGATTGGCTCTGTTTGAGTGTGTACAACTGACAAAGCTTCTCAAGAAAGCAATCAATTTTAAAATGTAGTGAACGGTATTCAGTTCAAAATAACAAAACCTCAGATTATTTCTATCAGAAGTTGGTTAAAGGGGAGGCTTCTCTGTGTGTGGTGAGTCTGAGCGACGTCCCTCCGCTGGGCCGTCTGCTCTCCATTGCTTTTCCAAGGAAATCCAGTGGATTCCCCCCCTCCCTTTCTCCCTCCTCACACTCTCTGTTTGCCCTCCCCCAGGATGACAGTTCGGTGAGCAGTGAGGACATGGACATGGCTGAGCCTACGTGGGTGTCAGCGGAGCCCCCGGTACCTGAGCTCAGTCCTCACAACGCAGAGAGGCTCCCCAGCCCGAGGAGCACGCTCAAAGAGGAGGAGGGTGAGACTGGCCTTCTGCTCTGTAGCTGTGTTCACACCACACTCAATCCCATTGTCCGTGTCTGTACTGTGCTCTTTGTGATTTCTAGCTTTTGTGTATGTCTGTGTTGTTTAGGATAGACATCTATCCAATCTAGGTTAACCTTGCCTTAGAACTGGGCATTAGGTAATACCTCACTTTATTGGGGAGTTGTTTTCTTGCCCATTTGCAGTATATCATCATTAAGTTATTCATATTTACGGTCCCCCACTCATTGGGTCTCAACACTGCGGTTTGAGATAAACATAGATTCATGGCCAGAAGGAAACAGCTTGCCTCATTCTTTTTTAACTAATCCAACAAAATCCGCTTTTCATGTGGGACACCACCACTACCAGGGACTTCTCTCCCTGTCCCCTCCCCCTCCAGACCCTCTCATTTCCCTATCACTCCCCCTGTTCAACCCCATTAGATGACCCCCTGCTTCCCCCTGAACCTACATTCACTATGACAGTTGACCCCAATACTCACTTCCTGTACACATAAACACACAGAACAACAAATACAATGAACACCCATCCCCCCTACCCCAAGCTATAGATACATAGATCTCCATAGAGAATATAGTGAGGACAATACAAACACATAGACAACCTCTCGACCCCCCCCCCCCTCTCTCTCTGGCTGACAGATGACAACTCCTCGGAGAGTGGTAGTGCCAATGGGCTGCCGGCTCTGACTTCACCAGAGGCATTGGCTGTGGCTGGGAACCCCCCAGATGGTGCGGTGCCCTACGGGGAGGTGAGAGAGAATGGGGTAAGCGCACCCTTGGACTTCAGCACCACCTCCTCATCCTCCTCAGAGGACCAGCAGCCGGTCAACCTGAGCGACCGACTGCCGCCCTCGGGGAGCCCTCCTCTGACGCCCTACCCTGCCGATCCCAACAGGAAGTACCCTGCCAAACAGGACTACGGCAACAAGGTAAGGAAGGACCCTGTTTTGCACTGACCACTATTTTTACATTTACATTTACATTTAGTCAGATTACTAGCCCGCTTCCCTCACCGCTCAGCCACCTGACGCCCCCATTTTTATGGCTGTTGTAAATATCATACTGTAGCTTACAAGAATAGCATTGAAGATAGTCCATTCAAATGTCAGTTGATATTTTTCAGTGCTGTGGAACACCGCTGTGTAGCTGTGTTGTGAAGCGTTTGTGTCTCTGTGTGTACAGTCTCCACAGTACAGCTCAGGAAGCTATGACTCTGTAAAGACTGAACTGAGCATGAGTGCAGAGGACCTTACTGCGGGCCGTACACAGATCATCGATGATGACGATGATGACCATGATGATCACGATGACAGTGATAAGATAACTGATGCCGAAGGCATGGACCCTGAGAGGCTGAAAGCTTTCAATGTGAGTCCCTTCTAAATCTTCCCTACTTTAGGGAAGCGAGTACAACTACTACTCTACAACTACTTTAGGACTGAGTACAATTCTTACTGACTTATTGAGTGTAGAATTTTAGAGTCAGAATGATGATATAGTATTATTTTATTTATTATTTAATTGTTCCTTGCCCAATACAACCATATCCCTCTTAATTCTCTTTCATTCTTTGCTCTCCATTTTTACTCCTCCCCCCTCTGGCTTACCCTCTCCTCCATCTCCCACGCTTTATACTACATCCATCCACCCCTTCTCGGTGCTACACGCCGCCCTCTCATACAACCCCTCCCCCCCATGCTCTACATCAATGATCCTTTTCTCTGCTTTCCACCTGCCCTCCCACTCCATCCCCCTATCCCCCTCCCACTCTCTCTCCCCTGCCCCCTGTCAGATGTTTGTGCGTCTGTTTGTGGATGAGAACCTGGACCGCATGGTCCCCATCTCCAAGCAGCCCAAGGAGAAGATCCAGGCCATCATCGAGTCCTGCAGCCGCCAGTTCCCTGAGTTCCAGGAGCGCTCTCGCAAGCGCATCCGTACCTACCTCAAGTCCTGCCGCCGCATGAAGAAGGGTGGTTTTGAGGTAGGCAGGCCCAGTCTGTGTCCCAGCCCTACCTACCAAGCCTCTCTGTAACCCCACACACCCTCTCCAATGCAGATGGTGCTCTTGAAGACAGGGCTTATTTGAGGCACTTGAAGGCTTGAAGTAGTAGATTGCAATTAATATGGAATGTTAATGTTTGGAGGTTGACACAAATAAAAATAAAAACTCTAAAACCACTAAAGCGTTTTAGAAATGTTGAACATTCTGTAATTGTCTGTGGATGTTTCCAGACTCGACCCACGCCTCCCCACCTCACCTCGGCCATGGCTGAAAACATCCTGGCTGCTGCCTGTGAGAGTGAAACACGCAACGCTGCCAAGAGGATGCGACTAGATACCTACCAAGCCCCTGTGAGTGTGACAGCAGACTTCTGTCAAAGGATTCACTGGTGGTGTTTTGTTTCATAGTCTACAGTGCGACTTTGCCTGCTTTCGACCAACTGCTGGGGTTGAAGACAACATTATGAGCAGGTCATTATGCTGTTCATCCCCTGCAGGAGGAGTCTGCTACTGCTGACAAGTCCAGCCCCAGGGACCCGGCCTCTGTGGCCCACTCAGGCTTCGCCCTCGCAGCCTCAGCATACTCCCAGGACCAGCTCTACACGAACGGAGGCCTCAACTATAGTTTCCGTGGTTATGGGACACTTAACAGCAACCAGCAGACCACTGGTTCAACGCAGACCAATGGTGAGCTGCTTTGAGCATCACAGACTTATTTATGCACCCATCAGTGGTACTTCCTAAGGATCATCTTTCAGTGCTAATGACTTGTTTTTATCCGTTTTCTCTCCAGGTCCCACTGATCTCAGTATGAAATCTGCAGCCCCTAACTCCTCTTCCTCCAGCGCCAACAGTCACGGTCAGGGTGGAGGTGGGGGCGGAGCCTCAGCTCAGCTAAGCCTCCCGGAGGTGACTGCTGTGCGACAGCTGATCGCCGGCTACCGGGAGTCTGCAGCCTTCCTTCTCCGCTCAGCAGATGAGCTGGAGAACCTGATCCTGCAGCAGAACTGAGTTTAAGCTGAGCAGGACCAGGCCCAACCAGGCCCAGCGGGGCCAGACCTTCTCCCAGCCCGTCCTCCTGTATCTCAACACCACACACATTCGGGCAGACTCTTAATCATGCTGAGATGCAAACACACACGTTCCAGAGTGAAATTGCAGCGCACAACTGGACGATACCTAAGGTACAAGAGTAAAAATGTGTGTGTTTGTATAGCATCGGTCTGGAACATCATAGTAGCAGAATTAATCATTTACTGTGCACATTTACTTCACCATACTCTTAGTATCCAGTTAACTTGTGCCATCCTCATGACTCTCTCCCTAACTGTTCTCTTCATTCACACTCCTTCACACCTTGCTTCATACAGTATATGTAGATATCTCTAATGGGACAATGAATTAGTGACAAAAAGAACAATTTCTTGTTATTTTACTTTTACATTGGGTGTTAGGGTCACACCATAAAGTTGCTCTCATGATGGTCAAGGAACTGCTGCTACCGATGTGACCACCTGCCATTGACCTGCTAACCTCAACAGCTAGGACTCGCTGAAATACTTATGCACAAGCACAGAGTTAAAGACGGATGGCAAAACAGACTGAAAGTTAGATGTTGATATGCTCTGTCCATCTGTCCTGTCTTAATACCTCTCTCTTAGTTTATTTGACTGTTTCGTGAGTCGGAGGCTTGAGGCCAGCATAGCTGAAGACTCTACACATCTTAACGTTTTTTTGTGTGTTGTTGTTCCAGTTCCAAATTGTTTGTTTTAAATTGCTGTGTTGATTTTACACTTCTGGGGCCAGATAATGAGAAGCTTGTGTATGCAAATAGTGTCCATATTCTACTGGAAAAAGTGAGGAAGATGGTGCAATATGAAAGATAATCAGTTATGGTGAGCTTACCTGGCCAAATAACTGTCCTCACACCCAAAATGGCTTAAACCTTATTGAAAGACTTTGCTGAAGGAGGTGTGTGTATGCTTTCATTACTACCTCCTCAGGCTGTCAGATTAGTAGAACACTGCTTTATAGCACTGTAGCTGAAAACTGTTGTTGTTGTTTGTTGTGAACGCTGCTCTTTATCTCTAACCTCATAACTGAGGCACTTTCATTGATTGGGACCAATCAAACTGATCTGAGTAAAACAAGGAACCAGATGAGACCTGAGGTTTTAAACTTAATTGTGGCAGGTAACTTTCTGTTACGAAATTACATTTTGTTTTTCTTTTGTCAGTCACAGCCAATATATATTTTCAGTCACCATCGATATCCATTAATTTTGGTCAGGTTATTAGGTTTACATCACTGGCTGGTTGCCAGCTTAAGGGAAAGAACCCCCACCATATCCCTTCACCCTTCTTCAACCCCCCCTGTTCTCTCTCTCTGCATGTCTCATTGAAAGAAATCATGGTATGAAACACACTGTTTGAAATGGTAAAAAGAAGAAAAAGAAAAAAAAGAAGAAGCAAAAGACAATCTTGAAAACGTGGGAGAACAAGTGTCCCAGTTTCCTCTCACAGTTCTCTGCCATGGTGAGTCCAGTACGTGGGGTTGGCAGACTAGCCCAGACTGAGCTTCAGCATGCTGTCTTCAACACCACGTCAATAGAGCACAACCCAGCACTGAAAAGTCACGTGTCGTCATTTGGTTTCTTTACTTTTGTCTTTTTATTTGTTGTGTAGTATTTGTATTTGCAGTAGCCCTTTCAAGCGCTTTTGTACAACATTAACACATTGACAGCATAATTACTCTATGAGCCTAAAACATTCCAAACCAAGATGGTTTTCCAAGCCGTCAAGCTGGTCCTCACCTTCCAGATTTGTTAGAAAATTCAGAACCCAGAGACATACTTAGATTGTTTTGTCTCATCAGTAGTATGTGTTCAGTGTCCACATGACTAACATAAATGTATTCATACACTTGTGTAGATAATTTCCAGGACAGTTCAGTCTATGATGCAGAATAAGCTGTCCCTTTACTGTCACCCTGACATGATTGGACTTCATTCTATTTCAAATATTAAATCTATTGCAAGTTTGGAAGCACTTTACAGCTCAGGGCTAAGGTAACACAATACACATTTGTTTAATAATAACAACAGTTTCTGTATAACAAGCAGCACGTCCTGGACTCCATAGGAGCATAAAGAGCTGTAGCTTTATCTTTCACTTTTGATGTTCGTCACTCTTACTTTTCTGTTGATGGCATGCAGTCTGGTTTGATTTTGAAGTGATACTCACTCCTGGAATGTTAGAGTTACAGAATGCAATGGGGGACATGTTTCAGTTCTCGAGCCACCTAGTCAACGAGTAGTAAAGAGCTGGTGAAGTTCATTATATTTGGCACAGCACACATCAAATCAGTGGACTTTCTGTCCATGAATTGTTCAGAAATGACTGATTAGCAGGACTATTCTGGCTAGCAAACTGTTATTTTAAACTTTGTAGGCAAAATCATTTAAACATGTTATGTTGAGCTGGATAGACTTTGTTCCATATCCCATAAGCTGTATCAATCAAGTTGATAGCTGTGCTTGGGGCTCTGTCCCTATACTCTTTAATGTCTTCCTGGTGTCCTCCACTTGCTCCCTGTCTACCTTCCCTAAAGTAGCCATACCAATATCCATATCAGGATGCTCCCTCACACTTCATCTGTTGTTACTGTGTGATAACATAGTGTTGACCTAATCCGTCCAGTCAAATGTTTATTGAAAGAATATTTCAAACAACCATTTGCATTGTGTCTCCAAAAGAGGAACTTTGGACATTTAGTCCAATAGGTCTACAATGAGATATATATTTTAGGTGTGTGCTAAAGTTGCTGTGACTAATCAAAGACAACCATTTGTAAACATGTTTATTTCCAATGGCCAGTTGGACTTTTCTCTGTAATGACTGGACAATGTAATGTATAGATGTTTGATTAAAAATGCCCTGGTAGCTTGTGGATTGCTAAAGTGGTCAGATATATGTATAACTGTACAAAGGGTTATAAAAGAAACGTTTTGAACCTTTAATTTATCTGTGGGTACAGCACTGTTTAAAAAAATCGAAGTGGTTTCAGCCCTTGCCTGTTTTAACTTATGATTTAGTGGTGCTCTGTACTTCTATTGTTATTTATATTCTTATGTTTGTTACCTCTCCTGTACTAACCAGAGACTGTAGCTCTGTGCAGGAGGTTGTACTGTGTAACAATGTGAAGCTTTGCGTTTTTTCCCTCTGGTTTTATGACTCAGTGAAGTGTGATGTTTACATGTACAGTTTTTAAAAACTATGTTCTTTTTTGCTTTTTTTATCCAAGTTATTCTCTCACCCTAACCCCCATTTGCTCAGATGTTTTTATCTTTTTTTAGCATTGCATCAAATGCAGACGTGGCCACTTTGACTTGTGGTCCAGTCACAAGTCCACCTCGTCAGAGTGGGGCTCAAGAACCAGGTGTGGGTGGCCTCTGGTAATGGCTGAGAGCATCTTAAAAGAGAATCTGGAGTGAGAGGGAGATTCATGACACCTCAAAGTGCACAATCAAAGGCATACAGAGTTCAGTTGCATCCAGCTACATTATAACAGACTTCTATAATTGCCAGAAAAATTCCCTGGCCTCGTCCTGGTTCCAATACTGGTTATTATTGGACAACAATCCTTGTGAGGTGCCCTTTGACATGTCGTCGCATCTCCTCAGTGATGTAAAAGCCATTCCCCTCTCCTGGCCTTCGAGGGGAACACATGAACCTCAGGAAACACTGAATCTCTGAGTTTATTTTTGATCCATTGATCGCCACTGGTTTGACTCTTAAGTCTCTACCGAATATCATTACATTTATACGAGATGTTTATCATTGTTTTGTACATTTATCAGTGTGATTTAAAAGTGGAGCTCTTTTCCAGTACATGTGACTGAATATTTTGATTTTTTGAAAAGTGTTTATAGGTATGGATATTTATTAATATATGTGAAACAACTAAAAAACAAAAGACAAGGCAGAGCTGTTTCATTTGTTTCATGCAAAACCACCCAGGTGTGGTTCTCTGCCTCTTACATATCACTAAAGAGGGACTTGTGTTTGTTGAAAATAGCGCTTTTTCAGTGTTGCGTCAACTCTATGGTAAAAAAAAAACACATATTGGTTTACCAACAGCAGCATTGCAGAGCTCTCTTCTTCTTCTGAGATGTCAGTAAATGAATAAAACAGTGCGATGAGCTATCAAACTGAAACTTTGTTCATTGTATTTTTTTTATGTCATGAAAAAACGACATCTTCAAGGATGCTGCAAAACAGAGTTTGAATGTAGTTAAACAAATTGACCACTAGAGGGTATTGAAAATTCATAACCCAACGCTTGCATGATCTTCATGGTTTACTGTCTACTGGTAAGATTGGCACATGAGACTGAACTGACCCTGACTATTGCTGCTCTAGACTCATATCTTCTCTGTATTAGCAAGTGGGTCATTTGAATAACATTGCCTCTTAATGTGGTGACAGCGTGACTTTGTAAATAAGGGTAAAAATAGTGTAATTGTATTTTAAGGTAAAGTTACCACCCAAGGAAATTATATAAAAAAATCTGGAAATAACAGAGAAAAACTGAGTATTAATGACCTTACAGTAAAACCATGAACTGCATAAATACATAGCCAATATATATTTTCCTTTACTTTCTAAATAATAAATTATTTGTAATTTGTTGTGCAACTTGGATTTATGTTTGACATTAATATTCACTTGGTTTGTTGAAGTGCATTCTTTACATTAGGAGAACTGAGTGTTCTTCTGCATCATATTAAAAACAGTATCACTTCTGTCCTACTAATCATCCACTACACCCAACTTTATGTTTATTTTACAATTGGAACCCCTCTCTTGAAATATAATGTGTGCTTACTCTTACTCTGAGAGGGAAAGCATGTTCATGGTCCACCATGATCATACCAGGTTTCTCTCTCTATTAGGTTGGACGTGTTTTATGTGACTTTTCTAACCATACCTAGAAAACCTATATAAAAAAAAGTTTATTCAACAGAGGCTCTTGTGCTTTCTATTAAACTGTAATGTCTCATGTAAAGCTCTGGAGGGAACCAGAGTTTTCTGGACTGGCTGGTCATAATGACATGCGTCCTAACGGTGACCAGCCCAGAATAAATTCTGGGACAATCAGTTTAGAGGACAGACAGAGGAGATGTGAAGATTTTCCATTTTCCATTAGCCAAGTGCACTCATTCAACTCACTCTTCACTTCCTTTCCTCATGCAAGGATCAAAAATAACTCCTGGGTGGAGATGCACATTCACCCTGGCAAACAGAGCGAATGTGACACCTCTGGCAACTTGTCAACTGGGTGAGCCTCCGAAATTGGGTTCCTTCTTCTATTGCCTATTGCCAAATGACCACACTTACTAATGCAGTAACTGGAATATCCCTTGCAATATGAAGGCCCTCCCCCATGTCTGACGGACTAGTTTTCCTTTGAAAAACTAAATTCATAAGTACATTTAGCTGGTCAGACTTTCATAGACTACCACTGACTCAGGCTGCTGCTTTGATATGCCCTAGATTCCCCTTTTATCTCTTGGCTCAAAGATCATGCAGTGTACAGAAATACTCCCACTATTTTACATACAAGAAACCCTAGGACCAAAAAAGGATCACACCCTATCACCTCAGGTTTCCAGTGAGGTCTGGTTCTCGGTAGATTTAAAACAGACATTTCAACTGGCAACCAACCTTCCAGAACTCTCATCTCACATTTGCAAGTGAACTCTCACCTACTTTGATGTCCCCTAATGCCAGGATAGCAAATACAACATCAGATTAGAACATGTTGGTACACTCTGTACACTAACATTTCAGGACAAATGTATTTCACCAGATCAAGTGATGGTATTTCAACACATCTGAGAACTGCCTAGTCACTTAATGTTTCCTGATTAGGAGGAACTGAACCAGGACATAAAACATTCTCATCAATTCCTCACTCTGTATTGCTTCCTCTTATACATTAACAATCTCACCTCTCATCTGCTTGTCTTTCCCTGTGATCTCTAAACCTCTCTAAACAGGATGACCTTTATTAAGTCTATAGGAAGAAACTAAATCAATCTGGTCCAGGAGCACACACAGTAGAGCAGAGTAGGGATATTCCCACATCTGTGGACTGACTAGGTGTGATATATTTAGAAAGCAGGGCATTTATAGACACCAGAGTCTCATGCATGCAATGTCAGAAATAGCGGCGAGGTTGTGGGGGAGGGGCAGTGGAAGGGCTCAAAAACATGAAGGGAGACAGGTTGAGTGTTTGAGGGTAAGATGACCTGAGAGTAAGAGGTGAGAGTAAGAGGGGTGAGTGTTTGGGTTTCAAGGTTATGGATGACTGAGGCCTGTGGTATTCAGGTGCTTGTAAAATATGTTGTCAATGTTATAATAACTATCTTTGCTAAAAGAAAAAAAGATCAAGTGGTCACCTATTAAATAGGATGATCACTAGTCATAACAAAAGGCATCTGGTATATTCTACTTGAGTACTTTCAGATTAGATGTATATTTAGATATTTTAACAAAGTATGTGTACCACACATATGTCACATGATCACAAAGTGTGTTGCGCGTGTGAGAGCAATAATTGCATGCAAAACATGTTGTTATGTGTGTCACATTACTTATAACCTTGACATACAGTAGCAGATAGTATTGAGTATACCAAATGATTTACTCTGAGACATGCTCTTATAATTATATTCCCTTAGTGAGGACTCCAAACAATAAGCGAGGGCACTGTATTTATGATCTTGTTGGAGCACCTGTTCCTCTGTGAGAGAGCAGATAACAACACTGGGTTGCTCTGACCAACAGTAATTCTCTCGCTTGGCAAGGTGCATATGACCTTCTCTCCCTAAGACATTCTCACCCCTATATCTGCATGTTAGGACCTACAGTTTTGTTTTAGCATGTGACCAGGCTTGGAAAACTCGAAAATGCACATATACCTAAACCTGTCAATTATTTCAAACAAGTTTATTTGATCAGTTACTAATTGTAAACATACATCAGGTGTAAGCACTACAAAAAGGCCACAGGTTAGTGTACCTGTCCTCATCAAAAATGGAAGGCAATGTTTCCGGAAGAGGGGGGATGAGAGGGGGAGCCCGTGGAGGAAGATTGGTAGGGAGAGGGAGAGGTAGACCTGGAGGCCGTAGAAGAATAGGGCCAAATTTACAGTATCTAATGAAATTCAACAAAAACAACTTTGTTGTGAACCATGGGGAAACATTGAGAGAGGCTGGACAGAGCGTTCAGCCCAACCTCAGCAGACATACTGTTGCAACAGTAATTTGGACATTTCGACAAGAGCACAGGTGAAAACTACTTTTCTCAAATGTCAAATGTAGCCTACTATATGCACTACATCAGTATTTTTTTTTGTACACATTCACTGCAGTCCATGATTGAAACAATGTTCTGTATTTCATTTGCTGTATGCTTTCTGTTGTCTCCACAAATGTAATTGCTGTGTTTACAGTATGTCGCCTACTACAGTATTTGATTTGAAAAATGTTCTGATATTCTGCACAAAATTCAACCTTTACGTAGACAATGTGGAGACTAGTAGAGTATATATTTTCATTAGTGTGCAGTACTGGTCTTGTGTGTTGTGTTTGGTCAAGATATTCATGTACTTTACGTACTCTACTGTAACTATATCTCTGACAAAATCAAGCAGGTTATATCATTCGAAAAGAATAGTTACTGTAAAAGTGTTATAAATTGAGCACTACAGTGTGTAACTGGTTCAAACAGATTCAAATTTTATGAACCATGCGTGTGGCATACGGTGACAGAATTGCTTTTTATACATGATTGTATAGTTTTGAACGAAGTGTTTCATTTTGCAAAAGATTGGAGGTGTTCTGCTACTTGTGTGTCTGGTTGTGTGAATCGTGTGTTGTGTTTTGACAAAGTGAGCCCGTCCATCCATCCATCCATCATCTGCCGCTTTTACGGGGGTCGGGTCACGGGGGCAGCAACCTAAGCAGGGAGGCCCAGACTTCCCTCTCCCCGGCCACTTCCACCAGCTCTTCCTGGGGGACCCCGAGGCGTTCCCAGGCCAGCTGAGAGACATAGTCCCTCCAGCGTGTCCTGGGTCTTCCCCGGGGCCTCTTCCCAGTGGGACGTGCCCAGAACACCTCACCAGGGAGGCGTCCAGGAGGCATCCTTATCAGATGCCCGAGCCACCTCAACTGGCCCCTCTCAGCGGTTCTACTCTGAGCCCCTCCCGGATGACCGAGCTTCTCACCCTATCTCTAAGGGAGAGCCTGGACACCCTCTGGAGAAAACTCATTTCGGCTGCTTGTATTCGCGATCTCGTTCTTTCGGTCAATACCCACAGTTCGTGAGCCCTGTTTTCAAAATTGTGCTTAAGCAATCGGAAAAAACTGTAAATAATCCACCTCTTCTTCTTTGATGTACAATCGAAAACATTGAGAAAAAAGACCAGTCTAGGACTGTAGTGTAGTCTTGCTGGTACAGCAGGACTCTGACTCAGGGAAGGACTATAGCCTGTTGTCCTTAGGTGGTTGACCCATTTTCAGGTTAGGTATTATGTAAGCTCTAGCAATGTCAGCTCTGGTCCTTTGTAATTACCAGTGTCTAATCATATTGTCCCTGGATTAATTCCCTTTAGCTTGTTCATCACTTCTTTGCCAACATGTCATGAAATAGACAATGCAATCATCGACACTAATATGGATGAACCTGACAGTGTACATCTAAAGGATTGTGTATTAGATATGGACATACAGTAATAAAGGAAGGGAATATTTGATGTTGTCATAAACTCATTTTACTGCCAAACTACTGACATAAGGCTGTACCTGGAAGATTCACTTGAGTATGGAATAGCTATGGTTCTGAAGAACTTTTGTAACATGTGGAGTGAAATGAAGGAACTTGTATTGGATATATTAAATACAATTAATTGTACAGTTTTTGCTAAAAATGTCAAAAAGCTGTTATATTTGTAATACCCTTAATCCAGTTCTGAGGGTTCTATGGTCGTGGATTGAGGTGCATCAATATGCAAATTGTCACATTGACTGTTTCAAACTGCTCACTTCAGAACGAGTGGGAAGGGACACATGCTGATTGCTTAGGTGTGTTAATTAGCATATATTTGGAGGAGAATAGAACAGAGCTAGTGACCGACTTGTTTCATTGGTGGAACATACAGGTTATGAGATGAGGTCACCACGTCTGTTGATTACCTTTAGAGTAATAATCAGTCTACTGAATAGCTAACTTGAAACTTAAAATAACAATGTAATTATTTTATTTTATATTATAATTGTTTTGATTGTAGTATTTATTAATTTAACTACAAAACTTTACATGCTGAATATGAATATTTAACAGATGATATCTGTAAGAAGAAGTAGACGCAAATAAATATAGCAGGTCAAACTGGTATTAGGTACTGTTTATTCAACAGCAAAAACAACACAACAGAAAAAAAATAGTAACATTGTTTTATTAAGTTTCAGATAAATAAACTATATACTAAACATTATTACACTGAGGAGATGTAACCTCCATAATCAAAAAGTATAAAAAAATAGTCTCAGTCACCACCATTTCCCAGACTAGACTGTGAGTTTGGGGTGACAAGGGGCACAATGCTGGGCAGTAGGAAGACAGGGTTCTGGGGAGAGGGGTTGTATCCTAGGATGATGTTGGAGGGGGGGATCCGGGTTCCATCTTCCCAGAGTCACTACTCTCGCTTAGTTGCCTCTTCAGAACCATCTCCCTGGCGATACATGTCACCTGACCATTGGTCACTGTGTAAGTTCCAGTCCTGACAAACAAAATTAAGTTTCAACAACAAACAGAGAAAAGGTAAACTATTTTTGTTCAAGAGGCTGCTGCATATTTGAATATTTAATTTCCTTCTAAATAAAGACTCACTTCTGAGACTCTGATCCATTTTGCATGCCGGGCTGATTCTGTTTGGCAAAGAAGAAAGAGGACCACCAGTGGCCAGAGTCTTGTCTGGGGAGCCCTGAGGATAGACCAGTGAGCATTAGGGACACAATCCAGGGAGATTACCATATTATACAATTACTACAGGCTAGATCAAAATGTTCCATTCTGCCCTTACCTGGGTGGTGTGGAATGACCTCCCCTGTGTACTCAGAACTGCCACACGAGCTGTTGCTCGAGGTGGAGCCTATACGCCCTGGAATACAGACAAGAATCCAGCTCAGACATTTCCCTTGTAGGGTTTAACTAGACTTCAAGACTCAATTTTAAGAGGACAAATATAGTCAGAGATACAACACACTTTGTTCTGTGATCTGTCGACTCACTTCTGTAGTAATCATGGGTGGCAATGAGGGAACCGCTAGATGGAATGGATGCCATTTTCTCAGACCTTATGTGCAAAACTGCTCAAAGATGGTAAGTCTAAAGGAAAGAGGGAAAGGAGAAAAGGATGGGTTGTTACGAATGTGAGACACACAAGCAGAAACCGTATAACTGTCAAGTCGTAACAATATTATTGTTGCTAGATTTTACTGTACAGTATCCTTATTGTAAACAAAAGTGACTTGCAAAGCAGAGAGCTTAACAAAGATATATTTTGTGATTTATACAAAGTGGCCAAATCCAGGCAATGTAGGAGTCCTATGTGCTGGCATGGACATGCAGTAAGCTTTCCCCATGCAACAGCTACTCCTGGAGCCTAGCCTGAAAGTCCACTCCTTAGCAGCTGTGATAGGTGTCTGGTTCCACAGACTCAAATTTAATTGACTTGGCCAGTCTGTTTGTGTAACATGTCAAAGCAGGGCACCCAGCCCGGAAACTGGAGTCTGGTGCACGGGCAAGCAGCATGATCCTGATCCTATGTTGCTAGGCAACATACTGTTGTAGGTCCTGCTGCTGGTATTTAGACCCTCCATGGACAACATCTGTATTGTTATCCATATTTTTATTTATTTATGCTTTATCCAAAGGGATATCCAAACAGTTTAACCTTAATTACATAACAAAAGTATAAGGAATGGTATGACCCCCAATCCAAACCCCAAGATACTGAACACTACATTATATTTGGATCCAGATTCTTAGCCCACAGGAGGCACAAACAAGCTCCAGATGTCTAGACATTTTCTAAGTCAGGTGAGCTAATACTTGTTCGGACTAAAGAGACAAAACATATTAAAGATGAACCTACAAGTTCTCCCTTATGATTTACCTAACCTTACTAACCTATTCCAAAATAACTTCATGATAAGTTTGTGGGACATGTGCATGCTCAAGACAAAATTCTACCTCAAATGCACAATGCATTGAATGTCAAAACAGGAGTCAGATGCATAAAAAACAACCATCCAGCTCAAATGTAGAAATTACATAGAAGACAGCAGATGGTTTACAACAATCCAAATTGATAAAATGGCAAGCAACATGAAAATATTTTCCTTAGCAGGCTAAGCCTTTGATCTGATGTCTCTAATGGCCGTGTGAGACAGAGAAAAAATTGCTTAATCTATTTACGATTAATCCTTAATGTATTATACCACTAGCAGGCACTAAGTGCAAGTTAGAGTTTGTTATTTCTCAACTAATTTAAATACGACATACTTTCTTGTTTCCTGATCTTATTCATTAGATATTCATTTGCATAGGTTACTAGTTATAAATTGTAGGTAGGCTGTTATATAACTAAAACAAAAACAAATCAGCACAAATAATATATTTACCTCTTGGTTTGGTCTGGATGTTGAAAAACCACCAAATGAAGTGAAGGTCGGCTGGTAACGATTGACGGTGGCGTTATGCTACTTGATGTGGCCCATTTGTGGAAGGGATGTCTGTTGGACGCTTAGGTCTCTGGTGCCTCCAGTCCAGTACCTACTGAAGAGTGTCACACAAGCTTTATACATGCACAGGTCAGGTGACGCTTTAAGCACGGAATGGTGTGGGCGGAGTTAAAATAAATTAGCAACTGTTTCCAAGCCTACTGAAAAAACAAAACGTGTTGTATACATGCCAAAAGGATACATCACGTCACCATGGGATCCACTTGCACCTGTCAACACCACAGGGTAACCTGAAGCGTATCTACAACGAGTATTGCTCGAAAGACACTCCGCGAGAATAACAAAATAATATTATTTTTATGATAGAATGCAGAATAAATATACAAATACATATCCAAAGTTCTCGTACTGCCTCATTTACAATATCAAGTACTTACTTTTCGCTTAGATACAGTAACTTCCCTGGTGGTCTAGTGGTTAGGATTCGGCGCTCTCACCGCCGCGGCCCGGGTTCGATTCCCGGTCAGGGAACATTTTTTGGAGCTATGAGTTCCTCTTACGAATAGTTTGTCGGTGTTACAAAGTATTAAGCAGATCACATTTCTCAATGTTTTAATAACTAGACAACTCCTAAAATGCCAGTACAGTCGACTTTATTTGAAAACTATGAAATATACAAAAAGTAAACAAGTTAGTATTCTCAATCCCTTAAGCAATTTAACAAAACAAGTGCATGGTTGCTAAACGATTCAAAATTTGTAAACAAACACGTATAGAACATTACTTTTTGATACACTCACACGGCTATAATAATTATTGTGGTTGAAAAATGTTTAATGATCTTAAAATTCATTATATGACATGATGTAAAAAGACAGTTCTGGCAGGTTACAGTACTATATTCTACCTGCACGCCAATGACACAAGCTGTTTAAACTGCCAACATAAAAAATATTTTTTAATTAGCTTCCTTGCCATGAAAACAGTCAGATGGAATATAGGACCCATGTTAAGGTGATACAGGATGGGCAACATGAAGATGATGAGGTGTGTTAGAAGGGGCCATCCCGTGATGAGCTTCTGTCAAAGCCAGAGGTGCCTTGGTTTGATCGGCTGCCAGTCATTTTGTCCTGTGAATTATAACAATTATTCACTTAAATAGATAACTTTCTCCATTTTGCTTTTAGTATATTCTGACCACCTCACCTTCACATTTCCCACCATGTCTTCAAAAGACTTGAAAGTAGAGGAATGTCTGGTGAAAAAAAAAGTTTTATTAAATCACTTTGCCCAACAGTTAAATGTTAATTTCAGTTTTTTATGGACTAAACTTTCTGTGGTATGTTCTATAAGTTATAAGATGTTGATAAAATATCATAACAGGTAGTCACAGTAGTCATCCACAATCCTCACCATCAGTTTCTTAGTTATGCTGACAATCATAGATGGTAAACACGTATCATACCTCATAGCAGGCACACTAATGGGGTGGCTCAGAGAGGGGCTGATGTATGGAGAAATAGGAAGCAAGACATGTAAGAGCGTTACAACATTACAAGAAACAGGAAACAGAGACAGGCGGGTGACAGAACCCATACAATCTACAACAGTTTATTTTTCAATGCAATATTATCCAATCTTTAGATAGTACAGTAACTATCAGTCACTTTAGTGTTGTTTAGTATTCAGTTAATGTTTTTTTATTTTTCACTTTGTTATATTGACAGGATTTTCCATTCATTGACAATTACGGATCTGCCCACGTATGCTCCCTATCATTGGAAAGGTACATTATGGTACTTAACATATAGGAAGATGTGAAATGCAGTGAGTAGTGTAGTGTAATATCTTAGATACAAGGGTCTTTTATTACCGTGGAGGGCTTGGCAGAGGTAATGATCTGTTCAGACCGCAGCATTATAGAAAAAACAAATATGAGGATTAAACAGAAACACATCACAACAGCTTTCATGTTCACTATCTGTGTGGTGGGAACATGCAGAACACCACTGTCACCCCACTGTTACTGTTGTTGCAAAAGTAAGATTAGGATTATAACTGTACTGTTCTTATTTCTGATAATACAACCATTCATCTCCAATATGTTTTTTTGTAGTGAAGGTGAACAGTGCTGTATTGTGGGGCTAATTGTCCACATTCCTCAAACAGGAAGTCTAAACGGCAGTTTTATGGAAGAAATGGAATTCTGTGTTGTCATGTATTCCATCTATCCACTTGTGAAGCGTCTCACAAGTGAACATTCTAAAACTCTCTCACAACCATCTGAATGTGTCAATTTAATTCAAATGTTTCTGACAGTGGTCACTTGAAGTATCTCTAGGTGTTTAAACATGTGAAACTGCTCTTAGAATAGGGAACTGATCGGATTAAAGACAAGAGAGAATCACTCTCTGGATTAGATGCTGGATCTGTGGGCTGAACACAGGGATGGATTACTCCGGGCAAAGTACATGTTAGTGGGGGGAGAGGTAAGGATAGAAAAGTTAAGATGTTAGGTTGTAAAATAAAGTAAAGAGGCAAAAGCAGTCAACAAGGATCAGGGGCACAAAGACTTTCAGGTACCTCATCTCTCCTAGTCTTCTAGTGATGGCCACACCCACTGAGGACAAAGCAGCAGTGGTCACCTGGCCTGCATGGGACAGAGTCTCTTGGGTTCTCTTATACCTTCAGACAGAGAAAGCAGTGTCAGAGAAACACATGAACAGGAGTCAGGGCACATGCAGAGAACCTTGGCATTCAACACAAGACAAAAGCCATCAGCTGCAACCTATCTTGACACGACAGATCCCAAGATTCCAAGTCTCTGTTTTCCACTGGTGAAGATGCTTGGCCCAGCGGCAGCCCGCTAAGGCTGCTGCTTGCTGGCTGAGCTTTTACAGTCTAACTATTAGACAGGCTATTAACAGGACTCTGATCCTCGCTGACCTCAAAAGCCCATCAGCTGTTCCCAAGGCATGCTCCTTTTCTTTACATTTGAAGGTAAAACAACAACAACTTTGAGGGGGAAAAAACCTCAACACTTCATAAACTGAAGCAAGATGAAATTCACTCACGTGTTGGAGTGACTTATGTCCTCCAACGTCGCTGATGCTGAGAGATAACTATAAAGATGTAAAGTAGCAGATTAGCATCAGAACAACAACCTTAAAGAGATAATGACATTTGTGAGCTTGGCTTTCATGGTTATATAACTATCATACTGGACCAACAAAGCTGCTGGGGACATTCTACTGGTACTGGCCTTGCAGTGGGAAGTTATGGGAAAGGGTAGTAGTGTTCTTTAAATGTTCTTGTGATCTGACAGTGGAACACCAGATAAATGACACTTAGGTGCATTATCTGGACAGGACACATGGTGGAAAGTAGCATGAGGACAGGAAAGGTAACACTTACGGGGTTGAGGTCTGGACCTCCTGCCAGCCTTTGGCCAAGTTCTGTTTGAGATCACTGAGGGGACCCATTCCCAGTTGCCTCTTAATTTCCACAGCATACTTTTCTTTGGCCAAAAGCACCTGCCGCAAAGTTTGTATTTCATCCTCTACCTGGATTAAATAATGTAACAATGTCAATATGTTCAAAAATGAATGAAAACTGAACAAATTCAAGTTGAATGGGATGAATGTGTAACAACCTTTATTAGCTCGATCCTGAGATCATCTACATCCTCCTCTGTTAAATTTGCAGGCGGGACTCCATTTCTTGTTATTCCAGTGGAGAAGTTAAAAGAGTCCCCACCAAAACCTTTGGAAGCATGCAGTCATGTCAGCAGCCTATATACATCCTTCCAGTTCGGGCTACATATGGTTACATGTTAGTTAAACTGTATGCTGCCTTCACTTTCCAACGTTTTTACGCTGTCCATGGTTCTGATTCCATTGTGTTCAGCTCAGACATGTATGCATTGCAGCAGTAGTACAAACAGTAGTACAGAACCAGTAGAACTAGCGAGCAAGCCCGTCACTTGTTGCGTTTACAGTTTTTATGTTTACTAAAGCAACACATTTAAATCAGCCGAATCTGCTGTGCTACTATGTACTTTAGCACATCACTCACAAACAGTATTGTCTTATATCTTACCTGGCCTGTTCATGTCAGCAAACAATCAACTTCCACTGCACAAGGCAAATGCTGTGTAGCCTGTACAGTAGATAGTCAAATTAGTGCAAGCTAAACTAGTGTATCTAGCTTAGCTGGCTAGCTAAAATAGTGCTACTAGCGTAACTCAAAATTTGAAGCTCGCAAGTCAATTTAAATCAAATAAGAAAACTGATTCTCGTATCTTAAAAACAAACGAACAAAAAAGATTCCTCAACCAATAACATTTTTTAAGTGAATTGTATGCTACGGTTGGTCTGTATTTTGCGCTCCGGAGTTCTAAAACCCGTGGATTCCCAAACCAGTAAATTCCCTAATCCTTAAAAGCAAACGTGCACACATGCACAACACGATGTTTTGATGATGGAAGCGTTCGTTTGTTAGTTTTTCTCATTCAATTCATGGTAACCTGTGGAAGGCATTTAACTTTAGTAACTTAAGTTGTATGTGTTTAGTTTCTTTAATAACCCCCTGCATTATTGGGTTGAGCAACATCTCAATAAATTGGGTAGCCTAATTGTAGTTTAGTATAAACGAGTCAATCAGTCTGCATTCTGTCTCCATCTACTGGAGAAATACATAGTCACGCATTCTCCACAACAAGAGCATAGCAGAAAATACATGAAAGAAGTAATGAGTGAACATTCCTCAGGTGATCTGTGGTTGACATCTTTCACTGCATTCTCTGGATAACGGATATGGAGTAGCCTATATTCCACGTTTCAGTTAGAGCTGACCCGGCTGTATTGAAAACACTGAGAAAAATAACATTAAATGTTCAAGAACATTTATTTAACGACAGCAAATCAGATCAATGACCCACTTAGTTTTCTTTCAGACACACAACTACCATGCTACAACATAAAGGTCAAGATTTCTACTTCATATTTAGGCCTAAGTGTATATATACAAACGACCTCAACCATTAAACCATGCGTTGCAAAATTTAATGGCCACATCAAAACAACATAGCATTTATCTAAAGCTTCTCATTAAAAACATGACAAAATAAGAAATTAAATAAGAATGCATCAAATTACCATATCACTATTGTTACACTATGTTGTCTGTGTATAGACCTTTTTTTATAGAGCCATTTCCTGATCATTGATCCACTTAAATTTTTTTGAACACACATTGCATTCAACTCAGAACAATTAGCATATTCCAATATTTCAATGAAGAAGCCATAACAGGAACATCAATGTTTTTTTCAGGAGGGCACAGGAAACACACTGTATAAGGGCCACAGAGGTCAACAACCAGAGGTCAACAACCATCCCATCAACAAAAGACGACAGGCAGAAGGAGCTCAGAAGCCCATTGTAAACCATTTTAACACATCATTGGCATTTAAAGAAACACATAAAATAATAAGAATAATGATAAATGATTATGGCAAATTGTGAAGTTGCTTCACTTGATGTACTGTATAATTCACTGGCATAAAAAATAAATTGTGTGGTTTTTATAAGAGCTGCCTATAGTGCTAGCCCACTGATTAAAATAACTTGTGAGCTAAAAATTCTGATTCTTAGAATTCAATGATGGTAAACAAACACAGCATTAGACAAACACAACACTCTCTGAGCTCCCTTTAGCACGATAAACTCTAGATAAACAGGATGATAATATTGTCCAAATGCTTACAACATTTTCCTTACACACTTACACTGCACATACAGTAGCCTAAACATCAAAAGAAAAGTATGAAAATAACTACATTATTGTTTTTTCATATCCACTCATAGGTTAAGATGGCTCAGAAGAGACTGAATTGGAATAGGGTGATAATTCTTGGCTTGCAGTTTGGAGTTATGTTGCATATTAAGAGTTATGTTTGGAGTTGTATATTAAGAGAAAGTACAGGTAAAACCATTCAAGATTAAGGAAATATAAATGAATATATACTCCAACATAAGGAAACCCTATCCATATGGTCTCCATTGCAGTGTTAATGTGTTCAGTGACTCTTTAATACAACTAAGGAAATGGCAGGGGAAATCTTATCAATTTGACTCAAATTAAATGTTAATACAACACTACATTGTACATTAATGTGGGTAATTGATGAACTACATCAGATTTAGCTCTCTTTAAAGACTTTTGACAGTGAATAAAAATGGATTGTGCCGCTGAAATCCCAAGTGATTTAAGAGTAAGCTTACCAGATGTAAACAACTGTATATGCCTACAGCCAACATCACTTACAGTTGAGTGTAGGAAGTGTGTAGTGAAATTATGCTGCACTGTCAGAAGAGTCCCACCAATCAGATTAGGACTGTTGGTGACAGTTGTGAGTAGTTTTACTTTAGCAGTTAAAATGGTGATGCGTAAACAAATGTACAATATTCATTTCCTGATATTAGCCTTTGGATACTTCGTTAGTAACTGCAGGGAAGAAGAAACAGGGTGAAATATTACAAGCACTAAATTGCAGGGTCTGATCTGTTCACTGCTTTTACATCTCAAATAAAGACCAAGTCCGATAAAGGATAAGCAAAGACCCACCACAGCAAAGAAATCTCCAAAGTTTAGTTGTCAATTATAGCTATTTCTACGTCCTGTCTTCTTCATTCCTTGCCCTCCACTTACACTAGTTTCAGAGCTAATCCGCCACTTTGTGAAAGGGGCAAATACATGGTGATTGGAGTGAAAAAACTACAGGTTTAGATATGATTAGGTTAAGAAGCTAACGTTTTTTACTATGCGATCACTGATGACTGAGCTCTGTCCCAAGATGTTTGATGATGGCAACATGCACCAAAGACCCTCCAACACCTCCCTGAGCCTCTTATCTGATGAGCATAAACATCAAGTAAACTGCACCCCAAATTAATTACTTTTACACATACATATTGCACATACATATGCACCTACAGTATGAATTTCTCAAACAAACATGATACATAAAACACACAAAAAAAAAGAAAAAAAGACAATGGTTCTCCTAAACAGTGCATGCTACACCATGACACGAAATGTGTAAAAGGGTAAGTTGGGTAGGCGGATTGTGAGGTTAAAGGCCAAAAAATAACAAAGAGGGAACCACAGGGAAGCAAACGTTTTCTTTCTCTTTTCTTTCAATATTCAGGCGGAAGGGGACCACTATGGGGAGGGTGGAAGGGGGTTGTGTTCAAGAGTTCCTTTGGTGGACCACGCTCACTCGCCCCTCTCTTCAGTACACAGCTCTTTGTGAAGTTAAAACAGATTGCCCCTCTCGTTCATCTTGTAAATGTGGAGCAGGAAAGCAGGCAGAGCCACAGGCCAGGGGTGGAGGATTAGTTGAAGCCTGTGTCGGTTCGGTAGGTGGAATGGTGGCCATCTGATGTCAACTGGGTGGTCTCTGTAGCTGATGGTTGCAGCACAATGGGCTCACCGCCACCCTCTGGTCGAGAAATAGTCATACAGACAGACACATAGGGTTAGTGCTGAACCTTGAGCTGACCTGACAATACTCAGATGGACCAGGCAGTCTCACCTCTCTCATCAGATTGCAGTTGGGCCTCAAGGTCCTCAGGGGACACGTAGAAGTCAGGCTCCTGGCCCTCTGGGGGCCTTGGTTTACATTTCCCACAGCAGCAGTTACAGCAGCAACACAGGCAACAGCAGAAGTAGCAACCAGTGGCCAGGCCACAGAAAACAAACAATGCCTGAGAGGAAGAGCGAGTGGGCGATAAAGAGAAAGAGAAGGGAGGCAGAAGATATAATATAATGTGATAGTTAAAGTTTAAGGCAATATGACAAGTCATGGAAAAGGAGATAATAACAAGAATAAAAGACATCCTTAGCTGCAGTATGATAAAACAATTGCCCCCCAATTGCTTACCTTGGCCCACCAGCTAGACAGAACAAAGTATGTGTTCACATTCTCCTCGCCAAACTGCTCAGCCACATACAAGCCCAGAGAGCCATATTTGTCGTAGATGTTGCGTTTAGTGGGATCATTCAAAATAGCATGAGCATTGTTAATCTCCTTAAATTTGTCAGCCGCCTCTGGATTGTCAGGGTTCTTGTCAGGGTGGAACTTCAATGCCAGTTTCCTGAAGACACAAAAATGAATTGTCAGAATATCAGAATCAAATGAATCTGGTATTAAGATGAGTGTGGCATTCAGAGTAATACCATGATCAATAAGATGATTACTATGGTGTATTGGAAAATGGACTGACCTGTATGATTTCTTGATATCATCAGGTGTAGCCAGCTTCTCAACACCCAGCACTACATAGAGAGTTTCCCCAGAGGTAGACAGAGAGCGCTGTCTCTGCTGTTCTGCCATTGTCTTACGTCTTTCACAATCTGAAGACATTGAAAATTAGGAATGTCCCAGTAAAGATATTGATTAGGTGAAGTCATCGTGTCAGCCTCCTCCCACACTGTAGGCACTAGTGTATTGCGTTCCCTGTCCAGAATGTTGTATTCAATATGTTATGTCCCTAGAACATCTAGGGTATTTTCATGTTCCTAGGATTAAGTGTTATTATTTACAATGACTATAGACCACAGGCCGCAATATTGCGACAATACTTGTTGCAACAATACTATTGCCAACTACATATACATACAGTTGGGTCTAAAAGTCTGAGACCAGTAGTCAAGACTTCTATTTTGCATTTGTTTCCAATGTAATACTTTTTTTTGCTCAGCTCAACAATTTGAGTGAAAAGTTGAATCTTACATTTACATTTAGCAGACGCTCTTATCCAGAGCGACTTACAGTAAGTACAGGGACATTCCCCCGAGGCAAGTAAGGGGAAGTGCCTTGCCCAAGGACACAACGTCATTTTGCACAGCTGGGAATTGAACTGGCAACCTTCAGATTACTAGCCCGATTCCCTAACCGTTTAGCCACCTGACTCCCACCTGAATTTTTGAAAAATACACACAAATTTCAGATTATTGTTTTAATTGTGTCCCCTTTTTTGATTTAATGATAGAGTGCTTGGCCTCCTCCAGTTTGTGCAAAACCTGACGACAAATGTTTTCCAAGCATGATTTGACAATGTTCCAAAGGGCTTCTTGTGATGTCACAGAATGCTTGGCTTTCTCAGTCTTTCAGTTCAAGTCCCCCGTTATGTTCAATGTGGTCTCAGACTTTTGAACCCTACTATATATTAGGATCATATGGTTGGGCCTATGACATCAGTGAGGCAAACTGCTCCATATGAGACATTTCCCCCAAAATATTTATAGCATGACATCATTCATTGCTGATGATAATGATGGTAACAAATGGGATAGCAACGCATTTCCTTAAATGAGGCTGGCACTATATCATTCATTGACATCCATACATTCATGGTGCCTTATGCGAAAGCTCGATTTCTAGAAATGACGCATAAATCGTAAACAAATCAAACTACTTCCAAAAGGCCTTACTATGTCGAACTATAATTTGAGACATTTTCCATTGACGTTTGCAAATCTCAGTATCCGTTTCACTGTTCGCACTATGATTATTGATAGCCTAACACAATCTGCTATCAATAGTCCATACATGCAGTTGATTTCAATAAAATGCTAGATTATTTGTCTCTACAGTAAAGATGCAATGCGGATACGATGGTTTGAGCATTAATCTGGAGCGGCATTACTGCTTTAGTGCACAGCATCCATGTTGGTTTGCTTGATGGCCTGCTCTTGATGCAAGGCAGGACTGGATCGCTAAAATCAGCTGTAATTTCAAGGGCAGGGACGAATATTTTAGGAAAATAGCAATCCAATTGTACAAGAATGCTCACCTTTCAGTCGGTTTAATGCGCTGCGTAGAGAATCTTCCAGGGGAGGGGGGGTTGTTAAGATCTGTCTATGGTAGCAGTTGCATCTCAAGGAACGGCGTACATCCACTATACACAACCATGGACAGCTGCAGGAGCACTACTTTAGCCCCGCCCCCGACCACCCCCATGTCGACGTGCGCATACAAGGATTGTGATCCAGTAGTAGGCTATATTGTATTCATCAACCAGAGACTTGGCATCATTTGGAAGAGTTGTCCAGAAACGGATTATAAATGCACTGACAGGACAAACCCGAATCTCAATTCTAAACTAAGGTTACGAAAAGATCATGGGGCATGTCAATTAGGCAAGAGAAATGCGATTTGACACCGAATATTGGTTAAATATCGCGCCTATGTAGTCTATTCCACATTTAGGCTACATTAGGCTACACCATACGACTGTTTAAAGTTTAGGTACAGCTGGCGGGATAGTCAATGAATTAATAGACAAGGAAGATTTGGGTTTGACATGGATAATGGGCAACAAATCCAGAAAAGCACTGAAACGTAATATATAATTTGGCGATTATACAAGTACATTTACATTTATTCATTTAGCAGACGCTTTTATCCAAAGCGACTTCCAAGAGAGAGCTTTACAAAGTGCATAGGTCACTGATCATAACAACGAGATAGCCACAAAACATTGCGAGTAGCCAAAACATGAAGCACACATTGTGAACAACCAAAATAAGTTCCAAAGGGAAGAACCATAAGAGCATGTAGTTAACCCTCGTGCTGCCTTCGGGTCACATGACCCAAAGGTTCATAACGAACCATCGTTGTGTTTACCCAATTTTACCCAATACAAAAACAAATTAAAATAATTTTCTTTTAACCTTTGCAATGTGGGGGGTCTGAGACAGCCTAGCTGTTAAAAGAAAATGCTTCACTTTGTCTTTGTATGCGGTAAATCTGTCGCAATACGAAGGTGGGTCACAATGACTGATGGGTCAGAATGACCCGAAGATAACACAAGGGTTAAACAAGTTACAATTAACCCTTGTGTTATCTTCGGGTCATTCTGACCCATCAGTCATTGTGACCCACCGTCGTATTGCGACAACTTACCGCATACAAAAACAAAGTGAAGCATTTTCTTTTAACCGTTGGGCTGTCTGACCGTAGGTGACGGGTGGGGGTGTAGGGCTGCAGGAGAGACTTGATGTAGACGGGTGCAGTCCCGTTCACTGCTCGGAAGGTCAATACCAGGGTCTTGAATCTGATACGGGCCATGATAGGTAGCCAGTGGAGAGAGATGAGGAGCGGGGTAACATGGGAGCGTCTGGGTAGATTGTAGACCAGGCGGGCCGCTGCGTTCTGAATCCTCTGAAGAGGGCGGGTTGCACATGCTGGGAGACCAGCGAGCAGCGAGTTGCAATAGTCCAACTTGGAGAGGACAAGTGCTTGGACTAGCAGCTGGGTGGAGTGCTCAGACTGGTATCTCCTGATCTTCCGGATGTTGTAGAGGGTGAATCTACACGACCGGGAGACCGCAGCAATGTGGGCCGTGAGGGAGAGCTTGTCGTCCATGGTAACCCCAAGGTTCCTGGCAGAGGATGAAGGGGTCACCGTCGCAGATCCCAGGGTGATTGAGAGATCGTGGGAGATGGAGGGTTTAGCCGGGATGATGAGAAGTTCTGTTTTGGCGAGGTTCAGCTGGAGGTGGTGCTCGGTCATCCAGGCGGAGATGTCTGTGAGGCAGGCCTCAATCCCAGCTGAGATCCCCGGATCTGTCGGGGGGAACGACAGGTACAGCTGCGTGTCGTCAACGTAGCAGTGGTAGGAGAAGCCATGGGAGGTGATGATTGGTCCAAGAGAGAAGAGAGAAGAGGAGGGGTCCAAGGACGGAGCCCTGTGGGACACCAGTGGAGAGCTGGCGAGGGCCTGACAGTTTGCCTCCCCAGGAAACCTGGTAGGATCTTCCCGACAGGTAGGATGAGATCCACTGGAGTGCAGTGCCAGTGATGCCCATCTCAGAAAGTCTGGCGAGCAGGATCTGGTGGTTAACCGTATCAAACGCTGCAGAAAGGTCCAGCAGAATGATGACAGATGACCTGGAAGCCGCTCTGGCAGACTGGAGGGCAGTGGTGACTGAAAGGAGGGCAGTCTCTGTGGAGTGGCCAGTCTTGAAGCCCGATTGGTTGGGGTCAAGCAGGTTGTTCTGAGAGAGAAAGTTAGACAGTTGGTTAGATACAGCACGTTCAATTGTTTTTGAAAGGAAGGGTAACAGTGATACCGGTCTGTAGTTCTGGAGAACGGCAGGGTTAAGGGAGGGTTTTTTGAGTAGAGGGGTAACTCTAGCCTGTTTGAAGGCAGAGGGGAAGGTGCCAGAGGTAAGAGAGGAGTTTAGGACATGGAGAAGAAAAGTTATGATGGAGGGGGAGATGGTTTGAAAGAGAGGGGAGGGTATAGGATCAAGGGGACAGGAGGTGGGGCGATGAGAGAGAATGAGGTCAGAGATCTCTGCCTCAGACAGGGGAGAAAAAGAGTTTAGACATTTAGTCGGGTCAGTCATGGAGGGTGAGAGGGTAGGACAGGTGGGCTTAGGGAACCGACTGCTAATGTCGGCGACTTTTTTCTCAAAGAAGGAGGAGAAGTCGTCTGCTGTCAGGGTGGAGGGAGGGGGAGGTGGGTTAAGAAGCGTGGAGAAGGTAGAAAAAAGTTTGTGGGGGTTTGAAGCAGAGTTAATTTTGTTCAGAAAGTAGAGGGTTTTAGCACCAGTTATGTGAGAAGAGAAGGATTTGAGGAGGGAGTGATACTTATCAAGGTCCGGACCGCCTTTGGACTTGCGCCATCTCCTCTCAGCTGCCCGAAGGGTGGACCGTTCTTCACGGATAACATCCGCAAGCCACGGGCAGGAGGGAGAAGATCGTGCAGGCCTGGTTGACAGGGGACAGAGAGAGTCAAGTGATGCAGTTAAAGTGGTTAACAAGGTGTCAGTGGCAGTGTTAGTGGGGTGGGACGAGAACTCGTCAATGGGGGGGAGGGAGGATGTTACAATAGAGGAGAAATGGGAGGGGGATAGGGAGCGGAGGTTGCGCCGGAAAGTTACAAGGGGAGGGGAGGTAGAAGAAGTTGGAGGGAGAGAGATAGAGAATTGGATAAAGTAGTGATCAGAAATATGCAGTGGGGTTACAGAGGTTAAGTCAGTGATACAGTTACGTGTCAGGATGAGGTCTAGCTGTTTGCCTGCTTTGTGGTTCGCCGGTGTGCTCAGCAACGTCAGGTTGAAGGAGGTCAAGAGAGACAAGAAGTCGACGGCCTGAGTTCCTTGGAGGTGGATGTTGAAGTCCCCAAGGACTATCAGGGGGGTTCCATCATCCGGGCGGACGCTGAGGAGCATGTCCAGCTCCTCCACAAAGTCGGCTAGCGGGCCTGGTGGGCGATAAAGAACAATTAAGCATGCTTTGATAGGATCAGTTAGCATCGCACAATGGTGTTCAAATGATTTGGCAGTAACAGGGAGTGGTGTGGATGTGTATTTAATATGTGGGGAAAGAAGCAACCCTGTCCCACCACCCCGCCCGGTTGAGCGGGGTGAGTGAGTGAAGGAGTGGTTGACGGAGAGAGCAGCTGGAGTTGCAGTGTTCTCAGGGCGGATCCATGTCTCTGAAGTGCAATTCATTGAAAGGTAAGGGTGGTGGTGGATATAGTTTATAAATGAAAACAGACATCATATTTAGACTATCTCTAAAACATATTTTTAAATTCATGTGAAAATCCATTCATTCCATTGAACCAGCTCCCTAGCAACTAGGACATCGTTCCTTTAGGCCAAGCCAATCAACTGTCTTTGAATCCTTACTATCGCTTCTCGCGAGAAAAGGCGACAATCAACACAACAGAACACGACAGTTGTCAAAGTCAGATAAGGTAGCTAGCAAGCTAGCTGATTAATTTAGCAACAAAACTGTATTTGCAAATTAAGAATAATTCATTGATATTTAATTCAGTTGCTATTTCTCACAAAACTATCAGAGGATAACACATTTATACGGTGGGTGATGCACAACGACCAACAAGCCTAGCTAACGAGTTGTTAGCCTAGTTGACGTTAACGTTCGAGCTATAGCTAGCTATGTACTAACTATGTGCTAGCTGTAGTGCTAGCAAAATGGTCGCGTCCAGAAAAAATTACAGCTCCCAGCAAGATAGTCAAACGAGTTTACGTTGAATAGCTATCGTCAACTATTTATCATTGATCGTAAGATAGTATTATGTTGGCAGATGCTTGTAAATGTAACTAATGTCAGCTTGCTAGCTAGAGTTAAACACATTTAAAGATTAGTTGGCTGAGTTTGCCAAGTTTGCTGTCTAACTCATTGTGTCTACAGTAGATATTCGGAACCCGATGATGAGTTACGCTGAAAAACCCGAGGACATCACAAAAGACGAGTGGATGGACAAACTAAATAATGTGCACATACAGAGGGCCGACATGAACCGACTCATTATGAATTACCTAGTGACAGGTATGTTATGCTAGTTGACGTGGGGAGCTATGACTGATTATGGACCCTCAATGAACAGTTGTAGGGAGCTAACCTGACCTTGTAGCGTAGCCAATCACCACAGTAGATAGAATTTCATTAGTCTATGAAGAAAGTTTAGTCAAATACTTATGTAATGTGGCCCATGGAATGAGTGGTGGACTTGTTGTACTAGCCTTTATGAAGATAAAAGTTGCCATGTTGTCTGAATCGTACTCTTAATACTTTCCCATGCTGACTGCTCGCCTATATTGTTGTTTAGAGGGGTTCAAGGAGGCAGCAGAGAAGTTCCGCATGGAGTCTGGGATAGAGCCGAGTGTGGACCTGGATTCCCTGGATGAGAGAATAAAGATCAGGGAGATGATTCTGAAGGGACAAATACAGGAAGCCATTGCGCTCATCAACAGCCTACATCCAGAGTTGCTTGACACCAACCGATACCTGTATTTCCATCTGCAGGTATGGCTTTCTGTAATAAGATGTCTTTAACTTGACCTTGGGGTACTAAAGTTGTTTAGTCACAGTATAGCAGATTTTCACCTGATTGCATTTCCTTCCTTCCCCTATGCAGCAACAGCACTTGATAGAGTTAATAAGGCTGCGGGAGACAGAGTCTGCTTTGGAGTTTGCCCAGACACAGCTGGCTGAGCAAGGGGAAGAGAGCAGGGAATGCCTAACAGAGATGGAGAGAACATTGGCTCTTTTGGCTTTTGACAACCCAGAGGAGTCACCCTTTGGAGACCTGCTCAACACGATGCAGCGACAGAAGGTGTGTGTGCCTGTGTGTACGAGGAACCAGGAGGGGTGGAACAAGTTATTAATTCACACATTTTGTAATGTGAAAGGGAAAAGAAAGTCTGTTGAGCTCTGAACTCAGCTGTCCTATTCTAATGTTAGTTGTAGTGGATGGCAATTCAATACTGTGTTGAAATTGACCTGAATTTGACTTATTTGTGAATATCCAGGTATGGAGTGAGGTGAACCAGGCTGTGCTGGACTATGAGAACAGAGAGTCAACGCCAAAACTGGCCAAACTTCTGAAGCTGTTGTTGTGGGCTCAGAATGAGCTGGACCAGAAGAAAGTGAAATATCCCAAAATGACTGACCTTAGCAAGGGCACCATTGAGGACCCAAAGTGAAAACAGCAATGACATGGACACTTCCCTATCTCCTATTTATAAACAGTCAGAGACTGAATGATATTGTTATAACATATATTATATATAAAAATGAACAATTGTTTTGATGTTGCATATATGAGAAGACATAATTCATTGTGCAAACTGTAAATGGCTGTATTTTAAAAGTAACAACAGCAAAAATATTTAACAGATTATCCACATTTATAGGCATCACAAATGTCCATTGTTGGTTTATATTTGGTTGCCTGTAAAGCCAGTTTTGGATACACATGGATCACTGTCCCACCCATCATGGTGAATTTAAAATGGTTTTGATTTTATTTCTAAGCCTCTAGTTTATTATATAATTTACATTTACAGTGTGGACTGTGTTACATGAAAATCATACCTCTTAAAGGAAGAGGGGAACAATCCTGCATCACTAAAATGCTTTTTGAGAGTGCAGATTACTCCTCACCCTATCATAAGCTATTAATTGTCATGTTACATGTTTGTTGCAATTTAACTAATCATTATATAAGGATAAATAAGGATTTTTATTATAGTTGGCCGATTCATTGTCCCCTCTGTTTTGAGATGCCTTTTAAGTGAAGTCTGTTTTACTATGGAATGATGGCGTTTCACATTTAAAGTGCTCTACCTTTTTTTCTGTATTCAGAGATAGGACAGATGGCCACCTCCTAAATTAGTGAGCATTTTTGCTGAACAAAGCATGCATTGTTATGTTTTGAATGGCTTAAGGTTAGTATGCGCCCATGCCTTGTGTTGCCAGAGGGTTTTAATATTGTTGTTTTTTAACTCGCTGCTAAATATCCATCCTTCCTTTCATACAAGTTTTTATTGTATTATCCGACAATGTGAGCATGCACAAAATACTACAGAGCTCCCATCGTATTATTGATAGTTTTTAAGATCCTATTTGCAATATTTAAATAAACAACTCTTTTTAGAGACAACTTGTTTTATTGTTGCATTACTGGGCATTTTGGTTTACATTCTGCTGTGAATAAAATGACTAAGGGCCTAGTTACATGTTGAAACTGGAGACATAACCTACAACAGCATTCCCTGCATGCCACGTCTCCCACCACAAGCCAATACTCTTTGACTCGAGGTTTCTGGATAAAGACAGGCATTACCTGTCTGTCTAGTTTACGGGAAGATACTTTTGTCTGGGTTTATCAAGTTAAAGCATGTTCTTGTGTTTTGGTCATTTGCAGTTAGGAGAAATTGCGTGATAGTACAACCGTTTGGTCAATGGCAGTGGAGAATGTACTAGATAACTCTCCTGAGTTAAAAATTCACGGGAATGACTGCATCTCCACAGCTAATGGATCAAATGGATGGAAGGAGACACAACACCAAACGTTATGGCCCAGGTGAGATTGTCAAAAAAGATTGCTAATTGAAAAATAATGCGCAAACTGTCTCACTTCTATAAAAAGCAACCAATCTTTATATATAAGCACACACTGCCTTGTACGTTTTGTACGCCCAGAAATGCGAATTGATAAACTGAGCTCTGAATCTTCAATTATACATAGCAATTTTGGACCCAGAAATGTTGTTTAGTTTAATGCATGCTTCTGCATAACTCTGTATTATGATCTGCTTGCAGGCCATTGGTAAAAACATGGACGGTGATGCTCTTCTTGAGTACATCTCTCCTGTACTGTTCTAGGATGACACTGCCTATCTGTGCTGTTACAATGGCAACCCAGTTTCAGTGGAGTAAGACAGAGTCAGGGATGGCGTTGGCTAGTTTTTTCTGGGGTTATTGCTTCACACAGATTCTGGGAGGACATGCCAGTGACAGGTGTGTTAACATCCTGGGAGGCTTCCATTGCACTTGTAATTTTATCTTTATACATTACAGCTAATTTCCTCAAAGTCCATACTGCCTAGAAGTAAAACTTGGATAATACTTTTTTATCTATTTGGATAAAACAAAATCTGCTGAACAAACAAATATAAATGTAAAAATATTGTTGTATAATGTTTATGCTGATGGTTGTTGAGAATGTCTTGTCTTTCATTGTTGGGTTTATGGCAGTTGTCTCCTTCACCAGAATTGGAGGAGAGAGTGTCCTGCTGCTTTCCACAACTGTCTGGGCTATCATCACAGCCGTCACCCCTTTATTGACTAAATTTGACTGGAACCCCCTTGCTTCCATGATGATAGCCAGGTTCCTCATGGGGTTATCACAGGGTGAGAGTTGATTAAGTGGAGGTGATACCATGTGATTGTTAACTTTAGTAACATATGTTCTACTCTAGGCGTACACTACCCATCTTTGGCCAGCCTTTGCTCTCAACGCGTTGTTGAAGGGAAGAAAGGCTTACTGATGAGTACAATGGGCAGTGGTTCTTATCTAGGGTGAGTCTAAAATTGAGAAAACACCAAATATACACACACACACAAATGATTTACCATGATTGTATGAGTGGTCTAAACATAGTTAAGATACTGTATTTTCAACCTCCTTGTATATGTAGAACAATGATGTCTGGAAGCCTGGGATCCCTGATGTTGGAACACTATGGCTGGGAAAGTGTTTTCTATGGCACTGGTCTACTAGCTGGACTGTGGTCTTTAGCTGTGTGGAGGTATTTACTTAAAGGTATAGTCAGGCATTAACTGAATAATTTCTTAGTTTCCTTATATTCGTGACATGAATGATATATATAGCTGTTTTCATTGTAAGTTTGATTCTATCAAATGAATTCACTACATCAAAGTTGACACACATGAATGAGGATCTTGAGGATTCTAAACTGTAAAATGTTACAAAATGAACTGTACAAGTTTCGTGTGGTGCAGGAGAGGTTATTTCAGTGCTGGGACTGTCGAATCATGCTAGTTCCAGTTCGAGTCTCTCAAACCTACGGTGGCTAAGCCTGCTCAAACAGCCATCTGTGTGGTACAGTTTATATTTAATGATCTATGTTTTACTTGACGCATACACACATATCTATGTCATATAGTACTGTGAAATGTGGACACTGTTCTTTCTATTCTGTCATACCTTCTCAGTGCCATGGTTACCACTCATATGTGCTACTGCAGTGCTTTTTACACACTTATATCATGGTTACCGACCTACTTCAAAGATACGTTTCCTCACGCCAAGGTATTAAACATTTTTCACACAATTTATATGACAAGCTAAGATAACTGACAATCTTAGCTTGTCAGTTATCTTAGTATTGGTATGACAAGTTTCTATCTTTCCTAAATGTTACTGTTGCTCATATTTAACCTGTTTAATTTCCTCACCATTGGATTTCATTCTCCTGTCACTTCTTCTTCTACATGGCATGATGTTCCAGGGATGGGTGTATAATGTCATTCCATGGTTTGTTTCCATTCCATCTGCACAATTTGGAGGCTGGCTTTCAGACTTTCTTATAATGCAAGGTATGGTAGCCACTTTATATAAGTCAACATGTTGTTCTTTCTTGTTGGGCCTTTCCCTTACTTCTTGGACACTTACAATCATAATAAAATGTCTGTATCTAGGATATGGCACAGCAGCTGTTAGGAAAATGATGCAGGTAAGATAATTTATTTAATACTTCATATAACAGCATACAACTATTTTCCCAATGTTTTTTCTATGGCATATTTATCATCTGAATTTTTAGATCAGAATCAGAATTCGGTTTATTCGCCATGTATGTTATACAAACACAGAATTTACTGTGGCAGGGAGGTGCAAAACACTAAACATAAACAGATGTGTATTATTACATTAGGTTTTGTGAAAACCTCACAGGCACTAACTAATCAGGGGTCAGATGGCTGAGCGGTTAGGGAGTTGGGTTATTAATCAGAGGGTTGCTGGTTCAATTCCTGGCCGTGCTAAATGACGTGTCCTTGGGCAAGGCACTTCACCCTACTTGCCTCGGAGAGAATGTCCCTGTACTTACTGTAAGTCGCTCTGGATAAGAGCGTCTGCTAAATGACTAAATGTAAATGTAACTAATGCTTGACTATGCATTCAAAATCTTTCACAAGTATGTTATGTGTTCAGCATCATTCTAATGAATTTGAGAACCCAAATTTAGAAATGGCTTGCTGTGTTAATTTGCCATCATGTTCAGTTCATTTCCATGGGAGTGTCCAGTGTGTTCATCCTGATCCTCTGCATACCAGTCAAATTTCCCTCTGCTGTCACCCTTATTTCTGTTGCTATGGGCTTGGCAACTTTTAACAGCAGGTGCGTGTGTACATTTGTTTTGTCTGAATTGTCTTGTTTCCTATTTCCCTACAAACACAAGTTAGTGTCATATCTACTGTATGTTGGGTATATGATGACTTCTGTCAGCCTTTCATTGTCCATCTGTCATCTTCATATGTAGGCTATACAAGAACTGTACTAAAGTAACTCTTTGTCTGTTTTCTTGGCTCAGTGGAGTAGTAGTGAATGTTCAAGACCTTGCCCCATCATGTGCTGGAGCTCTATTTGGTCAGTTTGCAATTCTGGTTAACAATGAGTTGAGCTACTGTGTATCTTATGTAGGCCTAAATATGCCACTTTGCTGTTTTACTTACGTTTGTTGTGAACAAAGCAAATCTTTCTTTCTTTTGTCACAGGATTTATGAATATGTGTGGGGCATTCACAGGTAGGTGTCAAATGCCAACACCAAGAGTTGATCTTAAGATGTAAATGTCTATTTAAATTCCTTTGCTAATGTGCCTTTAACTCTAGGGACATTCTGGAGTTATAGTATTTTCATAAATGGCTATGCAAAAAAAGCTGTCTCTGTGTTGTACAGGACTGATTCTGGTCTATTTATCTGGCTACTTGATTGAGGTCACCACATCCTGGGTGCCAGTGTTCTCAATCATCACACTGGTGAATGTTGTGGGCATAGCGGTTTTCCTCATGTTTGGAGATGCCCAGCGTGTGGACTTGGAAAAAACTAGAAGGATCACACATATCTGACCTACTAAAAGTGTATTTACATTATCTTCCAACTATTTATTGTGATTGCTATGTGATAACTATGTGATTTTAGTTTGTGTTTTTTTACTAGGGTTTAATTTAAAAAAAATCATATTCACAATAGCAGCTTCATACAGACAGAGATAGTGATTAAAATAAGATGGAGGACAGAACAAAACACACAAATGACACAGGCGACAGTAAACAAACATTAGGCAAGTACAACACCAACAGACTGTGGACACTGTGCACCATAAGAAAAACACAAACATGAGGAGAGAACCCACAACACATGCTGTATAACAGACCACACTTTACTGTAGCAACACAACATGGC
Source organism: Osmerus eperlanus (assembly GCF_963692335.1). Lineage (NCBI taxonomy): Eukaryota > Metazoa > Chordata > Actinopteri > Osmeriformes > Osmeridae > Osmerus > Osmerus eperlanus. The sequence continues at coordinate 11,738,101 of NC_085021.1, forward strand.
TCCAATGTGCAGGGAAAGACAATATGATGACTAAAATTACTGTATGTGGATTTATTTAGTGCATTGTAGGCCGACAGCCTGTGTCTTTTTTTGGAAATAGGGAATTAAAAATAGCCTATGTAAAGTTATGAACAATTCACCTTTCAATGGTACTCAAAACAGGTGATCAGCAAGTTATTATATTGTTTTCATGTGTAAAAAATACAATAAACTACAAAAGTTGTTTGTAAAGCATTTACAAGATATGTGCAAACTGTTCACTCATCAAAGCAAAGGATGTTTGCATGTGTTTAGTTTGCATATTTTAGTGGCTAGCCAAGGTTTTTGTGTCCAAACAGAGGTTGTAGACCTACAGACAAAATGTTTGTAGGCCTAAATATAATTTCATATGAAGATACAAATCCAAAGAAAGAAATCTGTGAAAAATGCCTGAAAGAACATCTTGAGATCAATAGAGTAAACTGAATTAAATACAAATTAAATGAATAGCCTAAACGCTGAGTCCAGTTTTGTACTTGTGTGAATGGAGGACATACTCTAAAATGACACGGCAGTATAGTTTTAAACCTTTTGAAACTGTTTATTTTTTTTTAATACTTTCTTTCAGATTACACATACAGAACAGAAATTACAAGGGGGGTGCATGGGCAGGGCTGGAAATGCATTTCTGTGCAGGGCTGTTTGGCCTTGCCAGGAAATGCACCCCCTGCTAACTTTGACTAGGAAAGTGCCAGATGCCTGAAACCTACTGTTGTTACTCATAGTAGTCCCCTCAATATACAGTAAGAATCATTTGATTCTAGGATATACAGATCAGAAATTCAGGGGGGGGGGGGGGATGCATTTCAAGGCAGGCCTTGTTTTCAATTTGATGTAAATGCAATTCACCCCCTGCTAACTCTGTTATATTCCGACTACAGTTATCAAAATATGTGACTTCTTGTTTCCAGGTTCAGATCTTAACAAGACAGGTGATCTTCTTCAGGTTATACATGGCAAGGCAAGATAAGTCACCTGAGATGGTTTGGTTGGTGTGTCAGCCATGTTCAGCCATGTAATAGGGAGGTGAGGTCACATATTCTGACGACAGCCATCAGGTCCAGATGTGCAAAAAAGTTTGTAAGAAAAAGTTTCCAAACTTTTTTCGAAAATATTTTTTATGCATATGCTATATTTTTCTCCTGAATGATCTTCAGATGTAAGCTATTGGTTTTATGACCTGTGAGTTCCAGATAAAATATCACGAAAACCTTTATTGTACGCATTTTACTGAAAATGTCTGTGACACAAAATTATTTTGTTAGGCTGTAATCCTATAATGTATAATAAAGGCCTAAAAAATGCAAATTCGTCCCATCATTCAAGGACATTTTCGACGCTAACGACATTCAGTTTGACCCTGTTCGTGACGTCAGCGGCATCATTTCGTTCAGAGGATGAGGACGACGGACGCAAACGCAAATCATTACAGATTTCTTTAGATACATGACAACAGGACGATGCTACTTCATATTACAAATACAATTGATGTACAACATGTGAACAAACCGCTTTAGCTTGTTTGCTACCGGGAGCGCAAAACTGGAAATTACGGTACTTGATGTTGCATGATTGGACCAAACTGCTTTATTTGGCCTACATTTTATGGACCACATAGTCTGTTTCTAAACTTCAAAATTTTTAGTAGACTATTTACCTTTATCAACTGTGAGTGTCGGCTGTAGGGTAAGGTTAGCAGACGTTGGGTAGCCTAAATCTAAATGCTTTCGTTTTGGGATGCATCGGACATCTTTAGTTTGCTAGACAGTAAAAGTCGTGTGTGGGAGTCGTCTAATCTGAACATCCAGCTCCTTGCATGATGTCTAGATTTGTGGATGAACGAGCCCGGCCCTTGTGAAAGTGTATCGGTATGCCTGTGCACTTAATGGATTAATTTCTCAGTGCAGTCGTAACGTTGGTATTTTATATACTATAGAGGCAGTGTCTACTAAGAGACATTAACAGTCATGACATCTAACTGTTGGGTCAAAGGTTAAATATGAAAAAGTAATCAATTCAATCGGATATTTTATTGGGATTGCCAATGTTAACGTCCGAGGCGAGTAGGGTATGGGAGGTAAATATGGGTTCAGGATTGGCACTCTTCGTGTTCACAGCGGACCTTGATTTAAGTTGTACAATTAAGGCACGCGGTGAATGCCAAGAGAGAAATCCCTTAACGACGTCGAACCGGACAATGGTTTCGGAATAAGCATTGTTCTACGAGTGACACTTTCATAATTGCACGTGTAAAATAATTGTGGAGAACCCTTACGCCCCAGATAATGAATAAAACAATGTATGAACATTTATTGGATACTTCCTCTATAGTGCTTGGAATGAGGTAGCCCGAAATTTAGACTTTCCGTGGTTTTGTCCTTAATTTAATTGGTTCACTACCTAAATTACATGTTAATCCCAATAGTAAAAATGTGTTCTTAATGGTACATTGCACATATGATACATTTCCCAAGTGTTCAGACTTTTCAGTTTTAATGAAAAAGTCCATAATGAAAAAATGTAAGGACAATGATGCACATAACCACATTAGATTACGGGTGGTAGGTGCAATCATGGTATCTAGCTGCCAGTCACAATGATTCAAAGCAAATAAGTAGAAAACACAAATAACAGATAGTATACCTTTAATAATGACCATGATCAAACCTAAGAATGTGATAGTGACCTTTGATACAATGCATATTTATTTCAGGGGTGACTTAAACTTTAGTTTTCATATATTCTCATTAATCATTTCATTTCTGATAACCTTTATAAATCTGGTTTCCTTACTAACCACACACCCTATTGTCTTTCTCACTCGCATACACACATACACACAGTACAGCAAGCAGGTCCAAAATGAAGAGTCACACGCAGATACCATATAGAGCACTCTCTGGGTTTTCATACAATTGACAATAAATCATTAACATTAATCTTAAGGTTAAAATTTGAGCCGTTCTCAGTTAGCATTGCCAATACATTAAAGCTTAACGTCTCTGAGGATGAAGTGGAAGGGTTATATCGACAAAATATCAACATTTTAATTCTGTTAAGAAAGGACAAGGAACAGAAATGGTGACAGGCCTAGCTTGATTTTAAAAGCAGTACATGCTACATTGTCCCCAAATGACTTAAATGGAGACCCTGTTGGAATGGTGGGACCAGAGGAACAAAACTACTGTATGATCAAAATTAACAAGAAAAAGACACTTAAAAGTTATCCTATTGTCTGTATTGAATCTGAACACAAAACAATTTGTTTAGTACTTCAACAAGAGAGGGACCTCCTGTGTGAGTGCACGTTCTCCAGACAACATCATTTCCCTGAATCTTGCTATGTCACCCTTTAGATACAGTACAACAAATATGAGGTTCATTGACACCGTCGCTAGAAAGAAAAGGTAAGGTTCCGCTCTGAAAACCAAATGTCTCTTTACCATATTTGCGTTGACACAACAGTGAACAATAACAACATTTTTCAAAATGTCCCACCCCTCCCCAATGTATTTCTAATGACACAACCACATTATCCATTCTAGGTATTTGCAGAAACGTTTAGCACAATCAGCTCTTCCAAGTCACAAGATCACCCTCACATGGACAAAAATGGTATAGTATAAGTCTCTCTTGATAATGCAAAACAAAACTGGCCACATACAGTTATCAGACGTTTGTCAAGGTTCAGTAATGTGTTGTTCTCTCCTCTGAATTCAGAATAACCAATACAAGCACTTAACATGTCTCCAACACACACCACCACAAGTTGAATAGTCACTGAATATCAGCAGCATGTTTTAAAGAGATAAAAAAAAGGGTGTACAGACATTGTTAATCATAAGAGTGTAAGGGTGGGGGTAGCAAATGAGGACCTGACAAGCTAAAAAACTAAAACCAGAAGAAAACTAATAAAACGATTGAAAATATTTGACTTGTGGAGATGACCATATCGCACACAGAGTTTTGATGCCTGGAACCAGGAGCGAGGTGGTTCGAAGTTTAAAGTGGGCCTTTGTCATCAAAATTAAATAGAAAAACAATATTAGTTTCCAATTTGTTTGTGTCCTGTCCTTTATCAATTTTGCATTTCAGCATGTCTATTCCAGAACAACCGTTGACCAAGTTGTAGAGCAGTTTTCTATTGTTTACTCCGATTCTGGCGATCCTAGGTAGAAGGGAAGAAAGGGGACATAAGTTATCGACAATCCACTCCCCCCCCTCAGATAAGCGGCAATGTTGATTTTAGGCACAATTGATGATAATTACTTGATCAAGACGAGACCGGCTCTGTATTGGGGCTGGCTCATAAGTCTGTAGGAGAAGGAGTGCCACAAGAAAATCATGGTCATATTCAATCCAAATCATAGGACAAGATATCCCCCATAGACCATTTTGGAACGCAAAAAAGTAATGACTGACCTAAAGCTTAATTATGCCATGAGTATAAATGGAAAAACAATTACCATTTTCCTCAAAAATCTTTAAAGGAGCCAAGGATCATTACCTTTCTCACCACCTCCTCCTCTTCTTGCCTCTTTTCATAATGAGTGAAGTCATCAAAGATGGAGGTGGTGTGTTTGTAGCTGGTGATGATCTTCAGCACCTGCTTGGCCTTCTCCAGAGGGACCTCCTGAGTGTCACGTGAGTTGGTCACTGGCTTGTTGTCATTGTTCTCCAAGCGGATGTGGCGTAGCTGGCTGTTGGGCACATCCTTGACAAACAGCCAGTCCACATCAAACTTGCCCTTCCACTTGTCCTGTGCCCAAACGCCAGCACTGGTGCCGTAGTCCACCGGCGAGCGCATCTCCGCCACGCCACAGAAGTGCCCGCTGCCGTTGACGCTGTACAGTAGGTAAACGGGGCCTTTTCCGTTCATGGTCCGGAAGGCTCCATCCAGGCGCTTGTTGCCGTGCTCTGTGCTGCACCAGATGGAGTACTTGATGGAGCGGTGGATGTCATCTTCAGAGTAACTTTTGATGATAAACACACGGCCATTTTTCAGGTTCCACTCAAACTCCTTGGGGTTGTAGCTGTGTGCAGCGCGCAGCTTCTCCAGCACAGGGTGAGACTCCCCACCGGGCCCCAACCCTGCTGGCCCTGGAGGGCCACCATTCCCACTACCCACCATGCCAATCACTCCACTACTGTCCATACTGGACACTCCTTGACCGTAACCAAGGTTACGGTTACGTGGGGCAACCCAGCGGGTTTGGGGGGGTGGGGGCTGGCTGTGGTTCTGATAGGGCTGGGGAGGGGGTGGGTGGTGCTGGTGATGGGGAGGCTGGTGCTGTAAGGTCATAGGCTGCATCTGCTGCTGCACCAGGGACTGGGGAGGGGGGGGCTGCATGGGGGGCTGATGCATGGGGGACTGCTGCATGGGGGGCTGCATGGCATGAGCATGGGGCAAGAGGGTCTGCTGCTGCTGTAAAGGGGCTGTGGCCACCTTCGCGACAGGTCCCTTGTTGTCCCAGGTGCCAATGTCCATGTTGTGTTTAATGGGTGGTGGTGGCAGAGCTCCCCCAGGAATGAGCATACCTGGCTTCACCTTGGCTTTCAGCTGCTGGGGCTTGGCCGGCTTGCTAGCGATAGCAGCCCAGGAGGTGGGCTTAGGTTGGGGCATACCCATGGGCGTGCCCCCATTCCCTGCTGCCGTCACCGCCGGTCCACCTATCACAGAGCCAACAGCCTTGACCCCTGAACCCTGTCCGGTGACGTCTCCACCTATCTTCAGGCCCACCATGCCCTGGTCCAGGCTGTTCATGCCAGGAGCCTTGTTGAGGGTTTCACTGTGGAATCCAGTCTGGCCATCAGGTACCAGGGTGCCCCCCAGGGAACTAGGAGGGTAGCTATAGCTGCCCCCATATGCTGAGCTCTGAGTCTGCTGGCCCTGGGAGCCACTAGTGCCCCAGGCAGAAAAGGTTGGGTTCTCTGGAAAAAAGTTAAACCTGTGGGGGTAGATGCTGTTGCCGAGACCCCCCGGTTGACCAAACACAGTGTCAGGCATGAAGTGGTGGTCTCCATTGCTCAAGGGTCCGTAAGGGGTGAGGTAGGGGATTGGGGGGTCTCCGCCGGTGGACCAGGGGGCCTCGCTGAGGGGGTAAGGAAATCCAATGGAGGGAGCATAGTAGCTGGACAGATATGGATCTGTCATGGACTGGTAGCTGTTGTTCTAAAACAGGAAATTGTAGAAATTTGTTATTTTGTCCAACGGCAATATTATTTATCAACTTTTGACAGAAGACTAGGACAAAGTTAAGTGGATCGATCCTCAAAAACAATGTAAATAGACAAATGACTACTGCAGTCAAAAGATGGCACTGAGTCAATGTAGCCACATTTTACACAGTCATAAATGTATGATCCTTATGGATATAGGACACTATTTAGGGAAAAATAACATAACATTGTATTTAGATTTTGGTAGTACTATAATCTTAATAGTACTGCAGATTCTAGTTCTAATCAGTCATCTTTGTCAAGTTGGCATTGACCCTATTTGTCATCCCACAAATATTTGTTGTTGTTTGCCCTGAAATTCCATACTGGTGCTTCACTAGTTCACACAAACTTACCTGAGTTGACTGGCTAGTAAGGTATGGTTCAAAGTCATTGTCGTGGACAGTTTCCTTCTGATGCAGCGAACCATTTTGCACTGAATCAACAAAAAAAGAAGAGCTAGTTAAGACAGAGCATAAACAGGGGGATGAAGAACAGCACTCACAACTCTACTAAGGGCTACAGGTCATTTGATCTGTGCTTCAGTGGGAGGTAAGAGAGTAATACCGTGCAATGTGTGGTTGAGAATGGGAGACTTGTGTCATCTCCTTCAAATAATCTGTGTGCATCATAATAACATGACAGACTGACAACCACCTGGCCTTTGCTGCCAGACAGGCCTGACCTGAAAGTGAATCAGACTGTGACCTGCCCACCAACAGCAAATTCTGTGTGAGTCAATGTTTGTGTGTCAATGTGTTCCTGGTTGGATATTCTGGCAACCAAATGGCCTCCCAAACTGTCTGACACACAGTTAGAGGCTAGTCACAACATCATCAACACCAATCAACGTCATGGACGAATGACAGTGAATAACTAGAGGGTGACTCTGTAGCCTTGACTCAAAGTACAGATGATCAGCACACACTCTAACGATCAATAAGCTTTTATCCAAGGAAATTAACATTTGTGCAAATGAAGTGTGCTTGCACACCAATTGATTGTAACTAATTTGCACATCAAATAGTCAGTGAAACAGCAACTGACAGAACATACAAGGTATATGAAGTGTTACAACCAGGGGTAGACTACAATCCTGATATTTTAACGTTAACCAGCTATTAGTAAAGTAGCTAATTTAGGGGAACACTGGGTAGCTGTCTCATGTGATTGCTAGCTACTAGCTACACTGGAATAATGTAGCTAGCTAGCTTGTAACATGAGGTGTAGCTACAATAGTTCACTTGTGACTACAACTAATTATCTCCATGTAAAGACTCACCTTTTGATGCTCCTTTTGATCTCTGAATTCCAGGGGAATCAAGGACAAAGAAAATAAAAAGAATATTCAGTTTTACCACAACTAACCGTCCTATTAGCTCGATTGTATAACCAACCCCTCACTAGAAGATAGCTAGCTAACTGACAGTACATGTTAAGATTGCAAGCAAGGAGTTCATGTTACAATGGCGTAGGCAGCCAATCTATCTTACTAACAGTTAAATCTTTTACTGGCGATGGACTAGCTAGCTAGCTAACTGTCAACTTACTAGTTAGACATCTAGCTACACGTCTAGTTATTCATTATTATATATAGATATCACAATATAGCTTACAGTATATATATATGTTAAATAGCTGGCATTGCTAGCTTGCTTGCTTTCCTGGCCTATAACAAACCAAATGGAACAAAAATAGCTAGTATGTAAGTCTGCTGCAAGAACGTCCAGCTTGCAAGAGTTGGTTAGTTTTGCTTACTTGCTAGCTGGCTAGTCGGGTTAGTTAATAGATTAGCTAGAGAGCTAGGTAGATGTCTGGTGCCAGTCCTAAGCAAAATGTTTACTACTGAATACCTGAGGGTCAATGCTCGTGGCAGACATAATTCATCAAGCAATTCTTAGGAGTCTCGCGGAGCCTTGGCAGGTCACTGGATCGAAAGCCGTGTTTCTTTAGCTAGCTAGCTCACTGTTCAGTTAGCCGGCTGTGCTAGTTTAGCTACCAATGCAAGCCAAGTGTTTTTCCACTGTCTGTGGCTAGCTACGTATTCCAATCCAAGCCACACTTCCACAGTTCAGGTCGCCGTCCGGTGGGCTCGGATTCAATGTCCAGAACAAGTATATCCGAAAATGTCCCTAAATGTCCACCAAATGTACTTTTTGGATCATGTAGCTAGCTAGCTAATGGCTTTCCACAGTCGTTTCTTCTGCTTGTCCTTTTTAGACCAAAGAGATCCCTGGAGTTAGCTTGCTGTTCCATCCGGGCTCCGGCGCAAACCCAGTCTTGTCTTTACGTAAAAAAAAAAAAAAACCTGAAGGCAAGTTGAATAGAAGTTCAAGGGCACCATCAGATTACGTTGATCTATAACCTCTTCGTGTATGATACGCCTCATCAAATCCAAATATACGATAGTATAGTAGTCTAGGCCTACTACACCAAACAGTTATAAAGTAGGCTATTAGTATTAGGCTGTTAGGATTAGGACAGCATGTTATGGACAGTACGCCTAGACTATAATACAGCAATGCAATTCATAACCAAAGATGTAGGCCTTGAATATTTAATCTGTTTTGTAGCAGGCAGGCTTGGGCCATTTTCCCGTTGCTCAGGTCGTTAACCTACTTCAAATATTGTTATTGACCTGGGGCTGCAATTCTGCATTTGAAAATGAATAAATAAAGCATTTGCCTATGTAAGTAGGCAAGGCCTACTTTGTCTATTAGCCTAAACACAATATTTGTTTTGCATAGTAGTTTTTGTAACTTAAGCCTTGGGGGTGGCTTGTTGCATTTCGGATAGGCTATATGATTAATGTCCAAACTGCGGCCTGTTCCACTTAGACTCCGACACAGGGGAAATGCCTGACAACTGTCATTCAAAAGGACCACATAGGCTAAATTCTGGATCTAGTGAATGAATTTTCTGGAACGCTGCCTGATATAGGCTACTGCGCAAGCCGTCGCCACAGCGGGATGAATATATTTTCCAGTGGGACGGCCGCGCTCTCACCGGTTCAGTCCACTATGGAACGTAAAAGGGATGACTGGCAAAGGACCGAAGGAGAAAGAAAACATCACAAGTCTCAGCATGACGGATGACAGAAGTGCGATGTTATATATTCTGGAGGAGCCCCGGATGCGCGCAGAGGAGGAAAGACTTCGAACTTTCCAAAACTGGCCCGTTGACGCACCAGTTACCTCTGGTGACCTTGCTAAAGAGGGATTTTTTTTCTCAGGATCCGGTGATAAGGTTCAATGTTTCTGCTGTGGTGGCATTCTAAGGTATTGGGTTCATGGGGACAGTCCACTTGTTGAGCACAAGAGGCACTTTCCAACCTGTAGTTTTGTTTTGGGGAGAGCCGTGGGTAATATTCCATTATACGTTGCGCCTGGGTCCTCTGACTCGGTTGACGGTCAGTTGTTGAGCCAGCTTCAAAGGATGACCGTGGATGACCAAGGAGCGGCTGGACAGGCAGTGTACCCTGAGATGGAGGGTGAAGATTCCCGAATGACCACCTATCATAACTGGCCCACAGGCGCCTCGGTCCAACCAGATGTTCTTGCACGGGCAGGGTTTTTCTATACAGGTGCGTATCGGATGATGATGGGATGTTTTGATGGTAGAGTGTATTGAATTCCATGCATCCATGCATTATAGTCTGTTTGATTGTTGCCAGCTTCTTCCTTAACGGCTCCAGGCTTTCAACTATTTCCTTGTTGGATATAAATTACATACCCTGCAAATGATCTATTGAGTATTCAGAACTAGCCAAGCAGGAGCTGTGGTCACTGCTAGAGAACCCCCTTTGTGATCGAGTTCACTGGACAATAGTACAGCTGACTCATATGTTTGTGGACAGAAAAAACTGGACAGAGCGAGGGCTGCATAAATGAAATGGTGTCACCAACATTGCATGAGCTTCATGTTTAAAGTTGACCATACAGACATGAAGCATTAAAGAGAAATCGAGGGAACCTCTCTTTTACATGTTTGTCAAATGCTGTGTGTGTCTGAATACACAGATATCATTTTGGTAGCCAACAGGAATTATGTTGCACTGAGCTATTTTGTTATGGTATTGTTACCTTCCTCCAGGTCATGGTGACAATGTCAAATGCTTCTACTGTGATGGAGGGTTGAGGAACTGGGAATCAGGGGACGACCCCTGGCAGGAACATGCCAAGTGGTTCCCACGGTAATGTACATCAATAACACTGTATCATCATGACTTTATCCCATAGAATAGAGTAGAATCAAATAGGGCTAATATGGCTGCGTTTTTTCTCAGATGTGAGTTTCTGATACAGACGAGAGGGCGGGAGTATGTCAGTAACATTCAGGACACCCACTTCCACATTGGTGAAACCGTGGTAAGCCCCATCATCCTTCTCTCATCTTGCTGTGGTCCCAGGCTTAGTTGGTGACCCGCTGTTCTCGGGGCAAATATGCCTCCAACTTTATCATGATCCAGCCCAACTACTAGATAAACTCACACTATTCTGTTACAGATTATGGTTTAAATTTTTATTTTTATTTTTTCCCCAGGGTGGATCTCAAATGCCCATAGCCAGAGAGATCAACTCAGGAAACGGTAAGTCTAATGACAGTCAATAGACTAATACAAAACGGAATCTTCTTAGTCAGCATATTTGTTTATAACTCTTCAAGCTGTAGATTTGTACTGTAGACCAACCTTTTGGAGTCAGGAATATAACAGACACAGGAAATAGTTAGCATTAGATTTACCCCTAAAAAAATACATTACATTCCCGTCTTAATGAAATCACTGGATGATCTGCTACCATGCTAACTTGTCAACTACAAACACAATAAAGATGTATTGTCAGGGAATCTAATACTTGGTTGCTCCCTCCTTCAAATGGGCACTTAATCATGGATGGTGTTTGTATGATGAGGACAAATCACAAATACTGCCTGTTTCAGCTGAATCTACTGAAAGACAAATAGATGCCTCCACAGGGCTTCGCTCTGTGGGTTGGAGCTTTATTGAACAACCAATTTGTGGAGAGTATTTAGTCTCTGGGGACCACTTAAACACTAAACACAATGTGGCATCCTCTATTTGTTTAAGTCTAAAATGTTTTCTCTTGGGTCTGTGTCAGATGTGGGAGGCCTGGGAGCTTCGTCGGCCATGCTGTCACCTGTCGTTCAGACGGTCTTGGGGATGGGCTTTGAGGCCAGGTTGGTGGAGAGCCTGGTCCAGACCAAGTACTTACTGACTGGGCAGCACTACATCTCTGTGTCTGAGCTGGTGACTGATGTCCTGCAGGCAGAGGACGACGACAGGCAGAGAGGACCACAGAGCACAGGTTGGTTGTTACATTTCCCCAAACAATACCCCAGAGGGCATTACCCCAGAGGGCAATACCCCAGAGGGCATTACCCCAGAGGGCATTACCCCAGAGGGCAATACCCCAGAGGGCAATACCGCAGAGGGCAATACCGCAGAGGGCAACCACAAACACTTTGATAAAGGCCCATTAATGCTTATTGACTGTTTCTATTCTGCATGCTTAAAATCTGCTTCGTGTAAATATGATGAACTCCTCAGAGAGAAATATTGATTTCAAGTTGTGTTGATGCTACCATGTTCCACCTTTTGTTTCCTGTTCCAACCAGAGCCAGAGGTCAGACAGGGACCCAGCACAGGAGGGGTGAGGACACAGACACTGGTCAGGGAGAAAGGTCAGAGCACAATATGAACACACACACTCTGATGATTCTTTCCACTCTGTGCTTATTCCAAGGTAAAGTAGTTCAAACACATGTGATGTGTGTGTGTGTGTGTGTAGCATTGAGGGAGCCCAGTCCAGAGGAGCTGCTGCGTCAGCTGCAGGAGGAGCGCACCTGTAAGGTGTGTATGGACAAGCTGGTGTCCATCGTCTTCATCCCCTGTGGACACCTGGTGGTGTGTAGCGACTGTGCCACCAGCCTGCGCCACTGCCCAATCTGCAGAGCTGTCATCAGGGGCAGCGTTCGGGCTTTCATGTCCTGAGACATACTACTCGCCACAGTACCAACAATTAGCACGTGTGTATTTTGTCAATCCTACAATTTCCATAGTCTGGGGTCCGTTTTGAATGTTGAAACATTTAGGAGAAATAAAACAGCGTAAGGAATAAGTTATATAGAGGGCTGCTTTGAATACATGTTTTTAAAATACTTTTTTGTAGTAAACAGTGTAGTGTGTTATTTCATGATCATTCCAGAAACATGAGCTTGTGTCTGACTTTACATTACCCGAGTACAACATCTCCATTGACTTCTTTTTGATCATTAGCTTTCAGATTACTTTCAACGGGAGAAGACAACGGCACCCCTTCTGAACAGTCATCTGTGAGCTTATTAAAAGAATCATCTGAGGATACTAGTTACCTTGCATTTCCATCTAACCTAAGCCACTCTGCTGTTGAGCTTCCTATTCACACCACCAACAATATTCTGTTAAGATGTCTGTTTGATTTCAAGTGATATGAAGAATAAACATATGTGCAGTGTATGAATACTCAGTGTTTTGTCTTTACTGAAATCTATGCACACTAGGAAGAGTGTGATCTAATCAATTAGACAATTCATTTGCATAACATATACACAGCACCACATTCCTCCCACAAACAAACCAATGTCATTAAAAGTACACATTTCTTATTTAATAACAAACAGCTATTTACATTAACACAAATCACTGTTTTGGCCAAATATGATTACACCACTGGATCACATGGATTTGGGACTACAGAGGACGTTAAACAAAGAAGAGAGTCCAATATAATGAAACAGAATGATCTACAAATGAGGAATGTATTTTCAGTTATACCCAGTCCTCAACCACCATCTCAACTACACTGTAGCTGTTTCAGTTTGCATGGATGAGCTGGATTCCAAGTTGACCTGTGTTGATACATGGGACTGTTCAAGGATCTCTAATATTTGGCAAGATAATAGGGCTAGTGTTTGCTACTTAGTAAGAACCATGGCCACAAACAGTTAATGAAAATATTGATACTTATTAGTTGTTGCAACATTAATATTGCACATATAAATGTGACATCTTGACCCAAAAAGACCTAGAGTCGCCTGCCAATTAACTAAAATATATGTACATTACAATGTGTTAAATTTGTGTTTGAGCCGAAGTTAACAATCTTCACAGTGACAATAGTCACCATAAAGGTCAAATAAGCAAGTTCGGATACATCAGTTATTTTCGGACTTTCAGTCTAGACGAGAAGCTTTGGCAGTGAACACAACTGACCATCACACATGGATGTTTACTGCAGGTGTTTAGACAAAGAACAACCAAACAGTATGCTTCTCATGTCCTCTGTTCAAGGATCCTTTGATGAAGTAAAAAGCAAAGCTTTGATTAAAAAAGGCTAACCATTGCATTCATATCACAGCTGAAACATTGCATTGTAAATTTAATTACAGGGTTTGAACTAAAAAGATGTAGATGAAGCAAAATGTGTTTCTGAATGGGATCAGGAGTAAGACTGAGTGGGTCTAAAGACCAATCAGACACATGCAGACAGAGACTGCAAAGGTCCAGCCAATGATCAGCACACCTAGAGACAACATTCATAACTGTCCACAGACTGACTGTTAATATATAAAAATCATAAACAAATAAGTATGGTAAAATAATAAAGAAAAAGATAACATTTTCATGAAATAAAATGTCAGTAGCCTTTTTAACTTTACATCATCAAACGGAGCACCAGGGGGCAGTAGTGACTTACATAAGCAGTAAGGCAAAAAGGGACAGTCAAGTGTTTGGACAAGTTACTGGCTCAGATCACCGGAAGGATGTCACAGATTGGTCAATACATCCAAATGCTTTGATATGCAGCAGATCTTCCAGCTACATCAGAACATGTCCCCATCCATGTTTTGTGAATTGCATTTACAAGTTATGTCTGTGTAAGGTATACACACACATATTGTATCATATAAAACCTCTAAAAACATGCGTAATAAGGAAAATATCAGAGGCAAATCAATGATAATGAAATTATTGTGTTTGTTCATCTTATTTGTTGGTTCTGCTATACTTGTGCTACTTTTACACTGACATACAATTAACACTAATTTACACTCAATTAAATGTATTTGTGTGCAATATGGACGGTAGCTACACAATCAGATCACATAGGTTTGTAAATATAAAAGAACAGTAGGTCTGGGTAGTTCTTACAATCTAGCCATCTCCCCAGAGCCAACCAATCAGCCACCAGCCAAAGTATAACATGAACATAAACTTTGCACACTATATGGACACGTGCATCCCAAATCCATCAACTCTTAATGATAAAATACTGCTTCTGGCATGGATAAATGAGTCACAGCAGGTCGATAACCCTGAAAGTGGGGCTTGTGTCTGGTACTGTTATACATGAACTCTCTAAAACTGAGTATTCCTGATGGTTAGTTTGCAGTAATTTTAGTAATTTTTACAAGGTTCTATTTTTTGACAGCGACCCCACAAACAAACTCCTTCACCCTCCCCCCTCTTCCTGCCCTTCTTGTGTATTTCCGTGTGTAGGCCCTAGCCTAAAGTAAACAGCCAGTCAGTACACAAAAGGCTCATTCCACAGGCTCCACTGCAATTCAGCTTTACAGTGATAATCTGAGACCAACCAACAATAACATGCTGAACCACAGCCAGTCCAGCAGCCTAGAGAGTTTCAGCACAGGAGTGCTGAGCTGTACACATTTATCACCCTCTAAGAGTCTAATGGATTTACCATAAAATATGTATTTATTCTAATGAAACAACACAACACGTCATTGTTACACTGTGGATAAATCCCCCCGTCCCTCCCTACGTTCCCACTAAACATGGAGGTACAGGTTTCTCCCAGCAGCGCACCAGCAAATCTAACACGTTGAATTTACTGAAGAGATGAAGTTAAGGAATGGAGGAATGTCTGGTGTTCCCTGGTGCAGGACCGGGTCAGAGCAGCCGTTTTGTGTCCATGAGAACCTGCTGTGTCAGCTTCCTCCTGGACACGGCCTCATTTACGTAGACCTGAGGGAGACACATGTTAAGTGAAAAGGGTGAATGACAAGTAGGTAACACACACACATCCCAGTGGATATCATTTGAAATTGGTCTGATTAAACTGTCAAGAAAGATGTCCTGCTAATAATTTATTCACTTCCATTACAGCATGAAAAATATTAACATGCCAGTACTGCACATTTAAATTAAGTTTCCGGCCTAATTTAATAGACTGTTTTATTACATAATCGTGAATACAGAATTATTTTCAGACGTAATTGTGTTGAAAGGCTACAATACCTGCTGTTTATCCCTGCTTGAAGTCCGCATGCACAAAGACACACACCGCATGCCGACACACACACACACACACACACACACACACACACACAAACACACTGCAATAGAAAGTCTCTGCCTTTGTAATCTTGTTGTGTTGATATATCCAGATACATGAATAGATTTTCACTATAACGGAGAACAGGAGCGTCATTGAGGACTTGGCTCAGGCCCTGACCTGCTTTCTCCCAATCTAAAAACTGCCACTGACCCAGATGCCATCACACCACGGTGCCACCCATCTACACTCATTACTAATTACTGGCTTCTTAGGCCACAGTCCCAAAGCCTATCCGACGGGTGTATTTAAGCCTCCGAATACCAATTTGCACTGGTAGAGGAGATATGCCTTGCACATCACTTCCTAGTCATGAACATGGTGACAGCATTGTAGAAAACAGAAAGAGAATACAGAACACAGATTTCTCTAGGATATGGGGCTAAGACACACATCCTGCATATCTACACTCCTAAAGGCACACCAATAACACATAAATATGAGCATATAGCACTACACACAAACACGTACTTACAGGTACATGGGCTTTAACAGGAGGTGAGATGGTTTCTCATTGACATGGTACAGAGGGAATGGGTCAAACCCCCCAATAAAATCAACTGAAAACAAAAGATTAAATGCACAAATCAAAACAGACAATGATAAACATAAATAAATATATTTCCAAATGATGACACACAAATGAACGTTATGGAAGAAACAATAAGACAGTGAAGGACAAATGAATCAAAATGAATACAAGTAAATGGCATGACGAGTATACAGTATTAAGACAAGAGAAGAAGGGTATGTGGCATATCAGATATACCCCCCAAGCCTGTATCCTTCAACTCTCTTTTCCTCACTCTCTCCGTTTCCCTCTCTGTCTCCCTCCCCCGTCTCTCTCCCTCTGTCTCTCGGGGTGAAGTTGACTGAGAGAGTGCAGCGTCAGAGAGCAAGGGACGAAGCGAAAGTCATGCAGCTGTCAAAATAAGCTCTTTATCGCCCCGAAACAGAGGGTGACCTTCACTTAGCCACAGACCCAGGGCTGAACTTGCATGCTTATTTACTCTGTAAAGAGGCAGTGTAGAAGTGTGTGTCTGTGTTTGTGTGAAAGACAGAGAAAGAGAGTATGGCAGATAAAACAGGGATTGTATGAGCTTGACAGGCATGAGGTCAAGAAACAGAGAGAGAGTGGGGTGTAGGATAGGGAGTGTGTCACTTCCACTGACAAGGGGGTCAACAATATCAAGTCAAAACAGGCAGAGCAAATAATATGCACATATTCATTAGATATGTGCCTCCAGTAAACACCAGCAGAGGAGAAGGCACTTTTGAACCTCAAACTCTGTTGATCTAAATCTAATTTTCAATTCCTTTAGCTTCACACCCTCACTGGCTCACACATGTGCGCTCACACACAGGTGCTATATGCAAGCATATGAACACAGACTGCGCGTCTGCTCTGCACTTTTCTGTATCAGTGATTTTCTCATTATAGGCAGGCAGGGATCCATCCTCAGCCTTGATAAGCACAGTGCTGAAGAATATAGTTAGCAGATAATGATGGATGTACCTTTCCTCCCCTGATCTTCCACAAAGCAGAGCAGTGAGATAGAGCCTTTGATAAATAACTGAGAGAGAAAAAACTAGAGAGAAAGAGAGCAAGACTCAGAGATATGAAATAATATCAGAAGATCGTTCTGGTAATATCTGGTAAAAACACTGATATGGGAAACACCATGATACTGAAACTTGACTTCATCAGCAAGAGCTTTAGTCTAGGATGCAGTCCTGAATTACCTCATTAAACAACCAACAGTAGGCATGCACCTCAACAAACAATACATTTAAATCCAAGCAACAAATTTTAAGGTACATTCTAATTTAAGTAAGCCTTTAACAGAACCTGTGGTTATCCTGGGCCTAAGTTAAACTTATTACCTAAAGATCAGTACATATCATATCTTGTACCACTTGTGTGGAGTGTCCACCTGTGTCAAGTAAAGGTCATGAGGAATGACCTGAGCCCTATATCTGATGTAGAAATGTCAGGTATGTAGGCCAGTGCACTTACGTAGAGATAATATATAAATACAGTAATGTGATGATCTTACAGTTTTACCTAAAGGGGCAATGTCTAACATCCCAGACCTGTAGGCTTAACCAACACAGGCATGGACAGTCCATCTTCCTGCCTGCAGAGTGAATCACTGAGAAGTAAAGGACTGTGGGGAGGGAGCTGACAATAGATAACACAAAGCCCGGCAGACACACAGATAGAGAGAGGAAAATGGAAAATAAGGGAGAGAAAGAAAGCACAAGCAACGAGGGAGATGAGGAGAGAGTGTGAGAACAAGAGGAGAGGAGGAGAACAAAGGCAGAACGGAGAGAGCAGCAGACCAGCACCTCAGACTGGCTGATTCTGCTCTGATAAGAGGACAGATACAGTTAGGCTGTCGCCCTTACACACAGTGTGGCCTTAAGATGACTGTCTAAGCACTAAGGGGTTTCTCTGGCTCTGAGTCAGTGCACACCACACACATCCCTGACAACCACACCAACACACTGTTCTGAACTGGGGCAAGCCTGTTAATAAGAGTACCCCTTTGGGATATTGAAAGTGTGTGCGTATGTTTTTGTCTGAATGATTATCTGCATAAAGGGAAGATCTCAGAAACCCTGTGACCCTTGGCACTGTCAAAATCCAGGCCAGAAAGCACTGTAGAGGATGGAGCTACCTTGAAAACAAGCTCAGTGCCAATAGTCACGAGGAGTAACTGCAGTTTCAACTCAAACTCACACATTGTAATGTCTATGAACCTGTCAGTTATTACAGATGTGTGGGTCTTTGTGCGTCTGTGTGTGGCAACAGCCATCATCCCTCCATATATCTATGCCCTCTTATCTACTCTCCTCTCATTAACACTGGTTCCAGGGGATTTGTTTGCGACAGTGACTCAGCACAGGGGAGCAGCATAATTAGCCGACATGCTAAGGCTAGCTTAAGCTAATGCTAGACGGCTAACTCTTTGACCTACTTTCCAAAGAGGATTTTCCCCATCGCTGGTTCTGCCTGGGTATCTGCTAGTCTCTGATAACTGTGCCTAGTGAACACACAAATGCCTTCTTATACACACATGCCAAAAGAAAAGCACAATGGAAATACAGCATTAAAAAAACACAAATAAATATAGCTGTCTACATTTTCAGCAAAGCCTAAACTCCAAAGAGACAATTTTTAAGAGGATGCGTGACGCCTATTGTTGTACTCTTCCTGAAGTTACATGGCAGTGAGCGTGTTGATTAGTCGTGAGGTTTGTGTGTACGTATGTGTTTTTTATGTATTTCATCTCAGTATTCTTTCCGCATGCCAGACCATATTAATATAAAGCACCTTTAGACCTCTGAGCATTGGTTTGTTCTTTTGTAAGAGTGGAGCAAAGTCCGCTCTCCTCTTAGTGCCTCTGACTTCTAGTGTTGGGGTATTCCCTGTCTGGCTAGGTGAGGGATGCAGTTATCTGGGCAACAGAACCATCTCAGAATGAATGAGGTAGATAAAAGGCCAATGACCTGCTGCACACTACTGACTGAGGGTGATCAGAGAGAAAGAGAGAGGGTGATCAGAGAGAAAGAGAGAGAGAGACATGAGAATACTTTCCAGACTAACAGAATAGTTTGCAGGAGTTCAAAATAATCTGATTCATATACATCCTCATTTCATCTACTTGCAGAGAAACTCTCAGTGGACACCAAGAAGAGAAAGTGTAGAGAAGGTAGAGGAGAAAAAAGAGAGGGAAAAGTTCTGAGCGAGAGGATAGATGCTGATGAAGTCAGTGCTGGAGCCTAGCATAATCTGCCACTTCAAATGAGTGTGGAAATGAGACTGGCAAAGTGCTTTTGTGAGAGTGTGTGTGTGTGTGCATGCATATACGTTGGAAAGAGGAGAGAGAAAAGATACTCACACACACACATCCAAAAGCCTTATTACAATAACAAAGAGCTAGTGGAGGGGAGCTATGTAGCTGCATTTCAAATTGGGATGGGACTACTGAATAATTTAAAACTGAGAAAGAACCGTCTTAGCCTATAACCTGTCTCTCTCTTTCTTTACGCAGTGTTGTTCCTGTATTTGTCATCTCTCTACTTTTTAAACTCTCCTTCTCTGTCTGCGTGTCTCCAGAGTGAGCGTCTGTCCCTAGCGCCCTAAAGGCCGCAATATGCTTCTGCGTCTCCGTTTACGGATGGGCGGGCGCACGGATACGCACGGATACGGACGGATAGACTGCGTTTATGGTTCTCCGTAGGCTGTGGGTGCTGAAAACAATTCACCGCCAGAAGAGTAGGTGGAGGCAACGTTTTTTTGTAAATCGTCGTGGAGTGTTTATTTACCTAGGTTATCGAGAAGTCGGAGCAAATTTACAAATGAGCCGTTTCATCAATAAAATACGCACATTTTCAGCAACTACACTGCCCATTTCTTGTCCCATTTTAATTCAGATGCTGATTTACATGTACTGTTTAGCTGAAATATGAATTGTGAAAACTTACAGCAATGGCGGTCAAAGGATTCTGTTCGTCCTGTTTATCCCGGCAACCCCGCCCCTGACGCAAGCGATTCTTAATACTGACCAATCACAGCCAAGGGGGTCTCCGTAGCTCTCCGTCGCTCACGACGGATAGTTAGAAAATTTAGGAGGTGCACGTCGAGCTCTCCGGGGCTCTTCGAGGGCTGACGGAGAGCTCGTAGAGGGCGTTCCTCGGAGAAGAGGGCATTCCCATGTGTCCGTTTTTCGAAAAACGCAGAAGCATATATAAGCCTTAACACAAACATGCTCTGTCCCAACTGTCCACACGACGGATGGCCGGGCCTCCGAGGTCACCAGGAACAAAGGGGAAAGGGAAACTGGGCTGATGGAAAAAGTCAATTACCTTTTTTGATGCTAACTCCCCCCTGCCAAAACAGTGTTTCCCTCTGGGGATTACTTAGGGGTGATTAATTATGAAATGGTACAGACCACAGCTGGGGGAGGGGTCTGGAGCTTTGGTGAACAATCACAGCAACTGAATCTATGGTATTTTACCACTATTGAGGTACTGGTCCTCTTGTGGCAATTCCCCACTAAACACACACACCTCTCATCTCTCGTCAACCAAACAGGCATTGTCAGTTGGATATCTTGGAGAGAGAAACTGTTTTGTTGTGTACGTGCTTATGTATGTGACTGTGTGTGTTCGTTTGAGGGACTGTAGCATATGCCAGATATTTATGACTCATATTGACCCAAGGATGAAACGCTTCCTGCCACCTGACTGGCTGACTCTCAATGTGACCTGTGACCTCAGAGCTGTGAGGTCACTGCTACCGGAGCCTGAGCTTTTACTCAGATGTGTTCCATTCCTTTCTTCTTCTCCCCCCCTTTTCTCTTACCAAGCAAAACAACATCTTTTTGATCCTGCGTGGAGATCCGTAGTGGATGTGGAGTGTAAACATACTACTGCACACCTTCCTACTAGCTAAACAAGCTCTCCACTACACACACTAGGCAGTGAAGGACAGGCACTTAGGGAATGACGTACATGTTCAGTTTGTGAAACAGGGGAGGACAGATTGACAAGTGTGTGAGAACGGGTCAACAACTGAGTGTTTGTATTAGGGGGCCGTTAGAAAGTAGTAAAAGGAGTAAGAAAACACTTTCATTCACCCTCTATCACCCTAACTGCCAAACCACACCCTGACAAGAGACAGCTGGGTGACAAACGAGAGACATGTGGAGACAGACAGACGGAGAGAGAGAGACAGAAAATGGAAAGGAATGGAATGGAGCAATGGGTGTGGAGGGTGAGACAAGGCTCCTCTAGTTTAAGAGAGATAGACCCCAGCTGGTGTGGGGGAGGGGAGGTGAGGTGAGAAGACAGCGTGAAGGAGATTTAGCTCCTAACCTTCCTTCATCTCCCCTCACTGTTCTACAAGTTAGGTAAAGTGCACTGTAAGGTTAGGGTTTAGGTGAGCTTCTGCTGTGTGTGTGTGTGTGTGTGTGTGTGTGTGTGTGTGTGAGGGGGTCGTTGTGGTACTCACAGCTGTCCTCCTCCTCAGTAATGGCGCTGACAACATAACAGGCATACACAAAGCCCAGGAGCTGAAAACACAAACACAAACAGTTTAAATTAGTCAGACAATTCTCTGTGTCTGTGTGTGTCCCTTAGTGGAATAAAGTGCTGGGTAAAAAAGCAGTCAGATCTAAGTAAATAAATTACTCTGTTAAAAGAACAAACAAACAAACATGGAGGTGTACTGGTTTGAGAGAAAGACATGGGTGTGCTAATGGGTTTGAGTGTGTGTTTCTGGGTGTGTGTTCTTGGAGTGGGGGCTCATAATGCAGATGCTTTACGATGGAGCAACAGGAAGTAACGAGATGTTCAAATGATATGGAACATGAAATGATCAAACAGTTTCATTACAGAAGCATGCTGACTGCTCATTTACACAGTCCAAGTGGACAGCAAGGCCTTCAAACTGCCCATCCAGGGGCAGCAGGAGGGACTGTGTGCGAGTGTGTGTCGCTGTATGTGTGTGTCTCTGTATGTGTGTGTGTGTGTGTGTGTTGAGAACAGAACAGCCCATGTTACTGGCAGATGGCAGTCATCAACTCAGAGAGAGACACACAACAAGAGACAGAGACTCACTCTCCAGCCCAAAGCTGGCACTCTGCCATGCCAATTAGACCAGCACTGGGCACACTGGCCTTTCCACTCACACAGTAGGCAGAGAGGGAGGATGAGAATGAGTGCGTCTGTCAGTCATCTTTTCTTCTTAGGTCCAGAGAGCAGCTATCTGTAATACTGGGTGTATTCTGCCTTGTGTTTTATAATTATTTTAATGAGAAGACATTGTTAAGAGAGATGAATGCAAATACATCAAATGGTGTCCTTGAATGACCCTGTGTTTGCAAACACTGTTTAGACGGGGTTTAGTATAAAGGACGAGCTCCCTGAAGCACCTAATTGGTCGTCTTAGTACTGCTATTAGTGGTGGGGAGGTGGAGGTAGGTTTGCATGTGTATTAAGCTGGTGTCACACACAAGATGGTGTTAGCAGCAGGGGGGCAGAGACAGCTTTAGATTTCCATCATCTGTGTGTGTCTGTGTGCAAGTGTCATTTTGACTCTGGGGGCCAGAGTCACAGCAGTGTCATTAGGGCCTGAGGAAGGAGTAGATGGGGGATAGAGTAGATGGGGGGGGACCAAACCAGCAGCCATTCTGTGTTTGTGTGTAGCACGGTTGTTTACTGTGTGAGAAAGAGAGAGACAATAAGCCCCTGCCGATGCCACCAACAAACATCCAAAGCAAACTGCAGGTGACTAGGTAGAATAGCAATTCCCTTTAGGCTACACTTCCCCTTCTGAGTAAATACAGGGCCCTTTCTGTAAGGACAAGTGACATTTTCACTTACATCCTCCCTACCTCTAAATCAACCTTTTGGAGCGTCTCTCTCCAACCTCTCTCTCTGACACGCACACACCTCGCCTACTGCCGTCTCTTTAGAAACCTGTGGAATTCAGAGATTGTTCAGCCAAATGAATGTCAGGTTAATTAAGCCAATAAAAATGGCTGCCCTCGTCTCCCTGCCTTTCAGCTGTGCTCCAGACCTGTGTTATCGAACCAGACTGGCATAACTAATTTCCTCTCCTGTTGATCACAAGTCACTCCCTTTATGTCTATCTTTCTCCCAGCCTCTCTCTTTCCATCTCCCTCCAACCACCACACCCTCGCCCCCTGTTTTAAGTACTGTAGGCATCAACCATACCTCTCCCTTCCCCTCTCTCATTTTTACAATGGACCAAATGGGGGGTGCCTCCTTTGACAGCCCTCCCTCTTCTCCAAGCCCCGCCCTCGTCAGGAAGGGGTCAGGGCTAGCAGCCGGGGAGGAGAAGAGGAGCAGAGGGCGAGGAACAGGAACGCAGGGGGAGGGGTCGGAGGGCTGGAGCGGATAGGATGAGCGCGAGTGTTGGAAAACATCTACAGTCATTCTCCCTTCATCTATTATCTAGAGCAATGCTTATCAGAGGAAACAGACTTGACAGAACACAAGCAGATCTTCTGGCCCTTTCCTCTCAGGATAGCCGAGGCAGCAATCCTCATGTCTACCGCTGGAGTAACTACGAAACTAGCAACACCCAAAACACACAGACTCAGATCATCATGAGGGCACACATACATACATTGAGCAGGACCCCAGCTGCTAAGCTGGGAGAGTGCTATTTGCATAGGCTAATGAAGGTTAGTCTTTAAACAGCATATTCGAGGCCAGGTAGATAGAAACGTAATCAGCTCTGGCATCCACTGATACACCAATCACACACACTGCTCTGAATAAATCAGTTGAGTCTCCAGAACTACCTAACTAATCATCAGTCCATTTCCTTCAACACAGTAGTATTCAGAATTCATCAATATATCTCTACATCACAAAGACTCCCATGCTAACACACACCTAGTACAACACAGACCTGTGTCTATGTCTAAACTTTCACACATTGAATCATTTGCGGCTGTTCACACACACTTCTCTGTGTGTGTGAGTGCGCGCGTGTTTGTGTGCCTGTGCGTGTGTGAGGGGAGGTTTGTATTGATCCACTGGATATTTAACACACTATAGATTGAATTCAATTTCAGGAGAAAACTGCCTTAAGTGTTGGTTAATGAAAGGGAATTCATAGGCAATATGAGAGAGAGACAGAGAGAGAGACAGAAGGAGAGAGTGAAGGAAGACAAGGAGAAAGAGAGACAGGAGGAAAAAGATAGCAGGGATGAAGTGGGGAAGGGAGGGGGTAGTTCTCT
The DNA here is from genome assembly GCF_963692335.1 of Osmerus eperlanus. NCBI lineage: Eukaryota > Metazoa > Chordata > Actinopteri > Osmeriformes > Osmeridae > Osmerus > Osmerus eperlanus. The sequence goes on from NC_085021.1 coordinate 11,762,555, forward strand.
CTCGCAGCTTAATTACCTGGCACTGACTGCCTGGCGATGAGGCAGCTTCCCCGCAGAGTCAGAAAATTAGATCACCCATGTTTGTGTGTATCTATATACGTGTGTGTGTGTGCTTAGGCATGTTTAATGACAGACAGAATCTGATGAGATTGGGGATACAGAGACCACATCCATCTGCTCATCTCCAGCCCATCTCCTCCACTCACACGCTGACACACATGCAGATGCCGACAGAGCACACACACACACGCACGTACGCAAACAGGCAAATGCACACAAGCGCGGGCACACACGCCTGGGTGATTTTGTTTGGTCTGGCTGCCTGGAGAGATAGTGTCCAGATCAGGTCTGAGCCGGTGGAGACATGACCGAATGGAGAGAGTCGAGGAGGGAGAGCTTGGTGGAGGTATCTGGAAACATAGAGATCACACCCTCTGTATCCACAAACAGTTCCACCAACGCAGCACTACACAAAGACAAACAATCGTGAAAACTGTGCAGCATGGCAGATTTTTTCTTTAATTTAAACTTTTTCCCCTTAGATAGCAGTTCAAGCCACTTGCCTCTATGATGTTAAACATATCTTATTTTACAGAGCAATTAATCTGAAGTAAAATCCATTTCCTCCAAAACAGATTAACAATTAAAGTTCTCGGAGGACCAGCCTTTGAAGTTTAGTCGGAAGCAGTAATGTTCTGATGTTCAGTGAATAGACACGTCACAGTGTCTCCAGTACTCTGCTAAACTACACAAGCCTTCTCAACTTCCCTTCATCCCTCCCTCTCGATCTCCGTCGTGCCCAATCTAACTGAGAACTTCTTTAAAGAAAGCTTTATAGCTTAGTCCTGTTTAACACAGTGGTTTGGAGTATAAGACTAAGCTCAGCACTGTGCAGTTGTCCAGTATAAAGACTCAGTAGTGACAGGCAACACTGCTGTTCCAGTCTGAGGGAGTGTGTGTGTGTGTGGGGAGGGGACGCTGTTACTGTTCCTGTGACACACACAAGCTGAGCACAAACACACAAACTTCCACTTGGTATCTCAGAGGTCGCAGCGATCAGTGCCGTCAGAAACAACAGAGGAACCAATGACTGGATTATCAGACTCCTCCCGCCGTGAGCTGCCCTTTTCAAATCAGTAACCCCCTTTTCTGTTGGCTTGAGTTAACACACACACACACACACACACACGCCTGGAGCAGCAATCACAGGGGTCACTCCATTCTAGGCCTCTTGTGGGCCAGGACCCCCTAATCATTCTGTTGCAATTATCCACACTTCCCCCTCCAGCTAACACTCTAAACACGTTTCTCAGCTAAAAAGGGCCACTTATGAAGCATCTGTCAGTAGAGACAGAGAGATGCTGTACAGAGAGGTGGTGGGAGGTATGGAAGACAGAGATACAGCAGAGCAGAAGGAGGGGAGGGAAGGTTTCCATCTCTTACATCACCCCACACACACACAGACCATGTGAAGCCCGTCCCAGTGAATAGCCGGGAACACTACTGAGGGTGAAGGTCTACACTTGGAGGTTAATGAGAAGCTGCTGTGTGTAAAGATGGCTTTGACAGCACTCAATGCTAATGTAGATAATGGGGTGTTTTATAAACACTAGACAGAAGGTAGGATCTTACTACCTATAATCCACCTACCAACGACACAAGACTTAAATTTAGCACACCCACGCACAACTGTACATCTTCCTGCTTACACACGCACGCACGCACGCACACACACACACACGCACACACGCACACACACACACCTTTTCCTTATCCATCTCAGACAATCGTTTTCTCAAATTCAGGTTTTGTTGAAACGGAGGAGGGGGTATGAGAGAAGAGACATGAGGGATGAGTAGATGGATGAGGATAAACGGCAAGCAAGTGATCTTACACAATAGATTATAAACCCCAATACACATGACTGGATTGTTGAGTGTTGAGTGTGGAGTGCTGGTATGGAGCAGCACCATGGGAGTGAGCGTCTGTCCTCAGCTGCACTTCTGGAGCACATCCCTCAGAACTACAAACACTGGCTGGCTGACCAGCTGGCTGGCCGGCAGACTGACTGGCTGGCTGACCAGCTGACCCGGCTGGCAGACTGACTGGCTGACCAGCTGACCCGGCTGGCAGACTGACTGGCTGGCTGACCAGCTGACTGGCTGCTATACCGTCTTCACTGGCTGTGCCAAGAACCGCATTTTTCATCTTAATGAATATTTTTCCTTGGAGTCTAAATATTTAATGGTCTTTCAAAGCGACCTTGTACAACTTACACAAAGACAAATGGCCTTCTCCTCCCCCTCCCTCTACCAGCCCCGTCCCTTTCTCTCCCTTCCCCTTCTCTATTCCACAATAAAGGAAGGGAAGGGAAAACCAAAACAACTTTTGGCTAATCCCAAATGGCACTCTACTCCCCGCAGTGCACAACTTACTTACTAGGGTAAGAGGGCTCTACAAGGAGAAGGCGTTACTTGAGACATACAGGGAGATTTTATTGTGCCAATTCCTCTTTACATAGAAAGCTGTTCCCATGGTGATGGCATAGAATGCTTGGGAGGACAATACCATCTCAGTGGTAGGGCACAGGGTAGATAGGAGAGTCAAGGCTGGAGAACTGAACCATTTCTGAGCCTGTGTGGGGTGTTGGTGAATGGCAGAGTCTAGGGCCTACAGCAAGGCCCATGTTCACTGTCTCTGTCTGGGTCCACCAAGGGAACCAACTCTGATTCAGTCTGAGCACTCCACCCAGCTGCTAGTCCAAGCACTTGTCCTCTCAAAGTTGGACTACTGCAACTCGCTGCTCGCCGGTCTCCCAGCATGCGCAACCCGCCCTCTCCAGAGGATTCAGAACGCGGCGGCCCGTCTGGTCTTCAATCTACCCAGACGCTCCCATGTTACCCCGCTCCTCATCTCCCTCCACTGGCTTCCCATCACGGCCCGTATCAGATTCAAGACTCTGGTACTGACCTTCCGAGCGGTGAACGGGACTGCACCCGACTACATCAAGTCTCTCCTCCAGCCTTACACCCCCAGCCGCCACCTACGGTCTTCTTCTGACAACCGTCTGGTGGTCCCACCGCTCAAGAGCACCCGGTCCCAACATAAGCTCTTCTCCTGTCTGGCCCCCCAATGGTGGAATCAACTCCCCACCTCCATCAGGGACACTGACTGTCTCCCCACCTTCAAGAAAAGGCTCAAGACGCACTTGCTCCGGGAGTACAATGGCACTTAGGAATGCTTGGCTGGACCTGATGTTAGTTTCCTCCAGGATCACAATGACTCGTATTGAGAGACTTGTTGCTCTTGTTGGTTAGTTGTAACGGTTTCAAATTCTTGTACTCGCTGTGAAATATTTTACTGTTGATTGTTTTTTCTACAGGTACACTTGCACTCTTGTGAGGAGTTTCATGTTGTTCAATTGAAACTTGTTTAACTGCATGCTCTTATGGTTCTTCTTATTTGGTTTTCCACAATGTATGCTTCATGTTTTGGCTGCTCGCAATGTTTGGGGCTATCTCGTTGTTATGATCAGTGACCTATGCTCTTTTGTAAAGCTCTCTCTTGGAAGTCGCTTTGGATAAAAGCATCTGCTAAATGCATAAATGTAAATGATTCAGCGCCCACTCACTGCCTGTTTAAATGTGTAAACACAAAGTTTCTCTCAAAACGTTCCTCTTAAACATTTGGAGAAAGTATATGACAAGCCCATGAATTTCTAACCAACAACTCCACATTCTCATTGGTGACAGGGATTCTGATGGGCGGGACCAGGAGAAGAACTTCAGGAGAAGTTCAGGTGCATATCCAGCGTCTATGTATCTCCACAACATCTCCTGTTGTTAAACATTAATGGATTTATTAACGTTCAACTATGGCAAAACACTATGTTCGCCAAACCCCACCGTGGGAAGCACACAGCTTCCCCAGCGTGATGATGCCCCTGAATGCTGACTAATGAGTAAGTGTCTCCTGCATAGAGGCATGTGTGAACATGACTGTGTGAGAGAAGCACAGCGGGACTGTGTGATAGGGTGGTATGCCAGTATGTGAAAAGGTTTTATTCGACGCAGACAGTAAGAACATTGATCTGAGAGGAAGACTGCTAGTGAAAGAGTCTTTTTGTATTTGTCTATGATTCTGTGTTTGTAGCATGTTTGGATGACACTATGTTTGAGCGATGGGAGGCTCCCAGCCCCTTTGACCTACATTCTTCGCCCACATCCAAGCACAATGGCAGGCCTGACTTCCTTCATACCTCCCCTGCTAGGCTGGATGATCACTGTGTTTCCACTGTACTAACAGCAGCAGTCTGTGACACACCCAGATAGAGAGATGGATATTGAACTCTTTCTGCAATGTGCGGAGGGTGGGACAGAGAGATAAAAACACAAAAGTGCCCCTCTCTTCTAGTTACACAGTTTTCTTTTTTGCTTCGTAACCACAGCGTTAGGCCCGAGGTGTTAGAGTGTGTGTGTGTGACACAGGCATTTGTAGAGAAGGTGAACACTCACAGCTATGAGGATCTGGGTGCTGCTGTGTATGACCTCTATGTACTGGTACTCCATGAGGCAGCCCATGACGGAGATGTAGGACTGGTTGTCGGCGGTGCGCATGCCTGGCTGGGGCATCTCCTTCCTCACACACCCCGGGCCGTGCTCACTCCACCACGAGTGGTGGGCCGAGATGTTGAACGTCAGCAGGTCGCTGTCCTGGAAAGAAAAACACACACACACACAGGACATGAAGACACATCCTTAGGAAAGCTAAACACACAGAGGCTCAAAAGCACACATGCACACACGCGCACACACACACAGGAAATATAGGCACACACAGGCTCAAAAGCAAAAACCAAACACACAGACACACACAACCCTGTATGATACACACAGATTCAAATGCACGTCAATCAATAGTCCGATACAGCAATGTATCCCACAGCTGCCCAGCAGTGACAAGGCATGCATTATTTAAGCAGGGCAATGGGCTGCTGTCAGGAAACAACCATGAGGCCTACGGACACGGACACACATACACACGGTCAGTAGGTAGAATTTTGAGGACTAACGACATGCCAGTATTGATAGTTGATAGTGAGGTATCTCTATTCCTGTCATCTACACTAATGGTAGAAGTGTGTAAGCAGTCCTGAGCTGAGGGACCTGCTGCTAGGCTGATGACTGCTGGCTACATGTTTGGTATTCCCTGACACACACCCTGAGGCTCTAATCAATCCTCACAAACAAGGACTCAAGGTCAGTCCACACCAATCAAACACATCCGTTTGTGGAAATGTCTACTGTGCGTGTGTGTGTGTGTGTGTGTAGGTCTAATGCCTTTCTTGTTTGTTAGTTAGCCATTTTTATGATGCATGAATATCAGGGACACATGATCACAGTAGCCAAATCAGTTATTTTTTATTGGTTATGAAATCCTTATGACCAACTTTGGTGTGTTCACCTGAGCAAGAGCGGTGTGTGAGGTGGATGTGTGTGTGTGTGTGTGTGTGTGGGGGGTAGGAACTGTCAGAAGCCTTGTCGTTCGAGCAGTATGGGGGAAGGAGTATCAATAGAAGCTGACAGAGCATGCAGAGCCCCCCCCCCCACACGTGCTGCGCCCTCCGCTGCCCCCCACCACTTGAGAGCCTTGTACCCTTATTTTTTCTCTCTCTCTCCCTATACACACCTCTCCTGAAATCAGTAACTAGTCGTTTGGCTTTGGACAAAGTCAAGAGGAGAGTGTGCTTGAGTGTGATTTTCGTGTGTGCGTGTATTTGTATGTGTGTGACTGTGTGTGCGCGTGTATTCGTATGTGTGTGACTGTGTGTGTGTTATTTTATGACTGTGATCCATTAGCCTTCTCTCCTCCTGGTCACCATATGCAGTTCTAGGAGTCCAGTCTGGCTCCATCTGTCAGGTTACTGCCCAGCCCAAGCCCCAAGCAGCTGGCCCTTCCATGGCTCATTATTCTACCGACCAGGAACACACACACCCCCACACACACACACACCTGAGCCATGGGGTACCACATTTACAAAGCCTGGGGAGATCTCACACAAATTCACTGGTCTGTAACCCTATACATGACTATGTGTCTGCTCTCATTGGCCAGCCGTCTGTGTTTAATCTCGATCCAGAGAAGAGAGGAGGAAGAGGAACAGGATGGAGTGAGTGATATAATGGGGGGTGACAGAACACATCCCCTTGTGCAGATTAACACTTTAATCTAAATGGAGCCCCCGGGGAGCAGGGAAGACCTGAAGGAACCAGACCAAATTCTCTGAGTGCATGTGTGTGTGTGTGTGTGTGTGTGTGTGTGTTTGTCTGACTGAGTGTGCATGTGTGCATGGTCGAATTTTCCAGAATGCCAAAGATTTGTACAAACACGTAATGAATGAAGTAGAACACACACACACAGCAATAGTACTTATAGAGGTATGAGTCCTCCTGGCTAAATGACATGAGCTGTGAGGAGGTGAGCTTCTGGTAGAGAACGTGTGAGCAGGTCTTACCTTGGAGAGACCTCCCACATCCAGGTAGAAACAGATGATGAAGACATTCCAGGCCACCCAGAGAGCAGCCCACACAGTGTACTGCACAACACAAACACACACAGGACATCACAACGACGCGCTTCATCATCTCCCAAAGTGCCGTTAGCTATGATCTAACGAGACATGATTTTATAGACAGACAGATATGATAATGTATAGCTAGAACACTGTTGCTACATAACTGAAGTGGTACATTGTTGGGGTCAACACACACTTTATTTCTTCAACACAAAGCTCCTGAACTGTAAGTCCTTAGGCAGTGGAGGTTTAAATCTGTTGAGGCCAAGTACTTTATAGAAGTACTTGAGTGCACTGTTGCTGACTGGCTAGGGGCGGTTGCTGTGACGAGGGGCTGTGGTTCAACTCCAGTTAACGCATTGAGCAACAGGCTGACTCACCTTGAGTCATCAAGTACCCTTCGTATAGAGTCATCCCTGAGGCCAAAGCCCTCAACCTACGACCGCAACCACCAACAAACGACAACAACCACCATCTGACATGTTGAGTCACATAGCTCCTCACCTCCTTTTCCAACAAAAGCTGACACAATTGTTTTTTTTGCTAGTGACTCCTACGTTCTCTCACTGCCTCTTTCTTTCCTCTCCTCACAATCCCCAGCACACGTCACCCTCACAGGCCTACCCTGTCGATAGATGTTGTCTTTCACATTTGTGTCTCACACTTTAAGAAACTCCAGTGTAAGATGGCAGAATAACTATCTTGCTTTGAAATACAGTTCAGTATTTACATAAATCTCCTTAACTTCTGATTAACCCTTCTGATTAAAGAAAATCCTAAATCCTGAGAGATTGGTGGGGTTTAGGAAGCACTTTGTTAGAGTGTAGAATTACCAGCTGATTACGATTAACACAAACAATGTTTAAGCCAGAGCTATGGCCAAAGCGAAATAAAACAAGTGGCCTAATGCTTTAGGTGTGTGTTTTCTCACCACCACAATGTAGCGTGGCCGGTACTGGATGGTGCCAAAGAGTCCCAGTATAACGATGATGATGTGGAAGAAGTTGGCCAGGATGGGAGCCCACTGGTAGCCCAGAAAGTCAAACACCTGCCTCTCCAACGCCACCATCTACAGATGAGAGAGTAGTAAAGAGGGTGGAAGGGGTAAGAGAGTGAGGATAGATGGAAAGAGAGAAAGGGGGGAGGGAGGAGAGAGAGAGGGGTTAATGAACAAACTAGAGTACTTACTTAGAAAAATACACAGCCTGCCACATATAGAGTGAACAAACAATAACAAATTATTTGATCCAACCTAACTCTGAGCCAAGTAAAAGGCAAAAGTTTCCAAAGTTCCTGCCAGGAGCAACCTGGAAGGGGATTATGAGAGAGGGCCTTCCGTTCTTCTAACAGGTCAGCACTGAGCAAATCCATGCATTAGAAACAATACACACTCACACAATACTGTGGAACCCACCCAGACTGAAACAGGAAAACACATTCCACTGATGGTTGAATAAAACACACACTCTCTTGGTCCTCCCTGCCCACGCCGCCTGCTCCCCCCTCCTCTCCTCTGGCCTCCCTTGGTGTCACATTATATTAGAAGAGCGAAAACAAAACGAAGCCATTTGCACCTTTAGACTCCAGGCACTATATTTGCATCAACTCAATTAACATGCCATTTGTGGGGCGTAAGAGAGAGTGAGGGGAGGAGCCAGGATACAAGCTGTTTCATTATAATTCCGTCGCCAGGCGAAGTGTGCGTCTCGGCGATGGTGTGGTCTTGGCGTGTGTCGACATGTCAACAGCAGCCAACCGCACGAAGATGGATGAGGGCGGGTGGAACCTTGTCTCCCCGGCAGTGACAGACGCGCACCACTGAACACGGCAGACAGACACACACACACTTCTTAATGAGATGGAAATGTTAAAAGCAAGCTGGTGAGGCAAGCTAGAGGGTGAAGTGAGAGAAGATCTCACATGATGTCACTTCTAAGATGAGGACCTTGCAGAGAGACGAGGATCAGTAGATCCAGATGAGCAGGATAGAAGAGCACAAAATGGAGAGATGGAGGGAGAGATGAAGAAGTGTAGCCCAAGCGTGTGTGTGCGTGTGTGTGTTGGTGCCTGAGTGTATGTAGCTGCTGCTTTGGCAGTACTGCTGGGTATAGGCTGCTGGGATGTTGCAGCTTTGAAAGTGATCCATTTTAAACTGCAGATATCATGAAATAATATAAAATACAATGTTTTCGTAGCCTTGGGGCTTCTTACATGTTATACAGATTATTGGTCTTTACTCATACATAACATGGGGTGTGTTTATAAACCATCACTCTGAGACTGTATTTTTGGTTCATTAACCCCTCACTCCATCTCTCCGCCCCACCTCCTGTGTGTGTTCCATGTCCAGCAACCCCAGGCCTCGCAGTGAGAGCAGCTCTCCTCCGTGGCATGCACTACAACCAGGAAAGAGGAGATGCCATACAGGCCCATCGCTATCTCAGCTAACCCAATCACCATCCTGATGACAGCAATCAATCAAGAATGGAGAGCGCTCTGCAGCACCCACACACACACACACACACATTCACCATGGCCTGTGTGTGTGTGTATGTGTGTGTGTGAGTGGGCGCACTGTGCCTTATCGATAGGAAATGGCTTATTCAGAAGTGGGGTGGAATTTGATCAAGTGGATACCAATACTCTTCCAGGAACGGAGAGGCCGCTAACCAGTGGCACTTAAAAGCATCACACACAACCCTACTGCACGTGTAAATGAGTCCCTATGGAGAGTGTATGTCAAATGTGTGTGTGAGAGTGAGTGAAAGAGCGAGCCAGTATGTGTGCGTGGCCATTCTCCTGCTATAAATGCTACGGAATCGGTGGTGAGCCTGATAGCAGGATGCTACAAGCCTCTCCCACATCAGTCCCTCAGCCTTCTTCCATGTGCGCCTCTCTCCCCTACGCTGGGAAAGTATCAATTAATGTCTCCTACTGCCATATGATACCAGGTCATCAACATGGATCCTAAATCTATACATCGCTTGCACACTTGATGGGTTTCTCTTTGCTGTTGTCAAATGCACCTTCTGAACATACTGTAGAGGCAGAGCCGCCTCTCTTCCGCAACATCCTAGTCAAGGATGAGACAGAGAGAGAGAGAGAGAGAGACGCCTAGGAGAGAGAGGGATGAGAAGATGGCAGTGAACGTGGGAGGGATGAGAGAGTCAGAGCAGACGCTTGATGTTCTTTGCTCGCTCACTAATTATGGAGCCGAGAGCAGACAACACCGGATTACGCCCCCCAGTTCTCCCAAGGCTGTGGGGTGAGCAGTGTTTGTTAGCGTGCCGTCTAAAACCCACCCGGCTGCTCCCTTGGGGGCGGCTGTGGCTCAGGGGGTAGAGAGGGTTGCCTGTTAATCGCAAGGTTGGCGGTTCTATCCCCGACTCCTCCTAGGTCATGTGCCGAAGTATCCTTGAGCAAGACTCTGAACCCCAAGTTGCTCCCGATGGGCAGGCCGGCGCCTTGCATGGTAGCTCGCTGCCGTCGGTATGTGTGAGTGTGAGTATGAATGGGTGAATGAGAGGCAAACATTGTAAAGCGCTTTGAGTGCCGCTAAGGTAGAACAGTGCTATATGAATGCAGTCCATTTACCATTTATCCCTCACCATCCTCCAGTCAGACAGGCGCATCACCTTCGGCTGACACACCAGCTCAAGCGTTAACCTATAGGATTTGATAATACACACTCGAAACCAGACACATTCCTCCATCTTCCTTGCCACTCCTTAGTCTACAGGGCCCGACAGGTTTGTGTGAGAGAAGTCAGACCTCTGGAGCACTCAGACTCCTTCTCTATCAGCAGCCAGCTCTGAGTCACCTGACCTGTATAGAACAGAAGAGGGTCGAGTCATCGGCCTGTATAGAGCTGAGTCACCGAGAACGCCAATTACGCTTCACCTGGCATGCCGTCACTGCCTTCAGTGATAAACGGTAAACACACACATTCACCAGCCTTGACGGATGGAATCAGGAGAGAGAAAATGAGAACCAGCGAGAGTGAGCAGCAGAGGGTACTGCTAGAAACCAAGGGATTATCTACTGGTGGCGAATGAAGTGAGGCTCAGGCTGTGGATCACTCTCATCCCTGAGTAGCCAGCGGTGGAGGCAAAAACTTCCTCCAGGCCCATTTCTCAACCCGAATTTGGGTCAATTAGGTCATTAGACTCTCGTGTCTGGCTGGTCTTTGCGTAACTAATAGTGTGTGTGCCTGTGTGTGAGTTCTGACAGTTTTAGCTTTATGGAGACAGCTAGTACAGATGCCCTGGTTGCTGGGAACCATGGATTAGGAGGTGGAGGAGAGGGTGGATTCAAAACCCAGCCTTCCTCTTCCTCTGGCCGACTTCCATCTCTTCTCCCTCCACGTGCTCTCCGTATCCCCCATTTGATTATATCCAATCTCTTCTCCGTTCCCTCACTTCGCATCACTCCTTTTCTCTTCTCGCTTCTCTTCCCTTAAAGCTGCATGTCTCCCTTTCGACTTTCTTACCCGTTCCCACTCCTCCTTGGCCTTCCTTCAACCCTCTCCTCCTACCTTCTATTCTCTCCATCCATCTTATCTTCTGTCCATCCCCCTGCCCTCTGTCTCTATATTGCTATCTTCTTATCCCCTTGAGAGCTAGTGGCCCTTCCATGACTGCAATTCTTCCTGATAAGACTTGGGAGAACTGGGCCTCCTACAGATGTACAGTATCCAGACGACCATCCCAACCAGACGCACAGCAACTTCACAGGCTACAGGCCTCAGTCCAACAAACGTATTTCATTCACTCCACCCTTTCCCAACAGTCCATCTTTGCACCAGTTTATCCATAAGGCAGAACCTTTTGGCTTGTCATTTTATATATAGTTTACTGGCTGAAATGTTCCTGGACATTTATAGATATTTAAAAGCCAGCAACCATGATTACTCTCATCATCTGTGACACTTGTGGGCCGCCTTCACAGCATCTGTTGGTTCCAATCTCCAGGGTATTTCCGCTTTGTGACTTCTAAATGAAAAAACTTCACAGTCTCTCTCTCTCTCTCTCTCTCTCTCTCTCTCCTTCTCTCTCTCCCTTGTCTCCCTCACATATTTTATCCCCACAGTAACTGACAGAACAAAACCAGGACAACGATAGACAGAAAATCCCCTTCACATGAACGATGGATGGAAGAATACCAAGGCTGGGTTAAATCAAGCAGCCTCCCTCTTCCTCCTCACGTCCCAGATACAACAGAGAGGGAGGCTTGTACTCCAATTAGCCAGACGCAAATTTCACCAGGCCCCTACTTCAGAGGCATTCTGATCACGTACTGTAAGCAGGAAGGGAGGCCAAACAGCTGTCGGCAGTTTTTACCCCTGATTCTATTTCCCGTAATTGACTCTGTGAAGTTGCTATTTTCGTCATAATCCCATTGTTCCTAGTGATCAACATGTCAGAATCTGACGTTTAACTCCGGCAGGGCAGCCATCTTGTCCCCTCATCCATCTACCATCAGCTGCTGGTTAAACAAGACTGATGATAGACTTGTTTATAACTCTGCCATCCATTTGGACAAACGACAAACCTGGAGCCTGTGTAATGCAAACACAGGGCTGTGTCTAATGGCCAGGGTCAAGTCCTTTATCTTTGGTCTCCATCTTTGTAGTCTGTGGGACACCAAGATCCATCTCTACAGTGACTCACCACCCTACACACATGCACACCTTATGCTCACACAAACACAGACACACAACTACTACCACTTTGACACACAACCACATTTTAACCCTTGTGTTATCTTCGGGTCATTCTGACCCATCAGTCATTGTGACCCACCGTCGTATTGCGACAAATTTACCTCATACAAAAACAAAGTGAAGCATTTTCTTTTAACTGTCGGGCTGTCTCAGACCCCCCACATTGGAATGGTTAAAAGAAAATTATTTTTATTTGTTTTTGTATTGGGTAAAATTGGGTAAACACAACAATGGTTCGTTATGAACCTTTGGGTCATGTGACCCGAAGGCAGCACGAGGGTTAAAGGTGAAATTGACACAAGGTCTACAAAATAGACACCATAATCTAGAGAGAGCGAGATAAGTATTGTAGATAATTTAGAACAATTTCAAGATGGAAAGAGAAAATACATTTTGATTTAGAGAAAAGGAAAAAGAAAGAAGGCGAGGCACAGCTCCTCTGCACAAGAAACTCCAAAGTTTCTATCAGCATGAAGCCCCGGTCAGGGTCAAAGAGAAGGAAAGCACTGTTCACTTCAGAGAAAAACATGTGTGTGTCTTGACCGTGACAAGCTAAATATAAATCATATCTGACCACTAGCACTGCTTCATGTAGGCTATTTCTCAGCTGCTGAAACAGTTGCTATATACAGTTCATTCCCATGTTCATTTTTTGGTGGGTATGCATTCTGTGGTTAGGTTCTCAGCCTGGCATATCATCATCTTAACCTTCCAACATAGCCAAACAGACTCCAGGACCAGACTCTTCAGGGGGCTAAGCTTCTCCACAACGGTGCCTCCTCCCCTAATCTCCAGCAGTAAACCAGGGACATTCACCATGCTGGACACCCAGCCCTCCTGGTGACTGCTTCATTTCCTGTGGGAGCAGCAGCATCTTATTACCCCATCCCAGTTTCCGTGGTAACAAGATGTCAAAGAGTAAAAGGGAGAGATTGGCCCCAGGTCTACGGGGGTCATACCCCTAATTGGTCAGGACTAGAAGAGGTCTATCCAACCCCCACTCACTCTCCATTTCGTTACCCCTTTCTCCCTCTCCTTCGCTGCCTTCTCCTACAAAGGCTTAGACTCAAATGTTAAATCAAAGAGCAATCAATAATTCAAACACCTTGCCTCCTCCACCACCACTAAACTATATGAAGAGGGGGAAGGGAGAAGGCGCACTAGGAAGATAGAGAGACAAACTGAAAACAAAATGAGAAAATAGAGAAACCAGCTCTTCAAAAATAATTTTGACCTAACATTTAAAGACTGGGATCCTCATTCAACTCTGAACCATTTGCTAATTGGGCTCCAGTATGACAAGCACACATCTGATCTGAGGACACACCTGTCTGGTGGGATGTGTGGGCGTCAGGTGTGTCTGAGAGCAGGACATGCAGCCGCAGCAGTCACCTCGTGTCTGACCCTCAGAACCCTTTTATCACCACGACCCCTAACAGCAGGTCTACACGCCATCTGCTTCCCTAAAACAACCACACACGAGATATGGAATGGAAAGATCAGACTGTTTCTTCACCGCTAGAGTCTTGTGGTTCTGGACTTCCCACAGAGTATTAAGGCTTAAGTAGGCAGACATGAGAGTTGCTCCATATCCCCAGTAGTGTGTCTGCTACCTGGACACTGATTGAGCCTCCAGGCTGGAGTGGAACAGGGCAGGCTAGATAATCAACACTGCATCAGTCAATCGGACAATCAGTAACACACACTGGGGGTCTAAGAACAGAGCGAGACAGAGACAATCAAGCCCTTTTCAAATGGAGTTCCCGCTATGTTGCCGTATACCCCTCATTTCTCTGGCTTGGTTTGCTCAGACTGAATCTAAGGCGGAAGAATCCTGCCCCGCTCACACAAGATCTGCACATCTGAAGTGTGGGGTCGACGTCAAGTGTGTGTAGTCCTGCCATGCCGGCTCTCTTTCACACAGATACCGATTCGGCTCTGTGACTACCTCCACTAACAACTTAATGCCGGTACAACAATCACCCCCCCATTCCGTGTACCTTTTATACAGGACTGTGAGGCGGCAAAAAGGCGCAACATTTCCGCCTTGAAGAGGCTGTATAAGAGAGCCTACAGAGAGAGATCATTTGTTCAGTAGCACCTTGGACCACCACCACTGACTTCTCTGACTGGCTTGTTTTTGTTGGGTTCACTAAAAGTACTTTGATCTTGTCAAGTCTTAACTATGACTTACAGCGGTGGCCTTTTAGGAAGACACCAAACGACTATTCATCATTGACCCACAAAACAACGATAACCTGGACATTTCCAGAGAATATTTACCTATCAGATGCCAATGCAGGCTGTCCATCTTGGGGAGAAAGGAGAGCATATAGAACATGCTGGAGTCTAGAACCCTGTGTGGTTTGTGTATGGCTTTTACAACAGGACTCCACATACACAGGAGGTGCCGGAGAGTGGATTTCTGCCACCTGAACATGAAGCTCTTCAGTGAGAGGGTTTATAAAGAGTTCCTATGAGAGATTGAGAGGCAAAGGGAGATGTAGGATAGAGAAATTGAGCTAAAGATGGAGTGACTATGACTCTCAACTCAGATCCTCTCGCCCTCTCTCTTCCATCAACCTGACAGGGCCAAGGAAACGCAGTTCATTATAATGGATCACATTGACAAAACACTGTCCTAGAACACCCACCATTGTGACTATAAGGGGGTTATAAAGATGTCTTTGAGTGTCATC